>NC_091070.1:26725227-27028257 GCF_032405125.1 Capricornis sumatraensis | reverse complement strand
CTTTTTTTGTACAGTTCTTCTGTGTATTCTTGCCACCTCTTCTTAATATATTCTGCTTTTGTTAGGTCCTTACCATTTCTGTCCTTGATCAAGCCCATCTTTGCATGAAATGTTCCCTTGGTATCTCTAATTTTCTTGAAGAGATCTCTAATCTTTCTCATTCTATTATTTTCCTCTATTTCTTTGTGCTGATCATTGAAGAAGGTTTTCTTATCTCTCCTTGCTATTCTTTGGAACTCTGCATTCAAATGGATATATCTTTCCTTTTGCATATAGTTAAAGCTATGGTTTTTCCAGTAGTCATGCAGATGTGAGAGTTGGACCATAGAGAAAGGTAGGTACCAAAGAAGTGATGCCTTCAAACTGTTATGCTGGAGAAGACTCTTTAACAGTCCTTTGGACAGCAAAGAGATCAAAGCAGTCAATCCTAAAGGAAATCAATCCTGAAGATTCATTGGAAGGACTTATGCTGAAGCTCCAATACGTCAGCCACCTGATTCAAAGAGCTTATTCATTGGAAAAGACCCTGATGCTGAGAAAGATTGAAGGCAAAGGAGAAGGGGGAGGCAAAGGATGAGATGGTTAGATAGCATCACCAACTCAGAGTACATGAATTGTGAGCAAACTCCAGTAGATAGTGGAGAACAGAGGAACCTGGCATTCTGCAGTCCATGGGGTTTCCAAGAGTTGGACACAATTTAGCAGCTGAACAGTAGCATGGTAGTTGTTGATTGTACTACAAAACTGATGACTTTGGTAATTACTTCCCACTTAAGCTTGTAGCAAGTATTAATTTTTCCTATAAATCTTCCATACTAAGAAAATACATATTTCCAAACATGTATTTGACTATACTTAGAGCAGCATGAACAGTGAAGGGAAGCAAATGGTTTCTTTCAAAGTTATAAATACCAAGACTAAGTGACCTCAATTATGTTTTTTGTCCCTCACCTCTGAGAGAGTGTTCTGTACAGGAGAAAACAAATCTCCCTCTTTGTAAATGCCTTGACTGTCTATTTGATCAGCTAAGATAAGGAAGAGTGGGCTTCCCTGGTGTCTCAGTGGTGAAGAATCCGCCTGCCAATGTAGGAGACACAGGTTCAACCCCTGATCCAGAAAGATCCCACATGCCGGGGAGCAAGTAAGTCTAGAGTACAACTAATGAGTCTGTGCTCTAGAGCCTGGGAGGTGCAACTACTGAGCTCTGTGCGTCAACTACCAAAACCTGAGTGCCCTAGAGCCCACGCTCTGCAACAAGAGAAGCCACCACAATGAGAAGCCCATGCACTATAACTGGAGACTAGCCCCGCTTGCTGGAACTAGAGGAAAGCCCAAGCAGCAAAGAAGACCAAGCACAGCATGCCGCCTACACACACACACACACACACACACATACACACACACACAGATAAAAGAGATAAGGAAAAGCAAGGACTTCAAAGTTTTGTCTAATCTTTAAGTAGATAGATGGTGAAATAGAGGTAAATGACTATAACATGAAATGTTTGCCATTATGATCCTTTCTTCTGTACAAAGAAGCCTCTGGGCATAATTAGGAAACTGGAGAATAAAAAGTGAGAAATGGAAACCACTCTGCAAAAGCAATATAAAGAACTACACCGATATGGCCAGGAATTTACAAAAAATGTGCTTTATTTAGAAAATGTTTCTCCTTAATATGAGTTGATTCATTCATTTAACAAATATTATAGATCACCTGTTATGTACTCAGTATATTTTACCTCCTGGAGTTGTAGTGTTAAAATAAGGTGCCTGTCTTCACAGTTTACTTTCTGGTGGGAGGACACTAGAAGTATAATTTATATTTTAGAAGTATATAGTGTAATTTCAGCTAATGAAAAGTACTGTGAGACTCCAATACTTTGGCCACCTGATGTGAAGAGCTGACTCATTTGAAAAGCCCCTGATGCTGGGAAGGATTGAGGGCAGGAGGAGAAGGGGATGACAGAGGATGCGATGGTTGGATGGCATCACCGACTCAATGGACGTGAGTTTGGGTGAACTCTGGGAGTTGGTGATGGACAGGGAGGCCTGGAGTGCTGCAGTTCATGGGGTCGCAAACAGTCGGACATGACTGAGCAGCTGAACTGAACTGATGCAGGGTGAACATGCATTCACAATAATGAGGGAGTGGACCATGGCAGAAAGAGCCCTTATCCACCATGCTGGGAAGTCACTGTCTAAAATTAATTTTTAAAATAGCCATTTAAGAACATTGATTAGAAATACGGCTGTAAATTCGAGTAAACAAGAATTGAGGATATTTGCTTAGTGAACAGGACTGGGAGAAGAGCGGGGAACTACTCTTTTAATTGTAAAAGAGTTTTAGTACTATTTCTTGTGTTAGTACTGTTCTTTTTTTTTTTTAATTGTAGTTGATTTGCAATGTTCTAGGTGTAAAGTGATTCAATTATATATATATACACTATATGCATATTATATGTAGCACATATTCTTTTCCAGATTCTTTTCCATATATGTTATTACAAGATATTAAATATAGTTCTCTGTGCTATACAGTGGGTCCTTTCTGTTTAATAGATAAATTTTATATATAATCATGTATATCTGTTAATCCTAATTTATCCCTCCCCTCTTTTTCCCTTTGGTAAACATAAGTTTGTTTTCAATGTCTGTATGTATGTTTCTATTTTGTGAATAAGTTCATCAGTATCATTTTCTTAGACTCTATAAGTAATATGTATTTATCTTTCTCTGACTTACTTCATTTGGTATGATAATCTCTAGGTCCATGGATGTTGCTGCACATGGCATTATTTCATTCTTTTTTATGGCAGTACTATGTCTTTTTAAAACTATAGACTTGTATTACTTTGGAAAAGTGTATGTACTGTTAACAAAAAACCTTCTTTGCTTCCATGCTTCCTATTACCTACAAATAAGCCTTAAATCCCAGAGAATGCTTTTTAAAATCAAGCTCCACCTACCTTCTGATTTCATTTACCACCCCTTTCTCCCCAGCCTTACACATCCCGCACTCCAGTCACTCACTCCTTTAAGAGCATGTATTGAGCACCTGCTGTGAGCAAGTGGGTATAAAAAGATGAATATGATACCTTCCTCATCCTCACTGCACTAATGGTAGAAACAGATGCATAAAAAATAAACTCACTTCAGTGAGTTTGATGTGTGAATGAAAGTATAGACAGTGACCTGTTCTATGAGAATCTAAGAGAAGTAGCAACAACTTGCCCAAGTTTGTGCCTCATTCATAGCTTCATGCCCTTGGTGATGCTTGTTTGTGTGTTTGGGCTCTTTGTGACCATATGGAAGGACACCAGGTAACTTTTACAGTTCCTACCCAACCGTTCCTCCCAGAAAAAAAGGCTTTTTTTTCTTCCTTGCTCCCCAACCACTTTGCCCTTAACACTCTGATTCTGTTTCACTCAGGAAGTATCATAAGATAATAACTGAAAACTCCAATGCTGGGAGTCGAAGACTCTAGCACTTGCTGGATACATGACAGAACAGGTGACACATCCATTTAGCATCCACCTGGTTCATTTCTTAGATAAGAAAGTAAGAAGTAAGGCAGCTGACATAATAGGGTTGTGTTCAGCATTACATGATATAACACATTTTACAACACACACATGCTTAGAACATAGTATTTATTATGGTCATGTCAGTCTTCCCTGTTGGATACAGGGATTGTGTTTAATTTGACTTTTGTCACCAGTGTCTAGTCCAGAGCTTGACACTTGACCAGGTACATGTTTGCTATGATGATATAGGAAGAAAAGAAGGTATTAGCAGATTTGATGGAGAGTATTCTTGCAGAGAAATAGAGGAAAACAACAGAATGGGAAAGAGTAAAGATCTCTTCAAGAAAATTAGAGATACCAAGGGAACATTTCATGCAAAGATGGGCTCGATCAAGGGCAGAAATGGTATGGACCTAACAGAAGCAGAAGATATTAAGAAGAGGTGGCAAGAATACACAGAAGAACTGTACAAAAAAGATCTTCACGACCCAGATAATCACGATGGTGTGATCACTCATCTAGAGCCAGACATCCTGGAATGTGAAGTCAAGTGGGCCTTAGAAAGCATCACTACGAACAAAGCTAGTGGAGGTGATGGAATTCCAGTTGAGCTATTTCAAATCCTGAAAGATGATGCTGTGAAAATGCTGCACTCAATATGCCAGCAAATTGGGAAAACTCAGCAGTGGCCACAGGACTGGAAAAGGTCAGTTTTCATTCCAATCCCTAAGAAAGGCAATGCCAAAGAATGCTCAAACTACCACACAATTGCACTCATCTCACATGCTAGTAAAGTAATGCTCAAAATTCTCCAAGCCAGGCTTCAGCAATGTGTGAACCATGAACTTCCAGATGTTCAAGCTGGTTTTAGAAAAGGCAGAGGAACCAGAGATCAAATTGCCAACATGCTGGATCATGGAAAAAGCAAGAGAGTTCCAGAAAAACATCTATTTCTGCTTTATTGGCTATGCCAAAGCCTTTGACTATGTGGATCACAATAAACTGTGGAAAATTCTGAAAGAGATGGGAATACCAGACCACCTAACCTGCCTCTGAGAAATCTGTATGCAGGTCAGGAAGCAACAGTTAGAACTGGACATGGGACAACAGACTGGTTCCAAATAGGAAAAGGAGTACGTCAAGGCTGTATATTGTCACCCTGCTTATTTAACTTACATGCAGAGTACATCATGAGAAACGCTGGGCTGGAAAAAGCACAAGCTGGAATCAGTATTGCCGGGAGAAATATCAATAACCTCAGATACGCAGATGACACCACCCTTATGGCAGAAAGTGAAGAGGAACTAAAAAGCCTCTTGATGAAAGTAAAAGAGGAGAGTGAAAATGTTGGCTTAAAGCTCAACATTCAGAAAACTAAGATCATGGCATCTGGTCCCATCAGTTCATGGGAAATAGAGGGGGAAACAGTGGAAACAGTGTCAGACTTATTTTTCTGGGCTCCAAAATCACTGCAGATGGTGACTGCAGCCATGAAATTAAAAGACGCTTACTCCTTGGAAGGAAAGTTATGACCAACCTAGATAACATATTGAAAAGCAGAGACATTACTTTGCCAACAAAGGTCCGTCTAGTCAGGGCTATGGTTTTTCCTGTAGTCATGTATGGATGTGAGAGTTGGACTGTGAAGAAACCTGAGCATTGAAGAATTGATGCTTTTGAACTGTGATGTTGGAGAAGACTCTTGAGAGTCCCTTGAACTGCAAGGAGATCCAACCAGTCTGTTTTGAAGGAGATCAGCCCTGGAATTTCTTTGGAAGGAATGATGCTAAAGGTGAAACTCCAGTGCTTTGGCCACCTCATGCAAAGAGTTGGCTCATTGGAAAAGACTCTGATGTTGGGAGGGATTGAGGGCAGGAGGAGAAGGGGACGACAGAGTATGAGATGGCTGGATGGCATCGCTGACTTGATGGACATGAGTCTGAGTGAACTCCAGGAGTTGGTGATGGACAGGGAGGCCTAGCGTGTTGTGATTCATGGGGTCACAGAGTCGGACATGACTGAGCACCTGAACTGAACTGAACTGAACTCTTGCCTGGCAAATCCCATGGACGGAGCAGCCTGGTAGGCTGCAGTCCACGGGGTCGCTAGATTCGGACATGACTGAGCGACATCACTTTCACTTTTCACTTTCATGCATTGGAGAAGGAAATGGCAACCCACTCCAGTGTTCTTGTTTGGAGAGACCCAGGGACGGGGGAGCCTGGTGGGCTGCCGTCTCTGGGGTCACACAGAGTCAGACACGACTGAAGCTACTTCGCAGCAGCAGCATGCAAACTAAACTGGGGTTAAAATATGAGTAATATCTAGCTAGGCAGTGAGTTAGCCAGTACAAAAAAAATCTGTCATTGGGAGAGAGCATGTGGAAGCCTGTCTTGAAGAGAGAGGGTATGTTCTGAATTCATTGGAGATAAGGTTGGTAAGTGGGATAAAGTTGTGAGCATAAACACAAACAAAGGTGCTTACAACTGAGGTAAACAGAGATTCTCTAGGCTCTTGAGCAAGAATAATATAACACTACCAATACCCGAGGAAGCTTGGTATATAAGTCAGCAAGAGGCAAGACTGAACTCCTGGCCTATTTTCTTTTCACACTGTCACTGACAGAAGTCACCACACTTGGCATGGAGCTTGCTGAAGTGAAAAGAGAAGTGAAGAGCTTGCTGAGAAGTTCTTAATCTGAGAAGGTAATGAAAGGAAAAAGAGAAGTCAGTGGCTACCTATAATGAAAAACAGAGTCAAATAAAGATAAATTTGAAAAGGAGAACAGATTTAGACGAAATGTGGGAGACCAACATTCTTTTTTTTTTTTTTTAATTTTTATTTTTACTTTATTTTGCTTTACAATACTGTATTGGTTTTATCATACATTGACATGAATCAGCCACGGGTGTACATGAGTTCCCAATCCTGAACCCCCCTCCCACCTCCCACCCCATATCATCTCTCTGGATCATCCCCGTGCACCAGCCCCAAGCATCCTGTATCGAACACAGACTGGCGATTCATTTCTTACATGATAGTATACATGTGTCAATGCCATTCTCCCAAATCATCCCACCCTCTCCCTCTCCCACAGAGTCCAAAAGTCTGTTCTATACATCTATGTCTCTTTTGCTGTCTTGCACACAGGGTTATCATTACCATCTTTCTAAATTCCATATATATGTGTTAGTATACTGTATTGATGTTTTTCTTTCTGGCTTACTTCACTCTGTATAATAGGCTCCAGTTTCATCCACCTCATTAGAACTGATTCAAATGTATTCTTTTTAATGGCTGAGTAATACTCCACTGTGTATATGTACCTCAGCTTTCTTATCCATTCATCTGCTGATCGACATCTAGGTTGTTTCCATGTCCTGGCTATTATAAACGGTACTGCGGTGAACATTGGGGTACATGTGTCTCTTTCAATTCTGGTTTCCTTGGTGTGTATGCCCAGCAGTGGGATTGCTGGGTCATAAGGCAGTTCTATTTGCAATTTTTTAAGGAATCTCCACACTGTTCTCCATAGTGGCTGTACTAGTTTGCATTCCCACCAACAGTGTAAGAGGGTTTCCTTTCTCCACACCCTCTCCAGCATTTATTGCTTGTAGACTTTTGGATCGCTGCCATTCTGACTGGTGTGAAATGGTACCTCATTGTGGTTTTGATTTGCATTTCTCTGATAATGAGTGATGTTGAGCATCTTTTCATGTGTGTGTTAGCCATCCGTATGTCTTCTTTGGAGAAATGTCTATTTAGTTCTTTAGCCCATTTTTTGATTGGGTCGTTTATTTTTGTGGTATTGAGCTGCAGGAGTTGCTTGTATATTTTTGAGATTAGTTGTTTAGTCAGTTGCTTCATTTGCTATTATTTTCTCCCATTCAGAAGGCTGTCCTTTCACCTTGCTTATGTTTTCCTTTGTTGTGCAGAAGCTTTTAATTTTAATTAGATCCCATTTGTTCAACATTCATTTTTTAATTCAGCAAATACTTATTGGAAAAATACTCATTGAACTTCTGTTACATGCAAAGCACTGCTGAGTACTGTAGTGAATACAAAGAGTTCCATCTCTTCAAGTAGAGGGAATAATACAGCTATCTGTGTATCAAAAGGAATATGATAATGCTGAAGGAGAGAGGAGAGAGAAAAGGTGGATGAAGAAGACAGCATTCTCTAGACAGTTCTAGACCTTCTAGACAGTTCTCAAACATTTTGGTCTCAGGACCTGTCTATACTCTTAACAATTATCTATGACCACGAAAGTTTTTGTTTATGTGCATTATTCATTGACATCTATACTATATTTGAAATTAAAATTGTAAAATATTTACTTATTTTAAGTAACAGTATCATTAAACACATTACATGGTAATATAAATAATATTTTATGAAAAATATGTTTTCCAAAACGAAAGAGTAGTAAGAAGAGTTGCTCTGTTTTACATATTTGCAAATCCACATATGCATATATCCTTGTTCATGCCTCTTTATGCACATACACAAGTATATCTTTTGCATAAATTAGAAACAATTGTTGGGTCAAAGGATATGCATTTTACATTTTGATTGGTACTGCCAAACTTGATTTCCATGAAATATCTATAAGCGTGTTTACATTTTAGTGAACTATTTCATGCTCATTTCCTTGTTGGATCATTGTGTTTTTTTTTTGATTTATAGAAACTTTTTATTTAGAAAGGCTGTGCTGAGAATGAGAGCTTCTGGCAAGCCTGTAGACATACAGTATGAAAACAGCAGGCAAATGTAGGACAGGGCATACACATAAGAAAAAAGACACTGAAAGGGGAGGTAAAAGGATGTAGAATACCAGATTTTTCTATCACATGTTTCATAGGTCTCATGTCCTTGTTTTATCGGCCTGGGCATTAGAGTCTGGTACAGTGATCTCCAAGGTAGAGTTTGCAAGGTGACTTACTGAGGTTCAGAAAAAAAAATTAGAACTTGGATTTGTCTCTATTTTGTCTGAAAATAGGTTAATTTTTACTCATCTGTGGAATGTCACTTTCATCATTACTCAGTCTGAAGGTCAGATGGTCACATAAGGTAGTGGGTATCCACCAACACAAGCAGGAATTCCGCAACTCTCACCCTCTTGTGTTTATTAATCGTTTTCAGGACATTGTGACACATTGTACAGTAGCAGAGTAATAGATTTACCAATCATGACACCTAGTTTTAGCTAAACTAACCTCACAAAATGGATATTGGTACCCTGCCAAGATCCTCCTTACTGGTCATTGCATTCTTCATATGTTGTGACTCTTGGCTGCTAACAGCTCATAGCTATACCTTTCTGCTTGGCAGGCTTGTTCTTAAATGATGGGAGTTACCTAATCAGGGAGATCAGAAATTACCACCAACCTCTAACTCCCAACTCCAGGTGGCCTATAGCCAATGACTCAGTGATAAAGGGATATAAAAGTCTTGCCTCCTTTCTTGGAGGTGACACACACAACTCCATGGTGCCATCCATGCACTGGAGCTTTTTGTAGGATCAGATTGAGGATAAACTTCAGTAAACCCACAGCTTTGCCGAGCCCCTTCCCCTGTGCTGTTCTATTTCCTGCACTGCCTTATAGGTTTCATCTGACATCCCTCAGTTTCTCCAAAATTCACTGGCACAAGAATCCTTATCTCGGACTCTGCTTCTTGAGAACCTGACATGAGATAGTAAAACATTTGATGTTAAAACAGTTATGCAAAGAAGACAAGACAAAAAGATCAATAATAAAAGCAAAAACAATAACCAAATGGAAGGACTAGATTTTTCCTCCTTTCAGGACAATCTCTTATCCAAAACATGTGATAAAAATGACAGTTTTTTAAATGAGATCTAACAAGTCAGCCAAAAGAATTAGAAACTCAAAGGAAGACTATTTGGGGCTTCCTTGGCGGTACAACTGTACCAACTTCCAGTGCAGGGGACATGTGTCTAATCCCTGGTCCGGGAAGATTACATGTACTGTGGAGCAACTAAGCCTGTACACCACAACTACTGAGCCCATGCTCCAGAGCCTACGAGTCTCAACTACTGAGCCTACACTCCAGAGCTACTAAAGCCCGTGCACCCAGAGCCTGTGCTCAACAGGAGAAGCCACTGCAGTGAGAAGCCCATGCACTGCAATGAAGAATAGCCTCTGCTTGCCACAGCTAGAGAAAGCCTGTGAATACCCAGTGCAGCCAAAAATAAATACTTTGAAATTCAGATTTCTATCCACTTTTCTAGCAAATGAATCTTGCCTTAGTGGCTATAATGGATTGAGGTATTAGCTGGTGGTAATATAAAAACACTATTTGCAAGGTACTTAAAATCGATACATCCAGAATATGAAGTTAAATCTCAACAATCTTTTGAATGATATTTAAAATTATGTGACATGTAACACTTTATACAATTGCACTAAACTAAGTGGTAAATGTTTAGATTTCTAAGTTTTCTTACTTCTGAGGTTTCTTACTTAAAAGTAGAAGACAAAAATGGCAGTAACTAAAAAGAAATCAATTCATACACCACTGGAAAAATATATCTTTCCTGCAACTGTTAAAATAGCTAAAATAAAAATTTTTTAAAGAGACAAACTAAAATACATTATTCAGATAACATATACTAAAGTGTATATGTATAGAAAATATTGTGCAAAGTTGAAGATTCAACTATTAAATTATGCAGTGTGGGGGGCTCCTGTTAATTTGGATGAAAGTGTTTCTCATCTGATTCAGCTTATGGTGTTTGTTAAATTTTGAGTTAAGGATGAAATATAGGAAGAACTATTTCTCTTGAGTCATTAAAAAAAAGATATTCCAAAGAGGTTATGTTTTCAATAATAAATGACTTTGCTAATAAAAACAATTTAACATAGGAAAATAAAACTGATTTTCCTAGTGGAGCAACTGATTTCACCAGGATAAATTAATTCTCTGGAACCTGGTTACAGTGCTAATGACAAATGTGAAATCAAATAGTTGGATTCTTCGTTGGTAAGTTAAATGACAGGGAAGTTGGCACCAGACTGAACTTCTGTAGGATATCATCTATTTTAATAAAAAAAAGACATAAAATTTTCAGTGTAAGGTCTTTACAGTAGTTTTAAATTATCTGTAGAATGAGCATAAAAATATTTAATACAACAGAGAGAGGTTTACTGATATTTGTGGCAGAATCCTTAAAAGAGTGGCCAAAGTGAAGATGAGTTTCACATTTTCCTTTTACTAAAAGGAAAGTTTCAAATTTCCTGTCCATTCCTGTGCTGACAAGTGACTCTGTGTAAAATGCAATGTTGGCAGATATTTTGGGGAATAGAAAAAAGGAACACGTTATCTGTTCTTTCAAGGTAACAGTGACCTTTTAACAATGAATGGGAAAGTAGCTGCTTATCAAAAACAAGTACAATTTGAAAACATGTTTGGCAGTGTTTCTAACAGTCTCTGACTTTATTGCTGAAAATGATTTGTCATCTGTAAAAATTCAAGTATGCTGATATTGGGAAACAGAACTGTCAAACTTGATTGAAAATTTTCCAAATGAAGACTGACAGTAGATACTTAATCCATATGTCAGATACAAATATATAACATCTGACTGATATTAGGGAAGATAGATATTTCTAGTGGAATTTCAACAAAAACCTTTCCATAATTAGGATATATGTAAGAAAATGAGAATCCTGAGTTTGTACCACTTCCTTTTAAATCTTGGTACCTTTGAGGTATGGTTTTTTATACGTTCAGTTCAGTTCAGTTCAGTTGCTCAGTCGTGTCCAACTCTTTGCGACCCCATGGACTGCAGTACACCATGCGTCTCTGTCCATCACCAACACCCAGGGTTTACCCAACTCATGTTTGAACTTCCCTGGTGGCTCAGACAGTAAAGCGTCTGCCCACAATGCGGGAGACCTGGGTTCAATCACTGGGTCAGGAAGATCCCCTGGAGAAGGAAACGGCAACCCACTCCAGTACTCTTGCCTGGAAAATCCCATGGACGGAGGAGCCTGGTAGGCTATAGTCCATGGAGTTGCAAAGAGTCGGACATGACTGAGTGACTTCACTTTCTTTTCTTTCACGTCCATTTGAGTTGGTGATGCCGTACAACCATCTCATCCTTCTCCTCCTTGTCCCTCCTTGTTGTCCCCTTCTCCTCCTGCCCTCAATCTTTGCCAGCATCAGGGTCTTTTCAAATGAGTTTTTATAAATTCAGTTCAGTTCAGTTCAGTCGCTCAGTGGTGTCCAACTCTGTGACCCCATGAACTGCAGCAGGTCAAGCCTCCCTGTCCATCACCAACTCCTGGAGTTAACTCAAACTCATGTCCATCGAGTTGGTGATGCCATCCAGCCATCTCATCCTCTGTTGTCCCTTTCTCCTCCTGCCCCCAATCCCTCCCAGCATCAGGGTATTTTCCAGTGAGTCAACTCTTCGCATGAGGTGGCCAAAGTATTGGAGTTTCAGCTTCAGCATCAGTCCTTCCAATGAACACCCAGGATTGATCTCCTTTAGGATGGACTGGTTGGATCTCCTTGCAGTCCAAGGGACTCTCAAGAGTTTTCTCCAACACCACAGTTCAGAAGCATCAATTCTTCAATGCTCAGGTTTCTTCACAGTCCAACTCTCACATCCATACATGACCACTGGAAAAACCATAGCCTTGACTAGACGAATCTTTGTTGGCAAAGTAATGTCTCTGCTTTTGAATATGCTCTCTAGGTTGGTCATAACTTTTCTTCCAAGGAGTAAGCATCTCTTAATTTCATGGCTGCAGTCACCATCTGCAGTGATTTTAGAGCCCAGAAAAATAAAGTCTGACACTGTTTCCACTGTTTCCCCAACTATTTCCCATGAAGTTATGGGACCAGATGCCATGATCTTAGTTTTCTGAATATTGAGTTGGTTTTTTTTTTTTTTTTTGAATATTGAGTTTTAAGCCAACTTTTTCACTCTCTTCTTTCACTTTCATCAAGAGGCTTTTTAGTTCCTCTTCACTTTCTGCCATAAGGGTGGTGGTATCTGCATATCTGAAGTTATTGATATTTCTCCTGGCAATCTTGATTCCAGCTTGTGCTTCTTCCAGCCCAGCATTTCTCGTGATGTACTCTGCATATAAGTTACATTATAGACATTAAAACCAAGAAGTGAAATAAATTGAGAGTATTACAAAACTTTCAAGATGCTTTATATTCAAAATGTAAAACTAAGATTTTTTTAAAAATGGAATTATAATAATTATTGCTGAAAGCAAAATATTTGAGAATCATTAATAAGTAAAGTAAAAATTATTTTAGAAATCTCACCTTTTAGCAATTTCAATTCCATGTAAATATTGTAATACAAATGACATTATAATAGTACATACAACAATATATGTATAATTAATATATACAAGTACATATAATTATATAATAGTACATATAATAGTGGATGATTAAGTAAACTTTAGCAATAGATACTTAAATTTTTTTATGATGAATGTGCAATCAATGAAGTTTGGTGACTGTTGGATCTGGTGAGTAAAAAGTACTTCATGGACAGAATGCTCTTTAATCAAACTCAGGCTGACACCGTTAAGTATTTTATTTTCCATTAAGTATTTAATTTCATTTTAAAATAGGTGAAAATACAAGATATAAGATATCCAGTTTTTTTCTTGGCCTAACAGTTTTACACAGTGAAGTTACACAGTGTGTGGAACTCAAGCATCCTGTTTATAGCAGGAGAGCTATGTCAACAAAGCAAACATGTGAAACAGTCCTGCTGCAGAGTGGACTGGGATCTGCCTTTCTCGTTGACTATCAAGAGCCAAGAGAGATGGGTCACCTTTCACTTGTTAATTCTATTCAATGCAGATGTCATATTCTCACCATCTCACCAAATAGATAAATCACTCTTACATTCACAGAGGTGAAAGTAAAACTTCCCAAAGAATGAAAGTTTTGGCAGACATTCCTATCTTACTAGCTGAGGCAAAATGTACAAAAAAAAAGAGAATGAGTTCCCTCAAAAACAGTTGAAAATCCCAAGGCAGCTATTTACAAATTTAATATACAAGTTCAATAGCTTTCCCATAAATAGAAAAGACCCAGTTAGAAAGTAACTTCGTTATACAGCAGAAACTTACACGACATTGTAAAGAATTACACTCCAATTTAAAAAAAGAAAAGAAAATGAAAAGAAGATACCATATAATACTATTTAAGAGATTTTATACTCTGGGGAAAACCTAATGTTAGCCGAGTGTATGCTCCTCGGTTTTTGTCTCGTCACAGTTCAGCAGGAAGTAGCCAGAAAGACCTCGACGCCCCTATTCCCAAAGAATTGGGCCTCCCATTTCTTGAGGGGGGAATGCTAGGTAGGTAGAATAGGGAAAAGGAGTCCAAAATGGCAGTGGCTAAAAGACAAGGAAGGGAAAAGCCCGCGAAAATAGAACAAAGGAAGGTCAGAGAAAGGTTCGAGGACTGGAGTGAGGACTTCAGGTAGAACAGCACTCCTGGCTGAGCCCAATTTGCATAGGACAGGCGGGGGGGGGGGGGGGGACATATAAAAGGAGGAGCCAAGTGCACGCGTGCGCGCGCTCTCTCTCTCTTTCTCCCCCCCCACCCCTCCCCCCACCCGCCGTGTGTCTGTGCTCTTTCTCTTTCTCTCTCTCAACCCCCACCCCCCACCCCCCACCCCTACCCCGCGCGTGCATGGCCTTGCGCTCTTCCACTCTCTTCTCTTCTTCGAGGATGGATTCTCCTGCTATCTTTTAAATAAAATTGAGCTGTAACACTGACTTGTCTAAGAGCTATGACACGGTTTGTTCAAGACCTGAGAGCTGTGACGTGCTGAGGGCTTTAGTGTCCATCGCTCCAAATCGTTGTGATGAGACGAGAACCGAGAAGCATACACTCGCCTGACGCTAAGAAATGTGCTGGGTTTCTTTGAAGCCAGTTGGAGGATACTGAAGGTGATTTGAGTATATTTGAGTATGATCTGAGTGAGCTTGATTGTCATGTCTTCAGGGAAGAAAGCCCACACCCCCAGGTTGAGATCAAATCCCTTAATATAGGCCCACTATGTATCTCTCCCTTAAAGCTTGAAATTGCACAATTTTATATTAGTCTCTCCCCTACTGAATTTAACCCCCTTGACAGAGGAGCCTGAAGGACTACAGTCCATGGGGTTGAAAGAGTCCGACACAACTTAGTCATTCAACCAACCAACCAACATGATAACAGATACAGTACTGTAGTTATATTTGTATCTCTAGTGCCTAGTAGAATGACTGGTGTAATAGGCAATCAATAGATGTTTAAGTTAGTGTTTAATGAGTGAATGAGATGGAAAAACATTGTGCTTGGTTAGAAAGACTTAATGTTGTAAAAATAGTGTTTCTATGTAAATGAATCTATACATTGAGTATAATAACAACCAGAATATCAACAGCATTATGTTTTGGGACTTGAACAAGTATTATTAAAATGTGCCTAGATTCCGAGGATGAATGGTGTTGATGGTTGCGCAACAATGTGAATATGCACAGCAAAACCATACACTTAGAAACAGTTAAAATGGTAAATTCCATATATAGCTTACCACAATAAAAAGATCTGACTGCCTCCCAAAAGTCTTCTAGAAAAATGAGAGTAGATGGAAAAAAAATTTTTTAAGAACTAATAAAGGATTAGTTTCACAAGAATTTTAAACTGTTATAGCCACAGTACTTGAAACTCTTAGCAATCAGATAAATCAATGAAGCTGAATAAAGAATCCAGAAAGAGACAGATATTTATAAGGGAATCTAGTATATGACAAAGATGACATTTCAGAATAATGAATAAAAGATGGTGGATTCAGCAATAGTTTTAGAAAAACAGTATAGCCATAAAAGAAAAGGACTGATTTAAATGATCTCACTTCTTTAGAAAAATTATGAACTTTGAAAAGGTGATTCACATTCGTGATAAAAAAATATTGAAACAGAACAAAAGTATATACATTACAAAGTGAATATGAAGCAGGTGCTTGCATATACTATTAATGGTGCTGTAAATTTATATAACCTATCTGAAGGGCAGTTTGATAAAAAAATTCACGGAAACTTTGACTTGTCAATTATACTTTGCATAAAAGGATTAAAATATGTATACAAGGATAGTCACTGTATCCGTGTAATTTTTAAAAATCTAACAATATCTTATATTTGTAAATAGAACACTGGTTAAACTATGCTACAAGAATACAATAATATGGGACTTTTTCCTGGTGGTCCAGTGGTTAAGAATTCTTCCAGTGCTGAGGACATGAGTTCCATCCCTGGTCTGGGAACGATGACCGCACATGCCACCAAGAAACTATGCCTGCACCACAACTAGAGAGCATGTGTATTGCGATGGAAGATCCTGCCTGCTGCAACTAATTATTTGTAGCCAAATAAATAAATACTTTTTAAAGACGAGTACTATAATATGTACCTATTAAAATTAGGTAGATCCTTCATACACATTTTTAAATGAAGAAACTGTACAAAAAAAAATTGTACAGAACCATATATAGAGCTCATTTTTATTTAATTGTCAAAGGGATTTTTATGCTACTGTATACATTTAAAAAAAGTCTACAGGGTCAACAATGGTTATTTCTGAGAAGTGAAATTGTTTGACCAGAGGAAGACTTCTATTCTTCTCTTTGTATCTGTTATATTTTAATTTTTCATGAAACTAGAAGTGAGTGTTGTAGCCATGTGTTCCGGGAAACAAACTCACTCAGAAGGACAATGCAGATAGTGAAGTGCAGTTTATTACACCGGCCGGCCCAAGGCAGGGTCTCCTCTTAGCCAAGGACCCCAACGATTTTTTGTGAAAATCTTATATACCATAAGTGTACATACCCAAACCCACCTCCCCAAATTCCCTGAAACTAGTCTGAACAAAGGAAGAGAAAGATACAATCAAAGTTAACCCGTGATTCATATGCCTTAAGCCTAGGTAGTTAACAGTGGACAATTACCAATAGGCCTGTGGTCATACCCCAATAAGCATAATAAAATTTATGATTCTATTTGGTTACATAGATAATTAGGGTATTTTTTTTAGGTAATGGAGAGTCTAGGTATGAGCCCTGGGGTTCTTCCATCCGGGGGGTCTGGTTTTCCAGTTGGTATGTCATTTGCATAGATATTGGGCATATAGCTCAAGGTCCACGGTCCAGCCCAAGATGGAGTCCTATTTTCAAGATGGAGCCTGTTCTGTCTGTTTCCTCCTTCATAAGTTTTATTTAAGTTGTGATAAACTTAAAAAAAAAAAATCAATGTACCAAAATGGCCACTTAAAATGGCTACATTAAAATGTCTTGTACCCATTTAGAAATCTTTGCTGCAATCCCCGTTTTAGAAAAAAGCAGCCTTTAAGCTCCAAGAGCAGAGTGTCTGTATTGACAGCGATAGCACATGAAAACTTGCTCTTCCAGATATTGACTGTAGGAGGAAGTTATGCCTCCTACAGCATTGTTAAAGGAAAATTTAAATGTAGTTACAAAGTCATAGAAGTAATTTATGTGTAAATTTTAAAACTTGCATCAAAAAGGTCTTTCTTTTAAACATCCAACTAATTCTTTAAAAATTAAATTGTTCATCTGAAAGCATTAGGGTGAATTTTGTTTAATTGACATTTAGGTGTAAAATAAGACTCTAATATATTGTTTTGAATAGCAACAAGAAATAGGGAACTTCTTTCTCGTGAAGAAACAACTATTGTTCCTCTCTTCTGTGGTTCTACATATTACTAAATTTTGAAATATAAATGTAATTAGAATTCTAATGGGAGCACTCTCTATAAAATACTGTGAATACTGTTCTTGAAATACCACATACAGAAGTAGAATCTTTTTAAGAAATGCCAACTTATATCTTCAGAATTTATGTTGGATACTTACTTGAAACATCTGTATATTGAGAACCTTGAAAAATGTAGCATATGTAGGTTAATAATATTCCTGACAATGTTATTAATGATACATTAATAGGTATATAATATTGGAAATCACTATCTTACTCTCCTTTGAATATGCATAGGAAGATTTGTGTAAGTCTGACAATGAAGATTTCTAAGCTGGTAATAATACATATTAGCCTTTTATAGTTTGAATTGGTAATTATTACCAACTGGGAACTTTTCACCTTCTTGTTGATTTGCTTTAGACCTGGAAAAACATTCCTCACCTCTATTCCAATAGCAAAAGAGGTATGGATTTCTTTCCAGCTGTTTTACCCTTTTATAATTATTATGGTACTAATTTATGGGTTTTCTCTCCTGCAATAGAAATATCTTTAAGTGAAGTATTTCAAATTTAGGATTTTATGGAAAGTTTGCATAACAGAAAATAAAATGTTAATTTCAAAATCTGGATAAACTTAAGGCAGTAGTCAGAAATTTCAGTTCAACTTACTCTTGAAGAAACTGAGTTTATTAAATACACTTTATAGAATGTACTAGATGTATCTTTATATGAACTTTCATAAATGTTCTTCCTTTTTCCTTTCAAACCAAAGCATGATTTATAAGGAATATTATTTTTGAGGCAGGGGAAATTATTTTCATTTCAACAGTTTTTCAACAAAATACTGTCAATTTAAATGCTGACAAATGGAAACATTGTCGTTAATGCTATTGCATGATTATTAATAAACATTAGTGATTTGAGATTTTTCATTGCACTATTTGGAATGTGGATTAATAGAGGATAATAATGGACCTGCATTTATTTGGTAGCAATGAATTCAAAATTTGGAAAACTTTTCAATGAATTACAAAGATGCTGAATATGTGAATTTAAAACAATCATAAACATCAGTCATTTCAAGGTAACGTGATAATTCTGAAGCACAGATTGTTGGAGATTTGTACAATTATGAGATAAACTAAGGACAAAGTTCAGAAGGAGAAACAAAGATGTCACTCTTAAGGTTATTGGTAAAAAAAAGTGCTTTGAGGGCTTCCCTGATGGCTCAGAGATTAAGGATCCACCTGCCAACGCAAGAGACACGAATGCGATCCCTGGTCTGGGAAGATCCCACATGCTGCAGAGCAACTAAGCCTGTGTGCCACAACTACTGAGCCTGTGCTCTAAAGCCTGGGAGCTGCAACTATTGAACCTAAACACTGCAATTACTGAAGCCCATGCACCCTGGAGCCCATGTGTGCAACAAGAGAAGCCATCACAATGAGAGTCCTCTGCACCACAACTAGAGAAAAGCTCAAGCAGCAACAAAGACCCAGCACAGTCAAAAATAAATTAAAATTATTTTTAAAATGCTTTGAAACTGATGATGCAGATATAAAATTATACTATTATGTAAAATTATATGTAACACAGCAATGTAATAGATATACAAATAAACTGTTGTTAAAAAAAAGGGGGCAGGGAGGGAAAGGTGGCCCAGTGGTTAAGAATCTGCTAAGGATCCTTGTTCAATCCCTTTGGCAGGGAACTGGGATCTCACATGCTGCAGGGTAACTAAGCCCAGGCGCCACAGCTACTGAGCCCACATGCCACAACTAGGGATTCGTGTGCTGCAACAACAGATCCCACGTACCACAAATAAGACTTAGTGCAGCTAAACAAAAACAAAACGAAACAAAAAACCTGCCACATCCTCTTCCACACAGAATATATCAAACTAAAAAAAAGGTGAGGAAAGAGGGGAGGTGGGGAGAATTTTTGCAGGGCACATGTTACAAATGGGTGAGTTAGTTCAGTCGCGGAGTCGTGTCCGACTCTCTGCGACCCCATGAATCGCAGCACGCCAGGCCTCCCTGTCCATCACCAGTTACCGGAGTTCACTCAGACTCACGTCCATCGAGTCTGTGATGCCATCCAGCCATCTCATCCTCTGTCATCCCCTTCTGCCCCTCAATCCCTCCCAGCATCAAAGTCTTTTCCAACGAGTCAACTCTTTGCATGAGGTGGCCAAAGTACTGGAGTTTCAGCTTTAGCATCATTCCTTCCAAAGAAATCCCAGGGCTGATCTCCTTCAGAATGGATTGGTTGGATCTCTTGCAGTCCAAGGGACTCTCAAGAGTCTTCTCCAACACCACAGTTCAAAAGCATCAATTCTTCAACACTCAGGTTTCTTCACAGTCCAACTCTCACATCCATACATGACCACTGGAAAAACCATAGCCTTGACTAGATGGACCTTAGTCGGCAAAGTAATGTCTCTGCTTTTGAATATGCTATCTAGGTTGGTCATAACTTTTCTTCCAAGGAGTAAGCATCTCTTAATTTCATGGCTGCAGTCACCATCTGCAGTGAATTTGGAGCCCAAAACAATAAAGTCTGACAGTGTTTCCACTGTTTCCCCATGTATTTCCCATGAAGTGATGGGACCGGATGCCATGATCTTCATTTTTTGAATGGGTAGTGAGGCAAAAATTCAATAAAGAGCATGTTCTTCATAGACAAATAGGTCAAAAATGACTGTATGTAGTTTTGAGGTGTTAGGAATTGGCTCTGGGTACCTGAGACTTCTGCTTAAGCTCCAGGGAGTTTAAGGAGAGGCTCTTCTCCCATTTGTAGGATCACTGGTGCCCAATGTGAGTGAGCATCTTTTCTTCAGCTTTCTTACTATATCACAGCTGGCCAATAGACCACAATATCCTTACGACTTTCAGTTGATTCTAACCCCTAGAAAGGGTTTGGCAGTACAGAATCTAGGTCAAGCCCACCAAGTAGATTAGTAACTTAATAACTATGTGTCTTATTTAAGAAGAAAGTGCCATTATAATACAATAACTCAAGTGTGCAACCAAGTTACCTTGTTAAACAAATGGCTGGGTTCAGGCTCCCGAGGTTTTTTGATTTGGTAAGTCTGAGATGGGGCCTGGGACTTTGCATTTATACTAAGTTGCCAGGTGATGTGGAAACTACTGGTCAGGGTATTGCGCACTGTTCCAGGTGGTTTAGCTAATCCCCTTGACGTAGTTCCCTCATGTCTCTCTGACAAATATGAGATAAAAGCTAGACTAATGAATGGTACTAAAACTTACTGCTTAAAATCAGGTGCTACAAAGTCATTTGACGGATAGCCTTAGCTTTAGGTTTTACATTGATTCAGATGCAGTCTAATCTTAGATTTAATGTAGATTTTAAAACTATATCTAATAAAATCAGTTCTAGCATGTAGTACCTAACAATTTTACAGATCAAAAAACTTCAGAAATATACTTACTGCCTCATTCTTTAATCCCCCCCAACTCACTATAATTTGACCACTAACCTTATCACCAGAGAAGGCAATGGCACCCCACTCCAACACTCTTGCCTGGAAAATCCCATGGACAGAGGAGCCTGGTAGGCTGCAGTCCATGGGGTCGCTGAGAGTTGGACGCGACCCAGTGACTTCACTTTCACTTTTCCCTTTCATGCATTGGAGAAGGGAATGGCAACCCACTCCAGTGTTCTTGCCTGGAGAATCCCATGGACGGGGGAGCCTGGTGGGCTGCCGTCTATGGGGTCGCACAGAGTCGGACACGACTGAAGCGACTTAGCAGCAGCAGCAGCAGCAGCAGCAACCTTATCACATATATTATTTAATTTGCTTTCTTAAACGTTAAACAAGAAACCCATGGGTTTTCTTCACCCTCATCCTGACTCCTTCCACTAGCATTTGACACTGTGGATCTCTTTGTTTTTCTGGGAATCCTCTCCTCCCTTTTTAGTGTCCTTTTCATCTTCCACCCCTTCTCTCCTATCAGTAATTGGTTGTAGCACTCCTATCAAGGACTTTCCTCATAGCTCAGTTGGTAAAGAATCTGCCTGCAATGCAAGAGACCCAGGTTCAATTCCTGGGTTGGGAAGATCCCTTGGAGAAGGGAATGGCTACGCACTCCAGTATTCTTGCCTGGAGAATCCCACGGGCAGAGGAGCCTGGCAGGCTACAGTCCATGGGGTTGCAAAGAGTTGGACGTGACTTAGCAACTAAACCAACCAACTCCTATCAAAAGAATTTGAATAATTCTTCACAACACAGCCCATAAACACTCTTAGTTGATTGGTTTTTGTCCTTGAGGTGAAACATGTTGTGAAGACTCCCTCCAGAAGCAGATTTTAACCTCTAATTTTCTTAAATTATACATATTTGTTTATTTCAATATACCAAGTTATTGAATATAAAATGAATACAAATACCAATAAATAGCTTCAGTATTGGACTTTTTTTTTTAACATTTTAGTAAATACTAATACCAATAAATATCTTTAGTATTGGACTTTTTAACATTTTAGTATAATTTGTTGACCTGTACAGGCAAGGAGCCAACAGAAACAGAGATGAATAAGGTAATGAGATGACAAAAGATCAAACTGAAAATTTGCAGAGGTAATCGTAAGGGTCTCATTCTATCTTCTTTTAATCCCATGCTGATTTCTGAGTTAAAAGAAAATGTTAAATCTAACTAGACTGGGACGGAGAATACAATCTTGATGATAAAGCAGAAACTTTCTCTCTGAATCTGAGCTACTAAAAGAAATAAGCTTTCTTTATGTTTGAAAATTACTTTGTGTACAGGGGCACTTTAAATCTCAGTGGGAAAAGGAAATAGAAATGCTGTCAGGAAAAAGGACAGGATATAGTCTTATTTATTCATTTCTTGTTGGCTCCCTGCCTATTCACAGTCACATGCAATGACAAAAAAAATATAGACACATGCAAGAATCTTTAGAATAGCATTGTTACAGCAAAAAACAATCTGAAAGTCCATTAAAAGGGTAGTTAAGTAAATTGTGATAGATTTATGTAATTATAACATGCAGCAGTATAATTTTAAAAGTCAGATCCATTCAGTCATTCATAGGACCAATATTAAGTCTCTACTAATCCTAGGTGCTAAGAATAATGCAGAGAATATGATAGAGGGTCTCTGCCCTCATGGAGCTTCCAGGCTACTGAATTTTCTTTTTTTTTCAAATTATATACCATATAGGTTATTACAAGATATTGAATATAATTTCCTGTGCTATACAGTAAATCCTTGTTGCTTCTTTATTTTATGTATAATAGTTTATATCTGTTAATATCATACTCCTAATTTGTCCCTCTCTTTCTCCCTATCCCATTTTGTAACCATAAGTTTGCTTTCTGTACAGAAATAAACTCTCACACAATGGACATATGTTTTTAATTCTCTTGGGTAAATACCCGAGTGAAATTGCAGGACCTTATAGAATACACAGAAGAACTGTACAAAAAAGAGCTTCACGACCCAGATAATCACGATGGTGTGATCACTCACCTAGAGCCAGACATCCTGGAATGTGAAGTCAAGTGGGCCTTAGAAAGCATCACTATGAACAAAGCTAGTGGAGGTGATGGAATTCCAGTTGAGCTATTTCAAATCCTGAAAGATGATGCTGTGAAAGTGCTGCACTCAATATGCCAGCAAATTGGGAAAACTCAGCAGTGGCCACAAGACTGGAAAAGGTCAGTTTTCATTCCAATCCCTAGGAAAGGCAATGCCAAAGAATGTTCAAACTACCACACAATTGCACTCATCTCACATGTTAGTAAAGTAATGCTCAAAATTCTCCAAACAAGGCTTCAGCAGTACGTGAACCATGAACTTCCTGATATTCAAGCAGGTTTTAGAAAAGGCAGAGGAACTAGAGATCAAATTGCCAACATCCGCTGGATCATGGAAAAAGCAAGAGAGTTCTATTTCTGCTTTATTGACTATGCCAAAGCCTTTGACTGTGTGGATCACAATCAATTGTGGAAAATTCTGAAAGAAATGGGAATCCCAGACCACCTGACCTGCCTCTTGAGAAACCTATATGCAGGTCAGAAAGCAACAGTTAGAACTTGATATGGAACAATAGACTGGTTCCAAATAGGAAAAGGAGTACGTCAAGGCTGTATACCATCACCCTGCTTATTTAACTTCTATGCAGAGTACATCATGAGAAACACTGGGCTGGAAGAAGCACAAGCTGGAATCAAGATTGCCGGGAGAAATATCAATCACTTCAATTATGCAGATGACACCACCCTTATGGCAGAAAGTTAAGAGGAACTAAAAAGCCTCTTGATGAAAGTGAAAGAAGAGAGTGAAAA
The DNA here is from genome assembly GCF_032405125.1 of Capricornis sumatraensis. Classification (NCBI taxonomy): domain Eukaryota; kingdom Metazoa; phylum Chordata; class Mammalia; order Artiodactyla; family Bovidae; genus Capricornis; species Capricornis sumatraensis. Next base: position 27,004,628 of record NC_091070.1, on the reverse strand, counting down.
TGTTGGCTTAAAGCTCAACATTCAGAAAACGAAGATCATGGCATCTGGTCCCATCACTACATGGGAAATCGATGGGGAAACAGTGTCAGACTTAATTTTTTGGGCTCTAAAATCACTGCAGATGGTGACTGCAGCCATGAAATTAAAAGACGCTTACTCCTTGGAAGTAAGTTATGACCAACCTAGATAGCGTATTCAAAAGCAGAGACATTACTTTGCCAACAAAGGTCCATCTAGTCAAGGCTATGGTTTTTCCAGTGGTCATGTATGGATGTGAGAGTTGGACTGTGAAGAAACCTGAGTGTTGAAGAATTGATGCTTTTGAACTATGGTGTTGGAGAAGACTCTTGTGAGCCCCTTGGAGTGCAAGGAGATCCAACCAGTCCATTCTAAAGGAGATCAGCCCTGGGATTTCTTTGGAAGGAATGATGCTAAAGCTGAAACTCCAGTACTTTGGCCACCTCATGCAAAGAGTTGACTGATTGGAGAAGACTCTCATGCTGGGAGGGATTGAGGGCAGGAGGAGAAGGGGACGACAGAGGATTAGATGGCTGGATGGCATCACTGACTCGATGGACATGAATCTGAGTGAACTCCAGGAGTTGGTGATGGACAGGGAGGCCTGGCGTGCTGCAATTCATGGGGTTGCAAAGAGCCAGACACGACTGAGCGGCTGAACTGAACTGAACTGATAATAACTCTGCTTATATTTTGAAGAAGTGCCAAACTGTTTTCCAAAGTCACTGCACCATTTTATATTCCCATCAGCAATGTTTGAGAACTCCAATTTCTCCATATCCTGGCCAATACTTGCTACCATGCATCTCTTTTTATTATAGTCATCTTAGTGTGTGAAATGATATCTCATTGTGGTTTTGATTTGCTGTTCTCTGATGACAGATGATGTCGAGCATCTTTTCATGTGCTTCTAGGTCACTTGTATATCTTCTTTGGAGAAATGTCATTCAAATCCTTTGCCTATTTTAAAACTTGGGCTCTTAATCTTTGGTTATTAAGTTACAAGATGGCTACATAATCTAGATACTTGATCCTTATCAGATATATCACACAAATATTTTCATTCCATTCTGCAGATTGTCTTTTTTTCTTTTTTGATGGTATATCCTTTGAGGCATAAAAGTTTTTGGTTTTGAAGTCCATTTTATCTTTTTTCTTTTATTGTTTGTGCTTTTGGTGTCATATATAAGAAATTATTGCCTAATCCTTTAGGCATATACCCTGAGGAGACCAAAACTGAAAAAGACACATGTACCCCAATGTTCATTGCAGCACTATTTACAATAGCTAGAACATGGAAGCAACCTAGATGTCCGTCGACAGATGAATGGATAAAGAAGCTGTGGAATACAATGGAATATTACTGAGCCATAAAATGAAATGCATTTGAGTCATTTCTAATGAGGTGGATGAACCTAGAACCAATTATACAGAGTGAAGTAAGTCAGGAAGAGAAAAATGTCATATACTAACACATACATAATGGAATCTAGAAAGATGGTACTGATGAAATTATTTTGCGGGGCAGCAATGGAGACACACAGAGAACAGACTTAATGACACAGGGTAGGGGGAGGAAGGAGAGGGTGGGATGCGTGGAGAGAGTACCATGGAAACATATTACCATATGTAAAATAGATAGCCAATGGGAATTTGCTGTATGACTCAGGGAACTCAAACCAGGGCTCTGTAACAACCTAGAGGGGTGGGATGAGGAGGGAGATAGGAGGGAGGTTCAAGAGGAAGGGGACATATGTGTACCTATGGCTGATTCATGTTGTTTGGCTGAAACCAGTACAATTCTGTAAAACAGTTATCCTTCAATTAAAAAATAAATTTAAACAAGAAATTATTGCCTAATCCAAAGTCACAAATATTTTTTTTTGTCTCTATGTTTCCTTCTAAGAATTTTATATTTTTAACTCTTAATTTGATCCATTTTGAGTTAATATTTATAAGCCTATTTTTTTAACTTGAGATTTTTTTTTGAGCAGTTTGAATTTACAGAAAAACTGGATTAAAAATACCCATATGCCCTATAGTCCCCTACCCAACTTCGATTAATTTTTGCATCAGTGTGATCTATTTGTTACAGTTGACAAGCCAACACTGATACATTATTATGAACAAAAACTTCATAGTTTACATTAGAGCCCACTCTTTGTGTTGTACATCAAAGTACATAATTTTAATATAAAATTGCATATTAATATGTGAAAGAAGCTAATCTGAAAAGTCTATTATTGTATGATTCCAACTATATGACATTCTGGAAAAGACAAAACTGTGGGGAAAGTGAAAAGATCAGTGGTTGCCAAAGCTTTAGGGGAAGGTATAGGTGGAGCAAGGGGATTTTTAGGGCAATGAAATTATTTTGTATGATGCTCTAATTGTGGATGTACGTCAAGTCCATAGGGTATACAACACAAAGAGTGAGCCCTAATGTAAACTATGGGCTTTGGCTAATAATGATGTATCAGTGTTGTTTCCTCTATTGTAACAAATGTACTGCACAGGTGCAGGATGTTGATGGTGGTGGAGGCTGTGAGCTGCAGGTGGTAGAATGTCAACTCTATACTTTTCACTCAATTTTACTATGGAATTGAAACTGCCCTTAAGAAGTCTATTGTATTTTTAATGAAACATTGATAATTTAACTATCCATTCTAGAGGAATAAATATATCAATTGTGGTATAGTTAAGAATACTGGAGTGGGTAGCCAGTCCCTTCTCCAGTGCATCTTCTCGACCCAAGAATCAAACCAGGGTCTCCTGCATTGCAGGCAGATTCTTTACCAACTGAGCTATCAGGGAAGCCCCTAAATACCATACAGCAGGTAACAAATGAATTAAATCTATAAATTATAAACATGGATATATTTTAAAAATGTAATGCTGAATCAAAGAAAAGCAACTGTTGAATGATACCATTGATGTACATTTAAAATAACACATAAAATATTGTACATTTGGTTACAGATGTACAAGTAAGTGCATGAAAGTAAAAAAATGAACTGGAAGGACTCATTACAATCATTGCCTCTGCAAATCATGAGATGGGAATATGGCAATAATTAAAAGATGTTTTCACTTCATCTGTAACATTTTACGTCTTTAAAAATAGACTGAATTACTAATCATCAGTTCATTTCAGTTCAGTCAGTGAAATGCAAATCAAAATTATAATGAAATATCATCTCACAAATAGTGACTCAAAAGTCTTCCCTAGTGGCTCAGACGGTGAAGAGTCTGCCTGCAATGCAGGAGACCCTGGTTTGATTCCTTCGTCGGGAAGATCTCCTGGAGAAGGGAATGGCAACACACTCCAGTATTCTTGCCTGGAAAATCCCATGGACAGAAGACGCTGGTGGGCCCCAATCCATGGAGTAGCAGAGTGGGACACGACTGAGCGACTAATCCATTACCTCACACCTGTTAGAATCGCTATTATCAAAAAGACAAAGATGTACAGAAAAGGGGATCTTTGTACAATGTTGGTGGGCATGTAAATTGGGTAAATTTACATTGTAGTAATTTGTAAATTGTAGTAGCCACTACAGAAAAAAGTATGTTAGTTGTACAAAGAGCTTTCCTGGTGGCTCAGATGGTAAAGAATCTGCCTGCACAGTAGGAGACCCAGGTTCAATCCCTGGGTCAGAAAGATCCCCTGGAGAAGGAACTGGCAACCCACTCCAGTTGTTCAAAAGTTTTAAAAAGGAGTACTGTGTGATCTAGCAGTTCTGTGTCTGGATATTTATCTAAAGAAAACAAAAACATTTACTTGAAAAGGTGTCTGCACTTCCATGTTCACTGTAGCATTATTTGTAAGTCAAGACATGAAGCAACTTAAGAGCCCATCAGTGGATGAATGGATAAAGAAAATGTGGTGTGTGTATATATACACACAATGAAATATTATCAATATTACCCATATAAAAGAATGAAATGTTGCCAGTTGCAACAACATGCTTGGAGCTAAAAGGCATTATGCTAAGTGAAACAAAAAAACCTCTTAAATACAGAGAAAAGATTGGTGGTTGCCAGAGGTAGAGAGTGAAGAGTGAGCAAAATGGGTGAAGGGGACAAAAGATACAAACTTCCAGTTATAAAATAAATAGGTCATGGGACGTAATGTGCAGTATAGTGGCAATGGTTAATAATACTGTATGATATACTTGAAAGTTGCTGAGAGTAAATCTTAAAAGATATTATCATAAGAAAAAAATTGTGACTGTGTAGTAATGGATGTTAACTAGGCATATTGGGGTGATCCTTCCATAATATATACATATATCAAATCAAGTGTACACACAAAACTAATATAATGGGAATACAGATATTATATTAACTTTTCTGTAACTCTTAAATTCTAAAGTAAAACAGGGAATAGGTGGTGAGAAAGTAGAGACAGAATATACAGTCAGTTCTTAAGAAGTAGAGAACAGAGACATGGGACAGCATGTTTGTGCATGCTCTTGGCAGAGATTTAATAGTAGTCAGGAAAATGTTCGTGTTTCAGGATGAAAAAGATAACCCTAGGAGAGAAATTCTATATGAATTCCAACATATGTCATTAATTGGAAGGAAAAGGGGAGCAATTTTCAGAACAATATATACAACATCCTGTTTTTCATAGAAACTCCAACCTTTATAAAATGCTATTATGAAAAAAAAAAACAATTTTATATTTCATTGTATGTGAATATATACATACAAAGGAGGAAAAACCCTCCAAATGGCAACAGTGATTATTTCTGGGAGGAGAATGCAGTTGTTATCATGACGCTAATGGTAAGGAATTTGCCTATGATGCATGAGATGCTAGTTTGATCCCTGGATTGGGAAGATCCCCTTAAGAAGGAAATGGCAACCCACGCCAGTATTCTCACTGGAAAGTCCCATGGACAAAGGAGCCTTGTGGTCTAGTCCATAAGGTCATAAAGAATTGGACATGCCTGAGCACATAACCTCAGATATGCAGATGACACCACCCTTACAGCAGAAAGTAAAGAGGAACTAAAAAGCCTCTTGATGAAAGTGAAAGAGGAGAGTGAAAAAGTTGGCTTAAAGCTCAACGTTCAGAAAATGAAGATCATGGCATCTGGTCCCATCACTTCATGGGAAATACATGGGGAAACAGTGGAAACAGTGTCAGACTTTATTTTGGGGGGCTCCAAAATCACTGCAGATGGTGATTGCAGACATGAAATTAGAAGATGCTTACTTCTTGGAAGGAAAGTTATAACCAACCTAGATAACATATTGAAAAGCAGAGACATTACTTTGCCAACAAAGATCCATCTAGTCAAGGCTATGGTTTTTCCTGTGGTCATGTATGGATGTGAGAGTTGGACTGTGAAGGAAACTGATGCTTTTGAACTGTGGTGTTGGAGAAGGCTCTTCAGAGTCCCTTGGACTGCAAGGAGGTCAACCAGTCCATCCTAAGGGAGATCAGTCCTGGGTGTTCATTGGAAAGACTGATGCTGAAGCTGAAACTCCAATACTTTGGCCACCTCATGCGAAGAGTTGACTCATTGGAAAAGACCCTGATGCGGGAGGGATTGAGGGTAGGAGGAGAAGGGGACGACAGAGGATGAGATGGCTGGATGGCATCACCGACTTGATGCACATGAGTTTGAGTGAACTCTGGGAGTTGGTGATGGACAGGGAGGCCTGGCGTGCTGCAATTCATGCAGTCGCGAAGAGTCGGACACGATTGAGCGACTGAACTGAGCTGAACTGAGCACATTACATTGCATCACATTATAACGATCAAGATAGGACTTCTGCTTTTCTTGTATTTGAGGTTGTTTTTACAACACGAATGTATCCATATATATCTCATGTAACTTTTTTGTGGCAAGTAACTTCTCATTTCTGTGAAAAAATTTCACTGTAAGAGAACAGCTGACAGATGTTTGTTAATCTTGTTTTCTAACATAACTTTTGAAATATTTTAAAAAATGCCTTACGGCAGTGAGCACTGTTAAATTTTAGAAATGTTCTAATGAACAAAGGTAGTGTTTTATGTTCTGCTTACTCTATTTTTTAAAAATTTAAATTGATAATGCACTCTGCAAATTTTAAATGGCTTGAATTTATTACAAGGGTCGTATTTTCTAAGGTTCTATGCTTATAATGAGCTCTATGCTTGTAATGAGGTAGTTTTTACATTAAAAAAAAAATTCTCGTTTTTTGTTTCAGTTCTGATTGAGCATCCCAGAGGGAATTTTCTTTTTCTTTCTCTTTTTCATTTACATGTTCATCTTGATAACTAGCAAAATATGCTGAATGAATTATGGAACTACATAGGTAATTTGGCGTCTACCCTGTCCCTGCCTCCAACCCACCCCACTTTACTTTTTAAACAAAGAACTATCTCTTTTAGGTGATTTCAGTTTAGAACTATTTGGATAGTAGGTTGAATTGGGTAATACCTAGCAGTCACTTTAAACCTTGTGATTCAAACAAAAATTATGACTGAGACTTACAACCTCCTATTATGGCACTTCTAAAGCTATTAACTCATTGTTTCTCTTTGGAGAAACTTAAACTTTCTTAGAGGGGTGTCTACAAACCATTTACAGACAGGACAAGAATAGGCTCCTTCAACTCTATTCCCTCAGTCAAAAGGGGTTAATTTCTCTTCTGTTAAATGTCAGTACCCTAATAAAAACAGTATAACTATTCCCTTTGTTTTTGCATGCTTGGTCTGTGAGTGAGTGAGTGAAGTCGCTCAGGCATGTCCGACTCTTTGTGACCCCGTGGACTACCAGGCTCCCCTGTCCATGGGATTCTCCAGGCAAGAATACTGGAGTGGGTTACCATTTTCTTCTCCAGGGGATCGTCCTGACCCAGGGATCGAACCCAGGTCTCCCGCATTGGAGGCAGATGCTTTAACCTCTGAGCCACCTAGTGTTGAAAGGGATCCTAGAAAATATCAAGTCCAACCTCTTCATTTTATGTGAGGACATAGTGTCTCATGGAAGATAGAGCTAGTGCCTAAAGGTATATAGCAAATTATAGTCAAAGACAAAATAAAAATTCTGCTCTTCTAGCATCATCTGTAACATACTGGCTTGAGTCTGTTTCTTTTATTCGACACACTTGTTTTATCACTATATTTATTGGAGAAAACATAGAACAGAAACACAAAAGTCAATTCCAGTTGACTAGCATCTTCACACAGAATGAAATTCATACAAAAAAATTTTCACAATATTGAACAAGAGTTCTGTAAAAAATGAAGAGCTCTGTATCAGGGTCAGGATTTGAGAGAAATCACTGCTTTCAACCTGGGAATCTGAAACCAACTTCATGATAGACTTGCAAGGGTGTGCTGGCATAAGTCTTTTTGAAGGAGGTTGCCACAGCCCCGCCCTTCACCAGAAAACTGGATTAAAGATTTACTGAGTATGGCCCCAACATGAACCTTGTGCACCAGGACCCAGGAGAAAGGAACAGTGACCCCACAAGAGACTTGCCTGTGGGTGTCTGGGAGTCTCCAGCGAAGGCGTGGGTTGGTGGTGGCCTGCTGCAGGGTTGGAGGCACAGACTGTAGCAGTACCTGCCTGGGATCTTTTGAAGGAGGTAATTATCTTCATTACCTCCACCTAGTTTAGTGAAGTCACTCAGTCGTGTCTGACTCTGCGACCTCCTGGAATGTAGCCTACCAGGCTCCTCTGTCCATGGGAGGCAAGCATACTGGAGTGGATTGCCATTTCCTTCTCCAGGGGATCTTCCCAACCCAGGGATTGAACTCTGGTCTCCTGCATTGCAAGCAGACGTTTTACCATCTGAGCCACCAGGGAAGCCCTAATTTGGAATGTACCACCTCACCATAGTTTGGTCCCAGGTAAGTAGCAGGGAGGGAACACAGCTCCACCCATCAACAGAAAATTGGATTCAAGATTTATATGGCCCTGCCCATCAGAACAAGAGCAAGTATCCCTCTCAGTCAGTCTGTCCCATCAGGAAGCTTTCATAAGCAAGCCCCTTATGCTTCTCCAAGTCCTCTTATGGCTCAGAGGGTAAACAGTCTGCCAGCAATGCAGGATACCCAGGTTCAATCCCTGGGTTGGGACGATCCCCTGGAGAAGGAAATGGCAACCCACTCCTAGAAAATCCCATGGATAGAGAAGCCTGGAAGGTACAGGTACAAAGAGTTGGACACGACTGAGACTTCACTTTATCCTCCATCAGAGGGCAGACAGACTGAAAACCACGATCACAGAAAGCTAACCAATCTAATCACATGGACTTGTCTAACTCAATGAAACTATAAGCCATGCCGTGTAGGACCACCCAAGACGGACTGGTCATGGTGGAGAGTTCTGACAAAATGTGGTCCACTGGAGAAGGGAATGGCAAACCACTTCAGTATTCCTGCCTTGAGAACCCCATAAACAGTATGCAAAGGCAAAAAGACAGGACACTGAAAGACGAACTCCCCAGGTCGTAGGTGCCCAATATACTACTGGAGCACAGTGGGGAAATAACTCCAAAAAGAATGAAGAGATGGAGCCAAAGCAAAAAAAGCACCCAGTTGTGGATGTGACTGGTGATAGAAGCAAGCTCTGATGCTGTAAAGAGCAATACTGCATAGGAACCTGGAATGTTAGGTCCATGAATCAAGGCAAATTGGAAGTGATCAAACAGGAGATGGCAAGAGTGAAGGTCGACATTCTAGGAATCAGTGAACTAAAATGGACTGGAATGGGTGAATTTAACTCAGATAACCATTATATCTACTACTGTGGGCAAGAATCCCATAGAAGAAAGGGAGTAGCCATCTTAATCAACAAGAGAGTCTGAAATGCAGTGCTTGGATGCAGTCTCACTACAGAATGATCTCTGTTTGTCTCCAAGGCAAACCATTCAATATCATGGTAATCCAAGTTTATGCCCTGACCAGTAATGCTGAAGAAGCTGAAGTTGAACAGTTCTCTGAAGACCTGCAAGACCTTCTAGAATTAACACCCAAAAAAGATGTCCTTTTCATGATAGGGGACTGGAATGCAAAAGTATGAAGTCAAGAAACACCTGGAATAACAGGCAAATTTGGCCTTGGAGTACAGAATGAAGCAGGGCAAAGGCTAATGGAGTTCTGCCAAGAGAATGCACTGGTCATAGCAAACACCCTCTTCCAACAACACAAGAAAAGACTCTACACATGGACATTAACAGATGGTCAATACTGAAATCAGATTGATTATATTCTTTGCACCCAAAGATGGAGAAGCTCTATACATTCAGCAAAAACAAGACCGGGAGCTGACTGTGGCTCAGATCATGAACTCCTTATTGCCAAATTCAGACTGAAATTGAAGAAAGTAGGAAAAACCACTAGACCATTCAAGTATGACCTAAATCAAATCCCTTATGATTATACAGTAGAAGTGAGAAATAGATTTAAGGGACTAGGTCTGATAGACAGAATCCCTGATGAACTATGGATGGAGGTCCGTGACATTGTACGGGAAACAGGGATCAAGACCATCCCCAAGAAAAAGAAATGCTACAAAGCAAAATGGTTGTCTGAGGAGGCCTTACAAATAGCTTGTGAAAAGAAAAGAGGCCAAAAGCAAAGGAGAAAAGGAAGATCTACCCATTTTAATGCAAAGTTCCAAAAAATAGCAAGGAGAGATAAGAAAGCCTTCAGTGCAAAGAAATAGAGGAAAACAACAGAATAGGAAAGACTAGAGATCTCTTCAAGAAAATTAGAGATACCAAGGGAATATTTCATGCAAAGATGGGCTCGATAAAGGACAGAAATGGTATGGACCTAACAGAAGCAGAAGATATTAAGAAGAGGTGGCAAGAATACACAGAAGAACTGTACAAAAAAGATCTTCACGACCCAGATAATCACGATGGTGTGATCACTTATCTAGAGCCAGACATCCTGGAATGTGAAGTCAAGTAGGCCTTAGGAAGCATCACTATGAACAAAGCTAGTGGAGTTGATGGAATTCCAGTTGAGCTATTTCACATCCTAAAGATGATGCTTTGAAAACGCTGCACTCAATATGTCAGCAAATTGGTAAAGTTCAGCACTGGCCACAAGACTAGAAAAGGTCAGTTTTCATTCCAATCCCTAAGAAAGGCAATGCCAAAGAATGCTCAAACTACCGCAAAACTGCACTCATCTCACACGCTAGTAAGTAATGCTCAAAATTCTCCAAGCCAGGCTTCAGTAGTATGTGAACCTTGAAATTCCGTATGTTCAAGCTGGTTTTAGAAAAGGCAGAGGAACCAGAGACCAAATTGCCAACATCTGCTGGATCATCCAAAAAGCAAGAGTTTCAGAAAAACATCTATGTCTGGTTTCTTGACTATGCCAAAGCCTTTGACTGTGTGGATCACAATAAACTGTGGAAAATCCTGAAAGAGATGGGAATGCCAGACCACCTGACCTGCCTCTTGAGAAACTTGTATGCAGGTCAGGAAACAACAGTTAGAACTGGACATGGAATAACAGACTGGTTCCAAATAAGAAAAGGAGTACGTCAAGGCTGTATATTGTCACCCTGCTTATTTAACTTATGTGCAGAACACATCATGAGAAATGCTGGGCTGGAGGAAACACAAGCTGGAATCAAGCTTGCTGGGAGAAATATCGATAACCTCAGATATGCAGATGACACCACCCTAATGGCAGAAAGTGAAGAGGAACTACAGAGCCTCTTGATGAAAGCGAAAGAGGAGAGTGAAAAAGTTGGCTTAAAGCTCAACATTCAGAAAATTAAGATATGGTCCCATCACTTCATGGCAAATAGATGAAGAAACAGTGGAAACAGTGGCTAACTTTTATTTTTGGGGGCTCCAAAATCACTGCAGGTGGTGATTGCAGCCATGAAATTAAAAGACACTTACTCCTTGGAAGAAAAGTTATGACCAACCTATCAGCATATTAAAAAAGCAGAGACATTACTTTGCCAACAAAGGTCCATCTTGTCAAGGCTGTGGTTTTTCCAGTGGTCATGTATGGATGTGAGAGCTGGACTATAAAGAAAGCTGAGCGCTGAAGAATTGATGCTTTTGAACAGTGGTGCTGGAGAAGACTCTTGAGAGTCCTTTGGACTGCAAGGAGATCCAACCAGTCCATCCTAAAGGAAATCAGTCCTGACTGTACATTGGAAGGATTGATGTTGAACCTGAAACTCCAGTACTTTGGCCACCTGATGTGAAGAGCTGACTCATTTGAAAAGACCTTGATGCTTGGAAAGATTGAAGGCAAGCTTAGAAGGGGACAACAGAGGATGAGATGGTTGGATGGCATCACCGACTCAATGGCCATAAGTTTGAGTAAACTGCTAGAGTTGGTGATGAACAGGGAGGCCTGGTGTGCTGTAGTCCATGGGGTCACAAAGAGCTGGACATGACTGAGCGACTGAACTGAACCAATTGTGACATGGAACACCTAAAGCTCCCTAAACAAAATTGTATAATCTTTCTATTCTAGCTAGGAAACCATATCATGGAAAAGTCACCAAAATTTTCTTTTAATGAGTTTCAAGTGAATAATATGGAATGGTTACCCTTACAGATCTGTGCTATCTACTAACATGTTTGAGGGCTAATTGTAAGGTAAAAATAAGACAATATAGCTATTACTTCCTTTTAAAATAAGTAACAGACACACATACACTTCTAATGAGGAAGCCAAGAGCTCTCTGGAAGAAAAATGTTGAGTCAGAAAACTGAGGTGCTCATGGGTGTACTGTGGATTACCTGACAGGTCCAGAACACATTGACTGTGTCTCTCTGATTCTTTTTACCTTTTTATACTGTTTATGGGGTTCTCGCGGCAAGGATACCAGAGTGGTTTGCCGTGCTGTAGTCCATGGGATTGCAAAGTGTCAGACACGAGTTAGCAAATGAACAACAATTCTGATTACTAGCAAACCCCTTCCTACACTCACCCTTATAAATCATGTCTTAAGCAGCTGGGGTTGTTTAGATGTGTGATAGTTTCTGACTTCAACCTACAGAAGGAAGTCTGGTCTCAAGCACAGTAGGTTAGGAAATAAATTGAAGAACACAACGTTCCCTCCCAGAGCATGTCTAGAAATCCCAGCACATCCCCTGGGAGGCAGTCCTTGTTGCAGAACACATCAAGGCCTGTAGACTGCAAGGGGAGTGCTTAAGTTAAAAAATTTACATTTAAGCTCCAACTGTATCTCATCTACCTTTTGATTGTAAATATCACTTTAATTATAAAAATCACAGATTGTGAATTAGTTGGTTATGTGAAAGATTAAACATCAAACTGTACAAAATGACATACTCAAGAACATATTTATATAGCTTATTACTGGACACTAAAGTTATATCCCCACATATACAGAATATTTTCTTAGATTTTATTTTAACTTGAAAGAAAATACATCTTAAAACTTATCTGGATACAAATCACATTCTATTCTATACAATGGGGTATTGTAGTAATTACATGCAAAACATTTCAAGACTCTAAATCATTATCCTTTAAATATTTGCATGAAAAGTGACAAAATTCTTACTAGATGAATTGGAAGCATTTATTTACAACATGAACCTTTAAAACAGAACAAGAAGTAAAATGTAGACTGTTACATATTTTTAAACTTTTTTAGATCACCAATCTCTCTGAGAAGCTGATGAAAACTTATGAAATTTTTTGTCTGGAAAATGCACACACCTATCTAGAGACTGGGCAATCATGCAACATGAGGTAATATTACTGTAGTAACTATTTTTTAAAAGAATCCATTTTACATCTCATAAGAAAATATCATTATGTAACAAAAGAAATTTTTAAAATATTTATTAAATCAAACAAATATTGCAAACAGCATAATAGTAAATATATGAATTTTTAAAAGCTGAGATAATGAACTCTGACATTTGAGACTGAAAATAAACCCAATGATGCTGTAGACAGTCATGATACAGTCTGTTAGTACAGGTCATAAAGCAGTCTTAGAGTTCATCTGGCTTTCAGAAACTGACAGGAAAATACTCCTAAAATTACCCTTTAGATTCCTGTCACATCTGATTACAGTAGTAGGAGCTGGGCTTTTTAGACATCCATGGGAAATACACCAAGGCAAAACATGGTGAAAGGAAAAAAGACCAAATTAGGAAATACCCACTAGCTGAGGTTAAAAAGTTAGCATTTCTGTAAACATTTTTATTAAAAATTTTATTTTATTTTTCTTTGAATTTTCCCTCATGTATGTCTTACAAGGAAGGTGTGGAATGCTTTGTTTATAAAATTTGAAGTGGTCTCATATGCTTAAAAATGAAGAGCATTCTAAAATGTCCTTTGTAGTTAGCATGCTGAAACTTTTTTTTATTGTGCTATTTATAGCTTCAGGGTTTTCCTGGTAGCTCAGCTGGTAAAGAATCTGCCTGCAATGTAGGAGACCCCAGTTGGATTCCTGGTCAGGAAGATTCCCTGGAGAAGGATTAGGCGTATAGCTTATGTAACCACCATTAAAATTCAACTGTAAAAGTTACTTAAAATTCAAGTTTAAAAGTCTTTTTAACTTACGTGCAAGAGCAAAAACTGGAAGAACATGACCAAAATTTAACAAAATAATCAACACAGTAACATTCACTACATCCAATTACTCTTTTCTCAAACCATTGCTGCTGCCCTTTCTCAAAATAATCTCCACGGCAAACAACAAAAACTCCTTTCAGAAGAACTAATTCAACTATAAAGTTGAATTTTTAAAACTGACCCTTACTGATGTCCAGATTAAACAGCTGGTTTTAAAATTTAAGAGTAAATATTCTTTGCTAACAAGAATAAAATTGCTTTAGTAATCAAAAGTCTTTGCCACATAAAATTCTGTGATTACAAAAATAAAAACATTTAAGTATTTATTTACTAAAACACTCAAAAACATTTTAGTATTTATTCATCTTTATCAAACATTTTATGAAAATTTGCTTTAAATTATACTCACATCACTGAATTAATATTTATATTCTTTGAAAGACACATTTAATAAACTACTTATAAAGAAAGCTAATAAATAAAATTAATGTAAATCTACTTTAGTAGTACCACTTTATATTAAGGTTTTTCAAATTAGATTGTAAAAACCTATGGGCAGCCCTAGTTTTTACAATTGATGTTATGACAGTTCATAATTTAAAAATGAAGTGTTCATATGTTTATTCTGCTTGAAAAGGTACCTGTTCCTAGTATTATGAGCCTGAATTAATGGATTAGCAGTCAACTAAATACCTGCAATACTTAATCATGGGTTTTATTGAAACATGTTTTAGGCATAAGTTTTAAAAATAAAGTTATGAAAATTTTCACTGAAAGTTCAGTGTCAGAATGATCATATATAGAGCCCAAAGTCAGTATGAACCATAAAGAATTTCTTCAGTGTCTTCTATTACTAAAAACAGTACTTACAGTGAATGAAATGCTTCACAGGAAGACTGCTAGAATGAAAATACTAGACATATTTCATACATTTCTACCAGGAAATACAGAAACAAATGCATAGAAGGCAAACAAAACACCCTCCAATCTTGAATTTGGCTTTTATTTTAAAATACATTTAGCATGGAACTACCATAGGACAGAAAATAATAAATCACAAAGAAATGGAATATTTTCAAATACTTTTAAGCTCGATATAAAAATTAATAAGACAGCATAGACCCAAATTATAGGGAATAGTCCCTAAAATTCAATTCAGTAAACACATTTTGAAAGAAAAGTTCTTTACGCATTTTCCAACGTACCAGTATCTTTCTAAGTGCCTTGGTTTTCTGTTAACTAATAGGTAAAGGCTGTAAATTTAGTTACTTTACTTACAATTATCAGACGCACTATCGTCAAAAATTACCATGTCTTTAAATTCTCAGAGTTATAAAAATATGAGCTCAAATAGTTATGTTGCCCAAAATAGAAACATCTTAAGTTGATATCTCTGGATAATCAGACAGATATTGCACTAAGTCAGTAATTCCATACCCGATGCTCATTTACATGGAAAGTTAATTCTCTTTATGCAAAACTTAATACAAATAAATTTAATGTTAACCTAATTACAATTACACTTCAAAATATAAAGGCACGGACAGAATAAAGAATAGTTTAATATTTATACTCAAATCTTCCACTGTGAAAATAATAAAAGGTTGAAAAAAATAAGATCTAAAATTCTGACACTTTTAAATTTTATAATTTACCATTAAGTAGCTACTAAATGGGTATTAAAAGTTAACACTGCTAAATCCAATCTCTTCCAAATAATTTAGAAAAATGGTTTGTTTATATATGAAACATGTGCATTGTCCCATCTATAAAGTTCAATTACATTTCCATTCATTGGAATTATCTACCTGTAGTATAAACGACCAAGACAATGTACAAAAAATATATCTTGTTCCTATAACTTGCAATGCACAGAAAAATACCTGTAAAAATGGAATATTTATCCATTTAGGTTCCCAATAAATTAGTGAGAAAATTTAGCCCATTCCACGTTTCTTTCTAAACAAAGGCTAAAGAATTGAAGGTGGTTTACTTCTAGCCCTGTTAACTTGACAGATATTTTTTAAAATATTTGTCTGATTATAAGTAACTTAAGATAAAGTTAGCCTTATTTTTATATCACAGTATACATGGCATTTCTTAATTCAGCAACAGAAAGGCACAATTAGCAAGCAATAAAATTCAGTACCTGACTTATTAAACTAATGTCCAGAACAACTGCAAATAAAATACATTCAACACAGTGCACACAACTGGAAAACAACAAAAAAAAAAGGAATTCAAAAACTAATTTTTGGGAAAATTTGGTCCATTAAAAATGCCTCCTATGTTCAACATCATGGATAACATGAAAGATGATGGCAGTGTAAAAAGAGGCAGTAAATTAATATGTGGTAACATATGAATTCTGGTCTAGTAATTATGCAATTAGATTAGGAAATGGTTCCCATTGTAAATTAAAATTAATCAGTTAATAACATACCTGTATTAAATCCAAATACACAGGCACAACTGTTTGCATATTATTATTGATTTTATAATACACCCCCATGGTTCAAAGAAACAGGTATATTATTTTATATATAATATATATTAGATACATAATTTGATATTATGTTCCTTAATATATATTATATAACTTGAATCCATAACAGCACAAAACTCTCCAAATATTACATGAACATTCCAAATGGTATTTATCATTTTCTCAATGTTATAATAGCTCAGCTCACCTAAAACAGTAACTGGATGTGCAGTGATAAAATGCACTGACTCTTAAGAATTTACTTAAATAATTATTTAAGTTAAAGTCCTGCAAAAGCCTAACTCTGATTTGGCTTTTAACTAGAATATGGTTTTTAGATATCAGTAATTGATACCCTTCTTTCTTCTCATAAACAGTAGTTCTCCATCAAGAGATTCCAATAAAGAAAAATATGTAAGGAACCAAAAATGTGATGGAGAAACCAACCATTCCATAGGTGATATACCGATAAGGAAGTTCAACTTCCATGTGCTGCCTTGCTTTTCGAATATCATCACAAGGTATACTGAAGATTTTACAGGCTAAAGGAATAGTGATCCTTTTCATCATATCTCTGACGACTAGTACAAAGAACATCCCTATGAATATCCGCAATATGGCTTTTCCAAACAGAGTCATTGAAATGGGGTGCCTAGCTAAAGGTAATATATCCAGAGGAGGATCTAAGAGTAGACCCATTTTATAGGTAAAATGAGATCCACATGCAATCCCTGCACCACTTCCCAGAATCTCAGCTGTGTCTCCCCGGGATGTACTCCAGGTGTCAAGAGTGAAAGAAAAGATCCCCAAGGCTAAATGAAGCCCGATGATGATTAATGGAGCATATCTGTGAGTTTGGTTGAAGTTGTCAATCACATCCACAAATGGATAGAAGATAACCAAGATTAAAATGGTATATAGGAATCCAGCAATAACATCCTGAGAAAAGAAAAAAGCACAGTTGTTTAGTATATTTATGTTTGGCATTTAAAGAAATAAGTACATATTACACATTTCAAATGTTAACACGAAAAAGATTTATTGATATAAAATGATTGTTTTTATTGTTCTGCCCTTTTATAAGTTAATATAGATATGCTATACACAAATTTATATTCAAATCCTGAACAATAAACTAGCTTAAAGTATGTAGTTGTGATTTCTGAGAAAAGCAATATACATCTAGCTGACCCTTGAACTACCCGGATTTGAACTGTGTGGATCCACTAAGCTGATTCTTTTCAGCAGTAAACAGTAGTATAGTGCTACATGATCCCTGGTTGGTTAATCTGAGGATGCAGAAGCCCTGATAAGAAGAACTGTGGATATGGAGGAACCAAGTATATGAAGGGCACACTATAATTATTGGTGGATTTTTTACTACACTAACATCAAAGTTGTTCAAGGATCAACCAGACTTATTTTAAGACTTCATGTATTTAATAATTACACACCTAAACACATAATTATTGCCATGACTAAAGAGGATACAAAGCCTATTTTTTCTTAATTCACTAAACAAATACTTACTGAGTACCTACATGTGCCTGACACTATTTTAGGGGCTAAGGATATATTAACTTCCCTGGTGGCTCAGACGGTAAAAGCGTCTGCCTACAATGCGGGATATATTGCTTAAAAACTGAGAAGATACCTACTGCCATAGAGCTTACATTTTAGTGGGATGACTGATAATAACCATGTAAGTAAAAAGTAGATAAATATTACCATTTGGGGTTATTATAAAAAAACTAAAACAAGACGATGGGATAGGCCCTATTAAGAGTGATTAGGCAACCTGTCTAAGGAGGTGACACTTGAGCAGAGATCTGATTCCAAAAAAGTCAGCCCTATCTTTAGACCTAAGGAAAAGTGTCCCAGGTAGAAGAAATAACCAAGTGCCACGGTACTGAGGCAGAAAAGAACCTAGTGAGTTCAAGGCACTGAGAGAAATCCAGTGTGCCTCAAACAGTGAGAGAGAGAGTGCCAGCCATGAGGTCCAAGAGACAGGCCGAGGTCAAATCACGTAGGGAGGGCCTTGTAGGTTAGGTAAGAACTTCACCCTTTATTTCAAAAGCGACAGCAGGCCTGATAGATTCCCAAGTAGGAGTGTAATACAATCTGATCGATGTTTATAAAAGAACACTCCATCCACTGTGTAGAGAATAGATTATAGGGGTAAAGTAGGGAAGACAGGACACCACTAGAGACACAAGTTGGCAGGCTACTACAGGGACTCAGTCTAGACGTGGTCCATACAGAGACACACGTAGATGGATTCAGTAAAATATTTTAAAATAAGAGTTGACTAACTTCGACTTAGTGATCATCTGAATGTAAGAGAGAAGCAAAGGGGATCAAAAATGACATCTACTTTTATGTATGACAGAAGATGGTTTATTGGAGGAAATAAAGCTGTTACTAAAAGAATCTTTCTTTCCAAATCAGTCCTGACATGAACAAAACTACTCCAAAATTTTCATCTTAAAACAAACAAAACCAAACCCTGGGATTAACTATCACTGAAAAATTTATCCAAAAAAATCACATACATTCACTGTCTCCACTTCCACACTTCCTTATTTTTTCCTAAACTCATCACTGCATTGAAACCACTCTTTTCATAGATACTAGTGACCTTTGGCACCCGACTCCAGTACTCTTGCCTGGAAAATCCCATGGACAGAGGAGCCTGGTAGGCTGCAGTCCATAGGGTCGCGAAGAGTCGGACACGGCTGAGCGACTTCACTTTCACTTTTCACTTTCAGGAAATGGCAACCCACTCCAATGTTCTTGCCTGGAGAATCCCAGGGACGGGGGAGCCTGGTGGGCTGCCATCTATGGGGTCGCACAGAGTTAGACATGACTGAAGCGACTTAGCAACGGCAGCAGTGAACTTTATGCTGCTGAAAACAATGGTTACTTCTCAATAGCATTCAATACAGTTAAGCAACAGAGTAGTGGCTTAATGTTTTTCTGTCCTAAGATTTTTTATTATAGTTATAATGTAACATTTGGTACACAGAAATCAGATACATAGAGTGTACCTGAAATTATAAAAAGTACTTTGAATCTATTGGTATGCTGGTTAATAGTTCTATCACTCTGCATAAACCTGAGTACTGACAACAGATACCTGCTTTGAGTAGGACTGACATATATACATTCAGTTCAGTTGCTCAGTCGTGTCTGACTCTTTATGACCCCATGAATCGCAGCACGCCAGGCCTCCCTGTCCATCACCAACTCCCGGAGTTCACTCAGATTCATGTCCATCGAGTCAGTGATGCCATCCAGCCATCTCATCCTCTGTCGTCCCCTTCTCCTCCTGCCCCCAATCCCTCCCATCATCAGAGTCTTTTCCAATGAGTCAACTCTTCGCATGAGGTGGCCAAAGTACTGGAGTTTCAGCTTTAGCATCATTCCTTCCAAAGAAATCCCAGGATTGATCTTCAGAATGGACTGGTTGGATCTCCTTGCAGTCCAAGGGACTCTCAAGAGTCTTTCCAACACCACAGTTCAAAAGCATCAATTCTTCAGTGCTCAGCCTTCTTCACAGTCCAACTCTCACATCCATACATGACTACTGGAAAAACCATAGCCTCGACTAGGTGGACCTTTGTTGGCAAAGTAATGTCTCTGCTTTTCAATATGCTATCTAGGTTGGTCATGACTTTTCTTCCAAGGAGTAAGCGTCTTTTAATTTCATGGCTGCAGTCACCATCTGCAGTGATTTTGGAGCCCCCCAAAATAAAGTCTGACACTGTTTCCACTGTTTCCCCATCTATTTCCCATGAAGTGATGGGACCAGATGCCATGATCTTCATTTTGTGAACGTTGAGCTTTAAGCCAACTTTTTCACTCTCCTCTTTCACTTTCATCAAGAGGCTTTTTAGTTCCTCTTCACTTTCTGCCATAAGGGTGGTGTCATCTGCATATCTGAGGTGATTGATATTTCTCCCGGCAATCTTGATTCCAGCTTGTGTTTCTTCCAGTCCAGCGTTTCTCATGATGTAGTCTGCATAAGTTTTAAATAAGCAGGGTGACGATATACAGCCTTGACGTACTCCTTTTCCTATTTGGAACCAGTCTGTTGTTCCATGTCCAGTTCTCCCTGTTGCTCCCTGACCTGCATACAGATTTCTCAAGAGGCAGGTCAGGTCATGTGTCAAACAGAGAGCTAGTGGGAAGCTGCTGTAGAGCACAGGGAGTTCGGCTCAGTGCTGTGATGATCAGAGCGGTGGGATGCTGGGTGGGGTGGGAAGGAGGCTCAAGAGGGAGGGGATATATGTATATTTACAGCTGATTTACTTTGCTGTACAGCAGAAACTAACACAACATTGTAAAACAATGTAAAACAATTACACCCCAATTAAAAATATAAATAAAAACGGTTTATCACATATCTCTAAACAAAATATTACCAAGTGTTGCTTCTTTCTGAGCTTTATAAAAATGTTAGGCAATACGTAGTCTCCTCTGATTTGCTCTTCACACTTAACATTAAACTCTTAAGATTCATTCATCATATGTGGTTTATAGGTCATTCACTTTCCCAAGTATGTAATATTTTGTATGATTATATAACTTATCTATTTTTCCCACTGACAGTCACTCAGGTTGTTTTCAGGTTTTGGATTAGTTCATTGGTTATAGCTGAGCTTGAATGCTTTCTTCATTGGTATATACTTTTAAACCAACAAGGAACTTAAACAATGCTACTATATTCTTTCTTTTGATGTTCCCTGTATGGGTCTACAAAACTTTTCCCAGGACATGTGCCTAGGAATGGAAAGGCAGAATCAAAGTATATGTGCATGTTCAATTTTATAAGCAAATAAAATAATCTCCAAAATGTTTACAGAAATTCAGGTCCCATCAGTTGTTGGTATTTCTTAATGTTTAATATGAATTTCCATGATTATTAAGCATTATTTCATAAGTCCGTGGGCTATTCCTTTTATATGCAAGATATATTTGTCTCTCAGGGCAACTGTTACTTTGGGTTTTCTTTTTCTTGTTGATTAACATGCTTTCTTTAGATACATATGATAGCAATTATATTTTTAGAAGTATATTTCAGGATGACATAAAACATCCAATCTTATTGTCCTCTACTTTTTTTGTATAGCTCTATGAATATTAAATTTAATTACTGTAAGACTCTATACAAATCTGCCTCCTTTTCTAATTGTCATTAATCATTTACAATATCACCCTGGATAAAAAGGGCATATTTAATTTCCATGCTACAGAACCAAGAAGAAGAATGACTGAATTCAGGACATAAACACGGTGGCTGTCATTGTGATACCAATTTAATGTACAACATTAAACTGTGTAACTAAGTGATTTTAAGTGTTATCACACAAAATATGCAATAAAGAAAAGTTGATGTTAAAGGTAACAAAGAACTCAAAGTAGCAAATTTTCCAAAAAGAAAGCAAATAACTTTAGATACTTAAATTAATTATAGATAACAAATCTGCTGTAAAAGTTAATTACACATATGAATGGAATAGTCACAGTTATCAAATTTATGGTAGAGGATATCAAATACCATAAATTCAATACAGATTTATCACATATCAAATCTGGAATTGCCTTCTTTTTATTTCTCCCAATCAGTATATAGAACTAGAGAGGCTGGTGATTGGCTAAGACTAGAATTCAAGACTTCTGTCTGCTCCTAGTGGTGTTTTTATTTCAGGTGTCCTGATTCTAATTCAACACGTCAGTGATGCCAACAGGGTTTCTAACAACAAAACATATTACTGGAATGAATCATTCTTCATTATAAACAACTAATAAGGATGTATTTTGAAATTTTTATCTTTAAAATTCAAATTTAATACATATTCAGTATAGAAAATCTAGAAAATATGGATAAAAATAACAAGTAATTATTACTCAGAAAGAACTACTATTAAAACTCTTAGTGTTTACTGTTCTGGATCTTTCTCCATAACATGTTTTCAGGACTTTTGCTGTTATTTGATTAGTTTGATTCTTATAAAAATGTGTTTTGGAGGTACATGCTACTTGAGGATCTCATAATACTTTTCTAAAAAAACTTTCCACATATAGACAAACTTTTAGTACAATTTTAGGTAAATGTAATTATAAAATATTCATAATTTTACTAATGTAGAAGTAAACTAGTAATCTGACAAGTACTTAGTCTGGTAATTTTTAAATGGCTTGTGTTTTAAGACATTTTCAGAGCTAGGTCTGACAGAAAATAAAGGGAAAATGGAGGAAGTAACTCCTCTACTTTTCTGGAGGTTAAGGAGATATATTTAGGAAAGTGTGTGCATGTTCAGTTGCTCAGTCATGTCCAACTCTTTCGACCCCATGGACTACTGCCTGCCAGGATCCTCTGTCCATGGATATTTTCCAGGCAAGAATACTGGAGTAGATTGCCATTTCCTTCTCCAGGGGATCTTCCCAACCCTGGGACTAAACCTGTGTCTCTGCATTGGCAGGAAGATTCTTTACTACTGCACCATCTGGGAAGCTATTCAGTAAAGTAGGCATTAAAAATAAATTAAGTGTTGCTCTTTGTGTTGTAATAATAAAAACAAAGCATATGGGAAATACTGAATAAAGTGTTCCTTATAAATTATTTAGACTATATTACTAGAACTTTCTTAATGTTAATAAATGTTGTAACACAGGAATATAATTTACAATGCTTGCAAGTCATCTGTGATTTTACTTTTGAAAAAGAAAAACAACTTGTAATAATACACATACTAAAATTGAGTAGCTAGTCAGAATAAAACTGATAAAGATATTCTATGGGACAGGATGCTTTTGAATAACTAAATGACAATGATTGGGGAATTCCCTGGTGATCCAGTGATAAGGACTCCATGCTTTCACTGCCCAGGCCCAGGTTCAGTCCCTGGTCTGGGAACTAAGATCCTGCAAGTCATGCATTATGGCCAAAAGAACAAGGAAAAAAAAAAAAAAACACTAGGTTATCAGACTTATAATTTAATAATACATCAGTATTGTTTTTACTTCAGTTGATTCAAGAACAGATGTTATCCAGTATCAAAAACATGAATTGAACTCAGTTGAATAATCAATCCACTATATTTCCTTTGGACAACAGCGTGTTTGAGATGATATATTCAATATAGTAAGATTCTAATTCCTCTTTTATGATGATAATGAATCTAGGGATAATATTATCATTCTTAGTTCAGAATCTTTTGGTAGTTTTTCAGGTGCAATATGGTTAATTGGGAGTAGAAGGGAATAACTGTAATGAGGCACAGAGATGGAAAACATTTTCTTGTGACTAATATTAGATTTGATATAAAAAGGTGATAATTGATCTATTATAAAATTATTACAAACTAGTCAGAAAAATTATGTCAATTCATAATTTGCATTAATATAAATAATTATAAAAAATAAAACACAAATAGTTTGCTTCCTAACATAGCATTTGGGACTTCCGTAAATTTACTAGTGAAGGGGCAGCTGCTGGAGGTAAGTAATCTGAGAAAGATTTTCAGCTATGAAATGAGATATTTTTGAGTAGAAAATTCTAAAAGTGTTCATTTGTTAAGGACAAGAAAAATTTTATATAACCCTTTATAAATTTTTGGATTCCGTGAATTCGTCCCTCTCTCTCCATCTTTCTTTTGATTCTTTATCTATAATACATAATACCTTCACAGAGTGTTCTAAGAGACACCACACTATATGTGAAGGTAGAGTTATTTTTCTCATATTGCTTGTTGTCTAGTGGGGATGACAGATAAATAAAAAAGCAACTGCAATTCAGCATAAGTGCTCTGCCAGAATTATGCTCAAGATGTTCTGGGAGAAAGGCCACCTAACCAGTCTTGAGAAAGGAAAGATGGAGAAGGTAACAAGGCTTTAGGGGATAATATTTTCTGGTGAGTCATGAACAATGGATTTGATAGTTAGGCAAAGAAAGTGAAAACAGCATTCCATGTGGAGGTTAAGGCATTCCTAACAATGTGAAGATAAGAAACACCCTTCACAGTTGAGCAAACATAGGTCATTCAATATAGCATCATATTTGTGTTCTGAACAGTAAACTACAATAGGAGGCTAAACACTGAATGGAGCTGTGTCACACTTGAAGTGGAGCTACTAATTAAGAAGCTGCGGCAGTACCCTAGTGAGAGATGGTGCGGGCCAGAACTAGGGAATGTCAATCAGGAAGGGAAGTGAGTAGGTACAGCTGGAAGATACAGGGTTCCTGTGCTGCTGCTTTTGAAACTGAATTGCATTCTCAAAATAAAATATCTGATGTAAGCCCTAAAATACTGTTGGGAAAGAAGAAAACTAGAGTTTAATACTCAAAAACAAGTGGCACCAGGACAGTCTTTGTTCATCTAATGTCTATTCACTGGGTTTTCACTTACAAGTAATGCTCCTTGGTGTCTGTATTTACACTGTCAGTTTTGACTCAGCAGTATGAAAAGCATAGAAGAAAATGAATAGGAAGAGAAAAGTGAACCTGGAAGGAGGGAGAAATGTTATCCTAAATAATACTTGGTTCTTGTGATTGCTGGGAACTGTTTCTATGAAATATATATATTATAACTACTTTAAAACTTTGCAAAACATCCTGTTGCTATTTTTGCAAGAAAAAAAGATTTATAATAACTATATTTTCTCACTTAAGTTTCCAGTAAGTTTAAAAATGATTAAAAATTATAAAATTGCATGTTGATTTTAGAAAAAACAAAGCAATATGAACACAACGTTTTCCTTACCAGGATGGAGTGCATTCCCATGTAAATTCTACTTATGCAAACTAGAGAACACCAGCAGGGAATAAGAATCAGTCCATATGTGAGAGGATACTGAAGGGAAAAAAAAAAGTAAAATTAGTTAGATAAATCAGGTTAAATACAAACAAGCAGATAAAAACTCAAGGAGAACAAGAAGTATGTGTGTTTACTTTCTGTTATATTTCCAGCACCTAAGCCTAAGCATGGCACATAGCGGACATTCAAGAAATAGTTTTGCATGAATGAACAAATAAATCTAATGTTTCTACAATCTTCATTGTGGGAACTGGCTCATTTTTGCTTCTACAGTAAAGACTCAATCACTGGCCTGCTACAGAAGAAAAACAAATAAAATACATACTTTTACTATAACTACAAAATGAAAGTGCCTCTGGAAAAGCACCTGACTCTGGCCCAGCTTAGTGTCATTGCTTCCCTGGGGAGGAGGCATTATTTCCCTCTCTTCCATCAGTGACTGCTGTTTGCCATTTCCCCATCTTCCTTCAATATTCAACATCATGTAATTTGTTGTCCATTAATAATTTCAAATAGCAACTATATTGTGAAAATTTTTGGTGGGATATTGGAAGCAGGAAGCCATAAAGAGGGAAAAACCTTAAAATGCAGATGACTTTTACTATCAGTTGGGCTTCCCTGAGAGCTCAGTTGGTAAAGAATTTGCCGGCAATGCAGGAGACCCCGGTTCAATTCCTGGGTCGGGAAGATCCGCTGGAGAAGGGATAGGCTACCCACTCCATTATTCTTGGGCTTCCCTTGTGGCTCAGTTAGTTGGTAAAGAATCTGGCTACAATGCGGGAGACCTGGGTTTGATCCCTGGGTTGGGAAGATCCCCTGGAGAAGGGAAAGGGGGGTCTTTCCCACTCCAGTATTCTGGCCTACAGAATTCTAGGGACTGTATAGTCCATGGGGTCACAAAGAGGTGGACATGACTGAGCGACTTTGACTTTCATTTCAGTATCAAAGGCACACCTCTAGTACTAACTAGAGGTGACTTTGAAGCTCCTAATACTAGAGGGAAGAAGGAAATGACTGATGGTTGGGTGTGTCTTAAGTTTGTAAACGAAGAAGAGGGGGCACATTTGAGACAGTTTGTGCCTGATTACTTCAATTTTCCCAATCAAACGGAAGCCAAGATAGTTCAATTCATTTAGTATTGAAAGTGGGTCAATAAAAAGTGAGGTTAAAAGAAAGGAATTAAGTAATGCTGCAAGAGTGGTCAAGATTTAGTACATAGTTGTTTTGACTTGATTTCTCTAGGGGCTTCCCAGGTGGTACTAGTGATAAAGAACTCGCCTGCCAGTACGGGAGACATAAGAGATGCAGGTTCGATCCCTGGGTTGGGAAGATCCCCTGGAGGAGGGCATGGCAACCCACTTCCAGTATTCTTGCCTGGAGAATCCCATGGATAGAGGAGCATGACAGGCTACAGTCCATAAAGTCACAAAGAGTTGGACACAACTGGAGCAACTTAGCTCACTCACACTGCATTTACTATGGCCCGAATATTTTTTCTTGAATGTCTAAATACCTTGATTTTGACAGCATCACACTCTCGCTCCCCTTTCACCATCTATTTTTTTCTGTGTCTTCCACACAAGAAAACATTCCTCATTGTTCCTTAAACATTAGCATAACTAAGTGTTCTGGCCTTAGTAGTTATTGGCAGTTTCACCTTTTCTTCTACTACTCAGCATGCTGGAGACCTATGCATGTCCTTGGATTAAGAACCATTTAGCCAGCCTCTGCACATATCTCCAACTTGAGATCCTTACAGCGTTAAACCCATTACACTTCAAACCCTACTCATCATCCTATCAACTAGACTTGTTCCTCCTCTCATTTTCCCTATTTCATTTGGAAGCATCCTAATCTAAATGAGAAGTGTGAATTATCCTTGATTTCTTCCCCATCCCTCATATTCAACCAACAATGAAGTCTTACTGAATTTACTTTCTGAATATTTCTTGATTCTGTCATCTCTTCATCCTACTTATATTGTCCTTTTCAGATCCTCATAGATCCTTTTCTAGGCTCCAGGTATTCCTTCAGATGTTTTCCAATATGCATGAGGGACCTGGTTAATGACACAGTCAGACAAGTAATCCTATAAGGAGGGTAAGTGCCATGATGGAGGGAGTCTAAGGCATGGACCTTTAAAGTCTCCCAAACTGAGTATGATTCAAAAGATGAGTAGAATTTAATCTTTACAGAAAAAAAGAGCACAGGGTAAAAATGATAGAGGACATTACAAGCAGTAGGAGCGAATGAAGAAAGGTTTATGTCCAAGAAGTTGTAAGTAGTGAGGTTTTCTAGGAGAATAAGCTTAAATTCTTACTGAGGAAATGCAACTTAATAATAAACATATGCAAATTATATGATATGTAAATATATAAACAATACTTTATATAGACTATACAAATTATATAATAAAAAATAATAAGTACTATGGAGAAATAAAAAGGGAACAGGTGCTAAAACAGTCCCCTGGAGTAGGAAATGGCAACTCACTCCAGTATTCTTGCCTGGAAAATTCCATGGACAGAGGAGCCTGGTGGACACTAGTCCACAGGGTCACAGAGTCAGATACAATTGAGCAACTGAGTATGCACGCACACGCACGCGCACACACACACACATACAGAGTTGAAACAGTAATGTTCATCAAATATTCCTTGTGCTTTTCTTGCAATTAGACTGGGGCCATGTGCCTGGTTTTGACCAAGGAACTGGGGAAAAGGTGACGTGTGCCACTTTTAATCATCCTATGAATGCTCTCTTTCCTACAGGTGTGATACTGGAGGCTGTATGCTGAGGTGTATCACCAGATGGGCAAACTTCCCTCACCCCGGGTCTCTGGAGGTTCTAAGTGGATCAGAGTTGTTTGCTAACCCATAATGGATGTGAAACACAGATGAGAAAGAAGCTTTTGTTGTTAAGCTGTTTTCAGCGTTAAATCATTAGTACAGCATAACCACACTTATCATAATTAAAACAGTAATAGGATAAGGATAAGTAATAGTATGGGAGTGTATGGGGGGCAGGTTAAAGTTTTAGAAGATAGTCACTGTAGGCTTTATACTGACAAACTAAGATTTGAGGCAAGACTGGATGGAAGTGAATTGATCAACCAGATATCTGAGGAAAGAATATACATGAAGAAGTGGAAGCAGGAAGAACAAAGCCTCTAATGAGGAAACAGGACAAGCAAGGAGACTTGTGTGGCTGGAATAGTTAGGAGGAGAGGTGAGAGAGGTCCTGGCAACCAGAGCAAGAAGAGCCTGAGAGGCCTGTGTAAGAAACGTGACCTTGGGGAGCCACGCTGCAGGGTCCTGAGCAGAGCAGTGACCTGAGACTGGACAATAAGGAAGCAAGGGTGGAAGCAGGAAGGCGGGTTAGGAAGCTGTTGCTATATTCTGGGTAAGAGACCATGACAGTGGCTTCGGTCTCTGTAGCAGGTACTCAGGTCTTGTTTTTTTTTCTTCACTAGCCAGGGAGGGTCAAAGAAGTAAAAACCACCACCACAACCACCATACAAGTCTCCTATGATTCTTTCTTCTTTCTCTCTTTTTACTTAGATCCCATAAGGAATTTAAAAATGTACAAAGTTATTAATGGGAATTCTCTGTACATAACAGATAGAAGAAACATTAATTTATTGATTCTCAAAAGCTAGGACTGAAAGTAGGGGATAAGGAGCATTACTGAACAGGAACAATGAAACTGAATTTAACTTAACTTAATCCACATTTGAAGGAAATCAGCCCTGAATATTCATTGGAAGGACTGATACTGAAGCTGAGACTCCACTACTTTGGCCACCTAATGCGAAGAACTGACTCACTTGAAAAGACTCTGATGCTGGTAATGATTGAAGGTGGGAGGAGAAGGGGACAACAAAGGATGAGATGGTTGGATGGTATCACCGACTCAATGGACACAAATTTGAGTAAGCTCTGGGAGTTGGTGATGGACAGGGAAGCCTGTCCATGGGGTCGCAAAGAGTTGGACATGACTGAGTGACTGAACTGAACTGAACTGAATACACATTTATTTAGGTTTACTATCTCCAAGGTATTTAAATGGAGTGAGGAATGCAGTCAAGCTAGATGCAGAGGCATTTCCCCCATTCTAGTGTACCTTTAGGGTAAGACAAAAACCTGGGAAAAGAACAAGTCACTTTTATTTTCATTGACTGGTTGATTTTTTTTTTAGCCATTAGTCTCCATCTTCAGAATATTTTCCCTAGATTTCTTTTGTGGAAAGAAACATTTGGGGGAAGACCTGATCCAGTTTTGATTACATGACTTTCACATTTATTCTGCAGAGAATAACAGAATTCAGTATAATTATAGTATCAAAGCAAAGAAGTATCTTATCAAGTAATCTTTTAACCAGATAAAAAAATACCACAGGTCTAAATGACAATAAAAACTAACTAGATAAACTAGATAAAACTAATACTCCTAAAGTGGGATTGTGTTGGGGGAGGAAGATGATGCATAATAACCAATTCATCTGGCAGATTTAATATTTAAGAATATCCAAATTAAAACTACCTTTTAATTTTATATTGAACTGTCTCTTTTATATTGAAAAGAAAAGATATAAGCATCTGAATGCAGAGTTCCAAAGAATAGCAAGAAGAAATAAGAAAGCCTTCTTCAGCGATCAATGCAAAGAAATAGAGGAAAACAACAGAATGGGAAAGACTAGAGATCTCTTCAAGAAAATTAGAGATACCAAGGGAACATTTCATGCAAAGATGGGCTCGATAAAGGACAGAAATGGTATGGGCCTAACAGAAGCAGAAGATATTAAGAAGAGGTGGCAAGAATACACAGAAGAACTGTACAAAAAAGATCTTCACAACCCGGATAATCACGATGGTGTGATCACTCATCTAGAGCCAGACATCCTGGAATGTGAAGTCAAGTGGGCCCTAGAAAGCATTGCTACGAACAAAGCTAGTGGAGGTGATGGAATTCCAGTTGAGCTATTTCAAATCCTGAAAGATGATGCTGTCAAAGTGCTGCACTCAATATGCCAGCAAATTTGGAAAACTCAGCAGTGGCCACAGGACTGGAAAAGGTCAGTTTTCATTCCAATCCCTAAGAAAGGCAATGCCAAAGAATGCTCAAACTACCACACAATTGCACTCATCTCACATGCTAGTAAAGTAATGCTCAAAATTCTCCAAGTCAGCAATACGTGAACCGTGAACTTCCTGATGTTCAAGCAGGTTTTAGAAAAGGCAGAGGAACCAGAGATCAAATTGCCAACATCCACTGGATCATCCAAAAAGCAAGAGAGTTCCAGAAAAACATCTATTTCTGCTTTATTGACTATGCCAAAGCCTTTGATTGTGTGGATCACAATAAACTGTGGAAAATTCTGAAAGAGATGGGAATACCAGACCACCTGACCTGCCTCTTGAGAAATCTGTATGCAGGTCAGAAAGCAACAGTTAGAACTGGATATGGAACAACAGTCTGGTTCCAAATAGAAAAAGGAGTACGTCAAGGCTGTATATTGTCACCCTGCTTATTTAACTTGTATGCAGAGTACATCATGAGAAACACTGGACTGGAAGAAACACAAGCTGGAATCAAGATTGCCGAGAGAAATATCAATAACCTCAGATATGCAGATAACACCACCCTTATGGCAGAAAGTGAAGAGGAACTACAGAGCCTCTTGATGAAAGTGAAAGAGGAGAGTGAAAAAGTTGGCTTAAAGCTCAACATTCAGAAAACGAAGATCACGGCATCTGGTCCCATCACTTCATGGGAAATAGATGAGGAAACAGTGGAAACAGTGTCAGACTTTATTTTTTTGGGCTCTAAAATCACTGCAGATGGTGACTGCAGCCATGAAATTAAAAGATGCTTACTCCTTGGAAGGAACGTTACGACCAACCTAGATAGCATATTAAAAAGCACAGACTTTACTTTGCCAACTAAGGTCCGTCTAGTCAAGGCTATGGTTTTCCCTGTGGTCATGTACGGATGTGAGAGTTGAACTGTGAAGAAAGCTGAGCGCTGAAGAATTGATGCTTCTGAACTGTGGTATTGGAGAAGACTCTTGAGAGTCCCTTGGACTGCAAGGAGATCCAACCAGTCCATTCTAAAGGAGATCAGTCCTCGGTGCTCACTGGAAGGACTGATGCTAAAGCTGAAACTCCAGTACTTTGGCCACCTCATGCGAAGAATTGACTCATTGGAAAAGACTCTGATGCTGGGAGGGATTGGGGGAAGGAGAAGGGGACGACGGAGGATGAGATGGCTGGATGGCATCACCGACTTGACAGATATGAGTTTGAGTGAACTCCAGGAGCTGGTGATGGACAGGGAGGCCTGATGTGCTGCGATTTGTGGGGTCGCAAAGAGTTGGACACGACTGGGCAACTGAACTGAACTGAATATTTTAGGACTACTGTCCTCGATTAGATATAACTGAAAAGAAAACATATTCATGTGGAATTATTCTTTCCTAAAAAATGACAGAATTTAGTAGAAATATATAAAATATACATAGACCACTCCTTTTCAGGCATCTTTGTTAGTTCCCCCCTTAATTCACAACTAGTATCAGTGAGCCCAATTCCCAATCTATGCTCACTCCCTATTGATTTCATCCAGTTCCAAGGATTTATATACAAGCTATACATTGATGACTGAAATTTCCATCTCTAGCTGGGACATTTCTACTGAACTTCAGACTTCTGTATCCAGCTCCTTATGTGATCAGTGTCTAAAAGGCATCTCCAATGTAAAAGGACTCAATCTGATATCCCCAATTCCATCTCCACCTCTGACCAGCTTAAATTCCTATGGTTATCTCCTTCCCACTAAAAGACTTCCCTACAGTTTCATTCCTCAGGCCAAATACCTTGTTAATCTTGGCTTCCCCATTCATATCCATCATCAGTTCAGTTCAGTTCAGTCGCTCAGTCATGTCCGACTCTGCGACCCCATGAATTGCAGCACACCAGGCCTCCCTGTCCATCACCAACTCCCAGAGTTCACTAAGTGTCAGTTATACCTTCAAAAATATATCTAGTTTATAATTATAATTCCCATGGTAACCACAAAGTATCAAAAAAGATACACACAAGAAAATAAGGGAATAAAAATGGTACATTGTAAAAAAAACTCAAATGCAAAAGAAAACAGCAATGTAGGAAATTATAAGCAAAAAGAGGCAAAAGACGTAAAAACAAATAGCAAAATATCAAAAGTTACTCCTTACAGGTAATTCCTTTGGCTAGAAATAGTATAAACTCTCCAATGAAAGGCAGAGATTGGTAGGATAGATAAGGAAACAGTGCTCCAACTCTATGTGGCCTAAGAGACTCACTTTGGATCCGAAGACACAAATAGGTTGAAAGTGAACAAATGGAAAAACATTTCACACAAACAGTATCCAAAAGGGAGAGCTAAGTGTCTCTACTAAAATCAGACAAGATAGACTTCAAGTCAAAAATTGTTACCAAAGACAAAGGACAATATGCACTGATAAAAGGATCAACTCATTAAGAAGATATAACAATTATAAACATATTTGCACCAAAGCCCCAAAACAGCTGAAGCAAACACTGACATAATTGGAGAACTAGTTCTACAAGCCAGTCTCATCAGCATTGAAAACCTGCTTTTCCACATAGCCTTTTTCCTAACGCTTGGCAGATAATCTAAAGAACATCCCACAGCCTCTTGATCTTGACTCAGGATTATTGAAAGTTTACATTTTTAATGCTGTGTAGTGTTTTGAAATGTGCAGGCCAGTCAGCACTGTAAGAGAAGAATATTTTCCTTGCTCTGTGTAACATGGTTTCATTGGCTTTCAGTCTCATATCAATGCTGTCCACTATGGTTTCTTTTTTCTTTTAGCTGGTTATCAGCTCATGAATCCACAAACTCAGCCACTTTCCCATGTTTTCCATAACTTCATCAGACACTACAAATACTACTTTTGCATTTCCAGAGTGGCCTTACACACACATGGGTAAATTTCCTCTTCTCTTTTCTGGAAGTACTGTATTATTGATACATTAACACTGAACTCATGGCCAAAAGAACTGTAACTGATGCCTGAATGAATCTTATCTCACACATGTATATTTTCTTTGTAAAGTAGATCACAGCCTTCTTGTGTTTAGGGACACTAAACAGCACTTTATACCAGAATACCAGATCACATTACCTGCCCTCCTGAGAAATCTGTATGCAGGTCAAGAAGTGATAGTTACAACTAGACATGGAATGACAGACTGGTTATAAATTGGGAAAGGAGTACGTCAAGGCTGTATATTGTCACCCTGCTTATTTAACTTATATCCAGAGGACATCATGTGAAATGCCAGGCTGGATGAACCACAAGCTGGAATCAAGATTGCTGGGAGAAATATCAATTACCTTAGATACACAGATGACACTAGCCTTATGGCAGAAAGTGAAGAGGAGCTAAAGAGTCTCTTGATGAAACTGAGAGAGGAGAGTGGAAAAGGGGGCTTAAAACTCAACATTCAAAAAATGAAGATCATGGCATCTGGTCCCATCACCTCATGGCAAATAGATGGGGAAACAATGGAAACAGTGACAGACTTTATTTTCTTGGGCTCCAAAATCACTGCAGATGGTGACTGTAGCTATGAAATTAAAAGACACTTGCTCCTTGGAAAAAAAGCTATGACCAACCTAGACAGCATATTAAAAAGCAGAGACATAACTTTGCTGACAAAGTTTCATCTAGTGAAAGCCATGGTTTTTCCAGTAGTCATGTATGGATGTGAGAGTTGGACTATAAAGAAAGCTGAGTGCTGAAGAATTGATGCTTTTGAACTGTGGTGTTGGAGAAGACTCTTGACAGTCCCTTGGACTGTAAGGAGATCAAACCGGTCAATCCTAAAGGAAATCAGTCCTGACTATTGGAAGGACTGATGCTGAAGCTGAAACTTCATTACTTTGGCCACCTGAGGGGGAGAATTGACTCACTGGAAAAGACCCTGATGCTGGGAAAGATTGAAGGCAGGAGGAGATGAGGACGACAGAGGATGAGAGAGTTGGATGGCATCACCGACTCAATGGACATGGGTTTGAGTAAGCTTCGGGAGTTTGTGATGGGACAGGAAAGCCTGGCATGCTGCAGTCCATGGGGTCGCAAAGAGTTGGACTTGACTTAGCAACTGAACTGAAACAGCACGGTAGTTTGGGGACCATTCCCTGGTGGCTCAACTGGTAAAGAATCTGCCTGCAGTGCAGGAGACCTGGGTTCGATCCCTGGGATGGGAAGATCCCCTGGAGAAGGGAACAGCTATCCACTCCAGTATTCTAGCCTGGAGAATTCCATGCACAGGCTACAGTCCATGGAACAGCAAAGAGTGGGACAAGACTGAGTGACTTTCACTTGAATTTTAACAGTAAAAGCATCAACAAAAAGCAAAAAAACTTGAAAAACACTGCATGAACAGAGCAAAAAGGACTGTCTACAGTAAATAATAGCTGAAACAAGAAAGCAGATTGTTGCTTTGTTCATCCTTGCCTGGGAAGATGTATGCCAGCTGACTCAAATTTTTTACGTTCTGCACATGTCTGAATATACTGATTCTTGGATAACAAATTTTACTGCCTGGGCTAAGTTTACAAACAATCCATGAATAATGAAGATCAACTATATGAAGAAATTAAATTACTCTTAACTAACCATAGGCCAAATAAGAAATCACAGGGAAATTATAAAATAGGGACAAATAGAAACTAAACACAGATAATACAAATCATGTAATGCAATGAAAGCAGCACTCAGGGGGAAATGTACAGCAGTGGAGTCCTGCATTAAAACAAAAGAAACCATTCACAACTCTACAGTGAGGACTAGAAAAAGAAGAGCTAACTAAATGCAAAGTGAGCAATAGAGGGAAGTAATAAAATGGTAAGAGTAGAAAAATACAAAATACAGGGTAGTAAAACAAGAGAATCAACAAAACTGAAAGTTGTTTCTCTAAAAAGAACAAGACTGACAAAACTATAGCCTGGTGGACAAAAAAAAAAAAAAGATGCAAATAACTAAAATCAGAAATCAAAGTGGAAACACTGCTACTGATCTTACAGCAATAGAAAGGATTATAAGAGAAAACTATGAACAGTTAATATGCTAACAAATTAAGATAACCTAGATGAAGTTCACAAATTCCTAGAGAAACACAAATTACCAAAACTGACTCAAGAAGAAATATAATCTAAACAAGCAAAGAAATTGGAAAAAACCTCCAAAGAAAAACCTAAGTCCAAACAGTTTCACTGGTGAATTCCACCAAACATTTATTTTAAAAAGATTCAGTGTCAATATTTCTCAAGTTCTTCCAAAAAACAGAAGCACAGAGAATACTTCCTCACATGCTATGAGGCTTTTATTACACTGATACCAAAACCAGAAAATGACAGCACAAGGAAACTACAGACCACTAGCCCTTGTGAATACTAAAGCAAAAATCTTCTAAAAGTACTAGCAAACAAAATCTAACAGCACATTAAAAGTATTACACACCATGATCAAATGGTTATTTATCTCAGAAATACAGGGTCGTTCAACAAAAAAATCAGCGTCATACACATTAACATAAGGAAGTAAAAACAAAACAAACACATGATCATCTCAACGGATACAGAAAAAGCATCTGACAAAATTCAACACTCCCTCACAATGAAAGATCTCGAAAACTAGGAACAGAAGGGAATTTCCTTAACATGATATAGGGCACTTATGAAATATCCACAGATACTATTACATTCAATGGCTGAAAGGTCCCGCCCAGCTTGCCTGCCAAGATTATGAACAAGACAAGGATGTCTACCTCTCAGCATTGCTATCTAACATTGTATTGTAGGTTCTAACCAGAGCAGTTAGGCAAGGAAAAGAAATTTTAAAATATCTAAATTAGGAAGAAGTAAAACTATCTCTACAATTTGGGAGACCCGGGTTCGAATCCTGGGTCGGGAAGATCCTCTGGAGAAGGAAATGGCATCCCACTCCAGTACTCTTGCCTGGAAAATCCAATCGCTGGAGAAACGTGGTATGCTACAGTCCACGGGGTCGCAAAGAGTCAGACACGACTGATCAACTTCACTTCACTTCAAAACTATTCACAAAGACGGGACCTTAAAAACAAAAAATCCCAAAGAATCCACAAAAACTATTGGAGTTGAGAAATGAATTCAGCAAAGTTGCCAGGTGCAACAAGATCAATGCACAAAAAAGAGTTTTATTCTACACATCAGCAATAAGCAGTCTGGAAAGGAAAGTAAGAAAACAATTCAACTTATAATAGCACCCAAAAGAATAAAATACCTACAAGACTTTACTGAAAGAAATGAACAACCCTTATCTTTGACACAGGCTATATTTATGCATTAAGATATATTCTGTATACATTCTATATATACACATGTACTACAAATACTTATATGTACTTAAAATAATAGTATTTATTTTCACTATTGTCTAGGGTCTACATATGATAAGGCAGTTAATAAATACTTGGTGAATGAAGTAAACATAAGCCTTTAGCCACTATCAGTATCTCATTCAAGATAACCCGGGGTCAAAAGCCATGGTATCACTCAGTTCTGTCCCCAAACCTGGGCTGTTGCAAACTTTATTTCTAATAAGAGCATCTCTGGAATTCACCATGATAAACCAAAATCTGAAAATCCTGTTGAGTAAACTCAGGTTTACTGGTTCCAAATAGGAAAAGGAGTATGTCAAGGTTATATATTGTCTCCCTGCTTACTTAACTAATATGCAGAGTATATCATATGAAATAGCAGGCTGGATGAAGCACAAGCTGGAATCAAGACTGCTGGGAGAAATATCAATAACCTCAGATACGCAGATGACACCAGCCTTATGGCAGAAAGCAAAGAACTAAAGAGCCTCTTGATGAAACTGAAAGAGAAGAGAAAAAGCTGGCTTAAAACTCAACATTCAGAAAACAAAGATCATGGCATCTGGTCCCATCAATCATGGCAAACAGATGGGGAAACAGTGACAGACTTTATTTTCTTGGGCTCCAAAATCACTGCAGATAGTGACTGCAGCCATGAAATTAAAAGACGCTTCTTACTTGGAAGAAAAGCTATGACCAACCTAGACAGCATATTAAAAAGCAGAGACATTACTTTGCCAACAAAGGTCCATCTAGTCAAAGCTATGGTTTTTCCAGTAGTCATGTATGGATGCCCCATTCCAGTACTCTTGCCTGGAAAATCCCATGGACAGAGAGGAGCCTGGGGCTGCAGTCCATGGGGTCGCTAAGAGTCAGACACGACTGAGCAACTTCACTTTCACTTTTCACTTTCATGCATTGGAGAAGGAAATGGCAACCCACTCCAGTGTTCTTGCCTAGAGAATCCCAGGGATGGGGGATCCTGGTGGGCTGCCATCTATGGGGTCACACAGAGTCGGACATGACTGAAATGACTTAGCAGCAGCAGCATGTATGGATGTGAGAGTTGGACTATAAAGAAAGCTGAGTGCTGAAGAACTGATGCTTTTGAATTGTGGTGTTGGAGAAGACTCTTGAGAGTCCCCTGGACTGCAAGGAGATCAAACCAGTCCATCTGAAAGGAAATCAGCCCTAAATATTCATTGGAAGGACTGATGCTGAAAATGAAGCTCCAACAGTTTGGCCACCTGATGTGAAGAACTGACCCATTGGAAAAGACCCTGATGCTGGGAAAGATTGAAGGCAGGAGAAGAGGATGACAGAGAATGAGATGGTTGGACAGTATCACAAACTTGATGGACATGAGTTTCAGCAAGTTTCGGGTGTTGGTGACGGACAGGGAAGCCTGGCCTGCTGCAGTCCATGGGCTCGCAAAGACACATGACTGAGCAACTGAACTAACGAAACTCAGGAAAAGGAATTTCCAATACTTGTTTTAGAACAAACATTATTAGGTAAGGATTCTGAAGCTTAAGCTTTTAAAAGTAATATATACTTTTTAATACAAAGCAATTCAATTTTCATAGAAATATAAAAACCTCTTCATTCAATAGCACATTATAAACTATATTTTCTATACTAGAAAGAAAAACAATTAATCAAAAAAAGTAATTAAACTAGCATGTTTTCCTTCATAGTACTTTCCACTGGTAGACTAATGAAGGTAATCTTCCCTGGTAACTCAGCAGGTAAAGAATACCATCTGCAATGCAGGAGATCCTGGTTCCATCCCTGGGTCGGAAGTTCCCCTGGAGAAGGGATAAGCTACCCACTCCAGTGTTCTTGGGCCTCCCTTGTGGCTCAGCTGGTAAAGAATCCACCTGCAGTGCGGGAGACCTGGGTTAGACCCCTGGGTTGGGAAGATCCCCTGGATGAGGGCATGGCAACTGACTCGAGTATTCTTGCCCAGAGAATCCCATTGACAGAGGAGCCCGTGGCCTTCAGTCCACAGGGTTACAAATAGACATGACTGAAGCAACTTAGTATAGCATAACATAGCATACACAGGCTATAATCCAGGAAATACTGGAACATATCCAGGGACGTAAAACAAGATGCAAAAATTTCATGGTCTAAAGGTACTAAAATCATAGTCTGTTCTCTGATCACTGTGGAAATACGTTACAAATCAGTATTATAAGATACTTGAAAAAAACCCACGAATTTTCAAGTGCAATGTGACATTTACCAAGAGAGATCTTTGATGTAAACATTGAAAGCCTCAATAAAGTTAAAAGACTGAAAAAACTCGGAGAAGTTTTAAGTTTTTTTAAAGAAGTTTTTTTAAATGCAGAGAAGAAAGCATTTAAATATAAAAAAGAGAATTATCAAAGATACTTTAAAAACTTCATGTATTTGGAAATTAAATGTCTTTTAAATGATGAATGTATCTAATAAGCTATAACAAGGAAAATTAGAAAATAAACAGAATAAAAATGAAAGTATTTATCAGAATTTCTTACATGGAGCTCAATGCAACTAAATATAATGTGAAATCCAGCTTACAGTCTATGGGAACTTGAATAGAATTTGTATTCTGCTGTCATGTGAGAACTGTATAAATCTTAGTTATGCTGAATTGGATCATAGGGCTTTTCAGGTCTACTATATCCTTCTACTTTTCTGTCTATTCATTCTACTAAGTTTTGAGAGTTTGATATTGAAACTCCAACTAATAATCTTAATTTATCTACTTAAAACTTGTAATACATAGTGGAGGTATATTTTCCAAGTCTCTTGTAAATGTGTCATCATACTGCAACAAATTTAAAAAGTTAAAAAAGAAAAAAACAAGGGCTACGTATCACAGGCAGACCACAGCTTTGCAGATAGTTAAGACGAAATACAAACTACTAATTCTCTCTGCAGAAACCAGAGTAGAAACAAAATAATTTAGTGACCAGCCTTGCAGGCAGTTTCCAATTCATTAATTCATTCTGATTTTAACCTATCAAATAAGTTTTCATCTAATATAGCCATTTGCTTACAAGGTGCCAGAAAACTTCTCCAATGCCTAAATTTCTCCTAATGTTACAGATTCTGTGGAGATTTTTTTTAAATTCCTAATTCAAATCTTTACAGTTGGGAATAAATCTAGTCTGGGATGACAACAGCACTTGGGAGAGTAAATGGAGTAGCGGAATTTAAGTACGTGAACCAAGAACTTCCAGATGTACAGCTGGATTTAGAAAAGGCAGAGGAACCACAGACCAAATTGCTAACATCCATTGGATCATAGAAAAACATGAAAGAATTCCAGAAAAGCATCTATTTCTGCTTCATTGACTATGCTAAAGCCTTTTACTATGTGGATCACAACAAACTGGAAAATTCAAGAGATGGGAATACCAGACCACCTTTCCTGCCTCCTGAGAAACCTGTATGCAGGTCAAGAAGCAACCGTTAGAACTGGACATGGAACAATGGACTGGTTCAGAATTAGGAACGGAATATGTCCAGGCTGTTTACTGTCACTGTGCTTATTTAACTTCTATGCAGAGTACATCATGTGAAATGCCAGGCTGGATGAAACACAAGCTGGAATCAAGATTGCTGGAAGAAATACCAATAACCTCAGATATGAATGATGACACCACCCTAATGGCAGAAAGCAAAGAGGAACTAAAGAGCCTCTTGATGAAGGTGAAAGAGGAGAGTGAAAAAGCTGGCTTAAAACTCAACATTCAAAAAATGAAGATTATGGCATCTGGTCCCATCACTTCATGGCAAATAGATGGGAAAACAATGGAAACAGTGACAGACTTTATTTTCTTGGCTCCAGAATCACTCTAGACGGTGACTACAGCCATGAAAATAAAAGAAACAAAACCCCGTCTAGTGAAAGCTATGGTTTTTCCAGTAGTCATGTATGGATGTGAGAGTTGGACCATAAAGAAAGCTAAGCACTGAAGAACTGATGCTTTTGAATTGTGGTGTTCGAGAAAACTCTTGAGAGTCTCTTGGACTGTAAGGAGATCAAACCAGTCAATCCTAAAGGAAATCAATCCTGAATATTCATTGGAAGGACTGATGATGAAGTTGAAGCTCCAACACTTTGGCCACCTGATGGGAAGAGCCAACTCACTGGAAAAGTCCCTGATGCTAGGAAAGATTGAAGGCAGGAAGAGAAGGGGACGGGAGAAGGGGATGACAGAGGATGAGATGGTTGGATGGCATCAATGACTCAACTGACATGAGTTTGAGCAAGCTCCAGGAGATAGTGAAGTACAGGGAAGCCTGGCATGTTGCAGTCCATTGGGTCACAGAGTCAGACACGACTGAGCGACTAAACAACAATAGCAATTTTCAAAATGCAAAAGGCATTGCAATAGAAAACTCAAAATGGATTTTTTTATACCCTAAATTTTTTTTTTGTAAATTTTTATTTTTACTTTATTTTACTTTACAATACTGTATTGGTTTTGCCATACATTGACATGAATCCACCACGGGTGCACACCCCTAAATTTTTTATACCCTAATTTATACCCTAAATTCCATTCTAGGCATATATTAAAAGAAATGCATGTGGGTTTGTTCTTTACTGAGATAGTAATAAATAATTTAACATACAATTAACTCTATACCAGGCACTATTGTAAGAGCTTTACAAATATTGCTTCCCTGGTGGCTCAGATGGTAAAGCGTCTGCCTGCAATGAGGGAGACACGGGTTCAATCCCTGGGTCAGGAAGATCCCCTGGAGAAGGAAATGGCAACCCATTCCAGTACTTTTGCCTGGAAAATTCTATGGATGGGAGGAGCCTGGTAGGCTACACAGTCCATGGGACACCACTGAGCAACTTCACTTTCTTTACAAATATTAGTTCATTTAATCATCAGAACAACCCTAAGGGGTAGGTGTTCTAATTTAAATGAAATGCCTCACAGAGAGGCCCCAAATCAAAAAGGTATTAAGTTACAGATATGAGATTCAAACATTGGAAATCTGATTCCCAAGTCTGAACTCTTAACCACTATACTATGCTGTATAGAGTGTGTTATTTTTT
Source organism: Capricornis sumatraensis (assembly GCF_032405125.1). Classification (NCBI taxonomy): domain Eukaryota; kingdom Metazoa; phylum Chordata; class Mammalia; order Artiodactyla; family Bovidae; genus Capricornis; species Capricornis sumatraensis. The sequence goes on along the minus strand of NC_091070.1, from coordinate 26,963,261 downwards.
AAGGTATCCAGCAATTCTTTTATTTTATTTATTTCTTGGCTGCTCAGCATGTGGGATCTTAGCTTCCCAAGAGGGATTGAACAGTGGTACCCAGCAGTGGAAGTGTGGAGTCCTAACTATTGGAACTCCAGAGAATTCCCAAAGTGTATTGTTTAATTCCTTGTATCACTAGGATCAAAAACATCATGGATATATTTTACTTGGTTTTTCTTAGAATGGAGAAAAATTAAATTTCACTTAATTACAGGTAGAAAGGATATCTTATACTGATTTCATTCCCCTGTCTTTACAAAATAAGAAACAGACCCAGGGATGCTACATCATATTTAAGTACTACATTCTAGCAGCCTATTCTGATGCCTCTTCCAAGTTACCATCCATGTTACTTTATACTTTTATCACTACACAAATAAGTTATAATTTCAAGTTTGATAAGGGTTCCTAGTTTCCATTTTCTTCTTAGAGAATGTTGAGCTTTATCTGGTAAATTTAAGTATTTCCTCTAAAAAGAATGTTAGTTCAGTCACTCAGTTGTGTCCAACTGTCTGCAACCCCATGGACTGCAGCACCCCAGGCTTCCCTGTCCATCACCAACTCCAGAGCTTGTTCAAACTCATGTCCATCAAGTCGGTGATGCCATCCAACCATCTCATCCTCTGTTGTCCCCTTCTTCTCCTGCCTTCAATCTTTCCCAGCATCAGGGTCTTTTCCAATGAGTCGATCTTCACAGCAGAGAGTGTGGGTTTGATCCCTGATCAGGGAACTAAGATCCCTTGCAAGCTGCACAGCCAAGAAAACCCAAAACAACAAGAAAATGTGAAAGAAAAATGTACAAATCCTTCAAATTTTCAAATTAATACAAATTTACTAAACTCAAAACAGATTACATGATCTCCTAGACGTTTCTCATTTCATACCACTATCTAATCTTTTCATTGTAAACCCTATCATGGAACACTTATCTAAACATTTCCTTCAGTTATTCTACTAAATGGTTTTACCCTTATTGATATGCTTTCCTTAAATATTTATCACACATAATCAGAATTATTTTTTATATTAGGGTATTTCCATTCCTACTCACTGAAGTTGGTAAGTCAATATAATTATTTATTAATATAATTAAAAAGCAGTTATGAAAACTGTCTTTAGTAGAATTCAAAAATTTTTAAAGTAACTTAAATGTAGGACAAAAGAAAACAACAAAAAATTTATGTATTTTTATTTAAGGAATGGAGAGTATTTATGTAAACAACAGAGGACAAGAATAAAACATTAATGATATACTCATATATGATACTGTTCTCATACACTGCTAGTGGAGTAAAAATTGAGGCAACCTTTCTGGAAAGCATTCTGTCAATACATAAAAGAGCTCTAAATATTCATATACATTGAATCAGTAACCTCTCTCCTGTAACTTTTCACTAAAAAAACAGAAATGAGGGCAAGGATTATATATAAGTATGTTTACCATAAATTTACATATAACATATAACAATGAATAAATCAGTATTTACTGACCATAGTGTTTAAAAATATCAATTTTGGGGAATTCCCTGGTTTTCCAGTGGTTAGAACTCAGTACATTCACTGCCGAGAGCCCAATTCAATCCCTGGTCAGGGAACTAAGATCCCACAAGCTCCACAGCACTGCCAAATAAACTTACACAGACCTGGATCTAATGACTTACTACATACATTTATTGGGACTCTAAAAATGAAAATAACAGATATATCTAATTATCTTGAGGGGGAAAAATAGATACATTAGAAAGATTTAGAACACTAGGGCAGAATGAGGCTAAGTTTCAAGAAGAAACTGGAATTATAAGCCGGACAGTCACAGGGCCATCTCTTCTCTTTACATATCCACTTCATTCTTCTTTTCCTGCAGTCCAGTTTCTCTCTTCTTCAGTCCACAGGGCAGATGAAGGTTTCTGAATTTACTACTTCTTCTCTCAGGAAACCTGCCCAAATAGTACTCTTCTCAATCCTGATGGGCGACATCATGTAGAGAAAATATGTGAGCCCTATAGGTGAGGGAGCCTTTAGAGGGCTGGGAGCTAGACAGATCCCATGAAAGGTGTTTACTTCTTCAGGTGTGGGACCATGGGGTAAGTTTCATAGTCTCTTTGTAATGCAGTTTCCTCATTTATAAGTAATATCAATGGGAACGGAAACCCTATAATACAAAAGTAGTTTGCAGGAATATGAAAATATTTCATTCAATAATGTTTTCTAGGAACTTTTACTGATTGAAAGTTTATGACAAAATGTATTAGTCAGAACGCTTTAGAGAAAAAGAACCAACAGGATGTGTATGTACACATACACATTGAGATTTACTATTGTAAAGAATTTGCTTTATTATTGGATTTATTTTAAGGATTACAGAGGCTGGCAAATCCAAACCCTGCAGGGCAGGCAAGCAGTGTGGAAACCTAGGGAACTTGATTAGCTCAAATCCAAAGGCAGTCTGCTGACAGAATCCCCTTTTCCTTGGGGGATGTTGTGTTCTTCAGTTGCTGTCATTTCCAGTTCCTTGCAACCTCATGAACTGCAGTACCTAGGCTCCTCTGTTCCCCACTAACTCATGAAGTTTGCTAAGTCATGTCAATATATTGAGTCAGTGATCCTATCTAACCATCTCATCCTCTGCCACCCCCTTCTCCTTCTGCCTTCAATCTTTCCCAGCTTAGGGTCTCTTCAACAAGTTAGCTCTTTGGATCAGGTGGCCAAAGTATTGGTACTTCAGCTTCAGCATTAGTCATTCCAATGAATATTCAGGGTTGATTTCCTTTATGACTGTTTTGATCTCCTTGCAGTCCAAGGCACAAGCGTCTTCTTCAGCACCACGATTGGAAAGATCAGTTCTTTGGTACAAGGGGAGACAGTGACAGACTTTCTTTTCTTGGGCTCCAAAATCACTGCAGATGGTGACCGAAGCCAGGAAATTAAAATTGCTCTTTGGAAGGAAAGCTATGATAAACCAAAAAGCAGAGACATCACTTTGCTGACAAAAGGTTCACATAGTCAAAACTATGATTTTTCCAGTAATCATGTACAGATGTGACAGCTGGACCATAAAGAAGACTGAACACCAAAGAACTGATGCTTTCTTTGGAGGAGGGTAGTCTTTCTTTCTCTTAAGATCTTCTACTGATTGGATAAAGCCCCACCTACATTACAGAAGGTTATCTAGTGGCTCTTCATATCAGGTGGCCAAAGTATTGGAGCTTCAGCATCAGTCCTTCCAGTGAATATTCAGGGTTGACTTCCTTTAAGATTGACTTGGTTTGATCTCCTTGCAGTCCAAGGGACTCTCAAGAGTCTTCTCCAGCATTACAATTAGAAAGCATCAATTCTTCGGCACTCAGCCTTCTTTATGGTCTGTCACCTTCTTTCTCTGTCATCTAAAAATATCCTCAAAGAAACATCTAGAATAGTGTTTGACCAAAAATCTGGGTACTGTGACCTAGCCAAGTTGACACATAAAATTTACCATCACACATTAATTAAATAAAGAATAAAGTCCATACACAATATGGTCCAAATTGTTTCAAAATTTTAAGGAATAAAGTTAATACTAGCTTTGTCCTATTCTTCTATTTTCTGAATCTTCTATAAGGTTCAGTAGTCATCCTTTTAACAGTATCAACATTTAACAATATCAACTTATATCAAATTACTTTTCTTCTCCAGAATACCCCCTTTTCTTTAACTTATAATTTACAGTATATTCTTTTTACGATATTGTCCAGTCTATACTTCTTTCTTCTGGAAACGCCCCACTTAGACCCAGCAATGTGGCCCGGGAGAAGCGTTCACACTGTGTGATGCTGTTCTCTGGACCACAGCTACTAGATCAGACAACTGGCTCTAGAGAAGCAGACCCACTGGCTGAACGAAGCTGATTTGGTTCTTTTTCCTAATAGGAGTTTGAAATAAAGTGAGAAGGTCAGCCAGTCTCTGTTATATATTTGAATTCAGAAATGACGTAGAACTAGGGGTGAGGCTGACAGACACATGCCAAAGTAGAGACAGAGAAGAAAGCAGCAGAACTAAGAGGCCACGCAACCTCAAGACGCAAAGATGGACGGCATGCCCTTCCTTCTGATAGTACTCCAGAGCTTGGCTCCAGTCCCTCAGGAGACCTCGTAGCACTTCAGCCTTGACCTCCATGAGGCACCTGCCTCTAGTCCTCAAATAACTTTTTTTTTTGCTTCAGATAGTTCAAATGGGTTACTGGAACACTGTACACCCCTCCCTGCCCCCAGCCTTAGTCAGACAATCCCTAAGGTATCTTCTTACCTCTCAAACTGCTACTTATCAGATTCAGTTCCAGGTTCCTTTCACTCTATCCAGTCCTTAGATATTAATGTCTTTAAAGTTTTTTCCTACTAGACCCTCTGTTCGTCTTACTCTATGCACTCTCTCAGAGCAATATCGTCCACTCTCAGCACTTTGTTCTGCAAATTCATGTTGATGACCAAACCTGTCCAGGTCTCTTTCATGTATACAGCTGCCTTCCAGATATTTACAAAGGGCTGTCTTACAGACACCTCCAACTCAACATATCTAAAACAGAATTCATCTCCTCCAAGCTCCTACTCCTTTCCCTAAATCTGACCTGATTTCAATATTTTCTATTTCTAGAAATCAAACTACTATTTCTTGTCTTTCCAAATATCTGGAAATCTGGGAAGAATCCTTTACTCCATTTTTTCCTCTTTATAGACATATCCAGTTAATTGCCAAGCCTTGCCAATGCTGTATCTTAATCTCTCTCAAATTCACACATTTCTCTCTTCTGCCACTATGTAGGTCAGGGGCCAGTAAAGTCTTTTTCTGTAAAGAGCCAGAAAGTAACTATCTTGGGCTTTGTGGACTGTACAATCAATGTCACAACTACTCATCTGTGCTGTTGTAGCACAAAAGCACAAGGGACAATATACAAATGAACTGACATGGCTGTGTTCCAATAAAGCTTTACTGTATAAGCCACTAGAATTTTGAATAATATAATTTACATGTGTCATAAAATATTCTTCTTTTGACTTTATTTAAAACTGTGAAAGCCATTCACAGTTCACAGGTCATAAAAAAAAATCAGGCAGCAGGCTGATGATGCAGTCTCCTGATGTAGCTCCCCATCAACTCCTCCTTGGACTAGCAAGCAGAGCAACTTCTTACTAGGTCTGGCTTACCTGCCTCCTGCCTTGCTTCTTTCCAGTCCATTGTCCATACTACAGATACAAGAATATTTCTAAAATACCAATCTAATTTCCTTGAGCAAACAGAACTTATTTGTTTTATTCACTCTGATATCTGGAGGGCTTATATTGTTGCCTAGTACCTAAGAAAAATGTGAAGAGATTATATTTGTGGAATTGAATGTCATTACCTTGATTAAAGCTTTTTAGTCAATCAGAAGAAACAAATGTATAATTACAACAGAACAAATGTACTTGTCATTATTCTCAGTTGACATGATTTTCCCCATAGAAAACATGAGACTATCATACAAATTATTAAATTAATTGAGAGTTGAACAAAGTTTATATGCGATCAATATATGAAAGCCAAGGGCATTTCTATACTACAGCCACAAAAAAGTTAGAATATTTGAATTTTAACAAGATATCATTTACAACAGTAACAAAAAATGAAGTAACCAAAAATAAATCCAACAAAAAATATGGTTGATCCATATGGAGAAAATTATAAAACTTCACTGAAATACATTTAAGAAAATTTAAATAAGTAAAACTTATCATATTCAAACATAAGAAAATTCAATATTGTAAGACTATTGATTCTCTCTGTATTAATTTATAAATTCATTTCAATTTCTGTAAAAGTCCAGACAGGCTTTTACATGGAAATTAAAGAGGTGATTCTAAAATATATACTGAAAAGAAATATTCAAAAATAGCCAACATAATCTTGAAGAGTATGATATAGAACTTTCATAAACAGATACCAAGACTTACTTTAAAGCAACTATAGCATTTAAGGCAACGATTATCACTAAAGAGATTAGACAAACAGACCAGTAAAACAGAACCGAGAACCCAGAATTGGACCTGAAAATATGGGAACTTGATATGTAACGTAAGTGGTATTACAGATAATAATACTATAGTGGAAAGGAATAAACTATCCAAAAATGATACAAGGTCAGTTAAATATTTATATAAAAAATTATGTCAGATCCATACCTCACAACACATACAAACCAACTGAAGATGGATCAAAGACTTGAATGCAAAACAACTTTATCTTTCCAATAAAAAGAACTGCAAAAGGATTTTTCTTTTAGAACTAGACAAAATCTAAAGTACATAAAGAAAAATAAAAAGAGTAAATGTATAACTCAGGGAACTCAAACCAGGGCTTTGTGACAACCTAGATGGGTAGGATGGGGTGGGAGGTAGGTTCTAGAAAGAAGGGCACACTTCCCTGGTGGCTCAGTGTTAAAGAATCTATCTGCCAATGCAGGAGACATGGGTTCAATCCTGATCCGGGAAGATTCCACATGCTGTGGAGCAACTAAGCCCCCATGGACCACAACTACTGAGCCCACACTCTGGAGTCCCTGTTTCACAAGAAAGGTCACTGCAGCAATAAGTCTGTGCACCATAACTAGAGAGTAGCCCCTGCTTGCCACAACCAGGGAGAAGCCCAGGCAACAACAAAGACCTAGCGCATCCAAAAGTAAGTAATTAAATTTAAAAAAGAGAAAGACAGGACATACGTATACCTATGGCTGATTCATGCTGATGTATGGCAGAAACCAACACAATATTGTAAAGCAATTCTCTTTCAACTAAAGATAAATAAAACAAAAAAAACCCAATGAGAATTCTGAAAAAATATTTATAAAACTATAATAACAGTATAGTATTTGCACATAATACTGTTGTGTGCAACACAAGCTTCCCTAGTAGCTCAGCTGGTAAAGAATCCACCTGCAATGCAGGAGACCCTGGTTCAGTTCCTGGGTCAGGAAGATCCCCTGGAGAAGGGATAGACTACCCACTCCAGTATTCTTGGGCTTCTCTTGTGGCTCAGACAGTAAAGAATCTACCTGAAATGTGGGAGACCTGGGTTTGAGCCCTGGGTAGGGAAGATCCCCTGGAGGAGGGCATAGCAACCCACTCCAGTATTCTTGCCTGGAGAATTCCCGTGGACAGAGGAGCCTGGTGGGCTACAGTTGATGGGACCACAAAGAGCCAGACACAACTGAGTAAGCATACACATTTGCACACTATATCAGATATATCAACTGTAACTCAAGGTATGGGCAAGGACCCCAAATATATACCTATCCTTAATATATGATAAAAGTGACAGTTCAAGTTAACAGGGAAAAATGTATTATTCAATAAATGGTGCCATTAGGAAATATCAAGTTGGATTCCTTCCTCAAAATGAGACTAGATTCAAAAACTTAAGCATAAAAAAATGAAACTATAAAAGTACTATAGGAAACCATGGTAGGAGGACATCCTAACATTATACAAAACCCCAAAACTATTAAATAAAACTTGATACATAAAAAGAAAAAAATTCTGCTTGGAAAAAAAGTCAGAAGAGAAGTAATAATTTAGGAAAATGTATTTCCAGATCATACCACAATCAAAAGGCTAATTTCACCATAACATAAAAGACTTCAAAAACTAGTAAGTAACCCAAGAGGAAAAACACCAAAAAAATTATGTCTACAAAAACTTATGTAAAAACATCCAAGGCAACATTATTCAAAATAACTAAAAAGTGAACCCCTGGTAGCTCAGCTGTAAAGAATCCGCCTGCATTGCGGGACACCTGGGTTTAATCCTTCAGTTGGGAAGATCCCCTGGAGGAGGGCATTGCAACCCACTCCAGTATTCTTGCCTGGAGAATCCCCATGGACAGGGAAGTCTGGCAGATTACAGCCCACAGGGTCACAAAGAGTCGGACATGACTGAGAAACCAAGCACACACCACGGCACAGAAAGTGAAGTCAAATGTCCATGAGCAGATGAAAAGACACATAAAACAGTGTATATTCATCTACTGGCCTGCATGCACGCGTGCTCAGCTACTAAGATGTGTCCAACTCTTTGTGACCCCATGGACTGCAGCCCACCAGGCTCCTCTGTCCACGCAAGTATACTGGAGTGGGCTGCTATTTCCTCCTCCAAGGAATCTTCCTGACCAAGGGATTAAACTCATTTCTCCTGTGTCTCCTACACTGGCAGGTGGATTCTTTACCACTGGCATATTACTCAGCAGTAAAAAGGAATTGAAGTACTGATACATGCTACAAAATGGATGAATCTTAATACATTATGCCATGCGAAAAAAGCTATTCACAACAGACTACATACTATTTATACAAGATGACAGCAGTAGGCAAATCTATGGAGTAGATTAGTGATTGTCTAGAGGTGCTGAGAGATTGGGGGAAAATAGGGAGCAATGACTATGGGGATGGGGTTTCTTTGGGGGATGATGGAAATGTTACAAACCTGACTGTGGTGATAGTTGCACAATACTATGTGCAGGGGACGGCCCGTGAAGGGTTAAGTCCTGGGAGCTGCTCCGCAGGTATGCAGAGCCTTAGGCGTTGTCCTAAGCTCCCTGTCCCGCCACCCTCAAGAATTCTTGTAGCCCTTAAGGCTCCAGGTCGTCTTGCTCCAGGATGTCTTGTTCCTGCAACATGTCCTAGAAGATAGATTATCTTATACACGTATCATAAAAGATAGATTATCTTATTGAATTCTGTACACAATGGTAGGGGTCTGGTGATTGTATTTTGAGATTAAAGAATAACCTTGTACATGTCTTAAGTCACGTACTTTACCCTATAAATACCGTGGCCTAATAAAGGAAGGCATCAGACATAGTGGGTCTGATCCTCTCAACCCCATCTTTTGTCTCTCTTATTTTTCCACGCGAGGACGCTCCGTTCTCTCCCTTTGCAGGTGCGACTCTTGCTTGTGCTGGCCGCGGCAACTATGAATATACTGAAAGCCACTGACTTGTATATTTTAAATGGGTGAATTGTATGGTACATGAATTACATCTCAGCAAGCTGTTGTGTTGGAGAAGACTCTTGAGAGTCCCTTGGACTACAAGGAGATCCAGCCAGTCCATCCTAAAGGAGATCAGTCCTGGGTGTTCATTGGAAGGACTGATGCTAAAGCTGAAACTCCAATACTTTGGCCACCTGATGCGAAGAGTTGACTCACTGGAAAAGACCCTGATGTTGGGAAAGATTGAGAGCAGGAGGAGAAGGGGACAACAGAGGATGAGATGGTTGGATGGCATCACCGACTCAAAGGACATGAATTTGGATGGACTCTGGGAGTTGGCAATGGACAGGGAGGCCTGGCGTGCTACAGTTCATGGGGTCACAAAGAGCTGGACACGACTGAGCAACTGAACTGAACTGAAGCTGTTGTATTTTATAACCATTAAAAAAAAACCCACAAAACAGTAGAGGTAAAAAGATATCTGTTTCTGCCCATAAACAATTAACTGTTGTAGGAAAAGCTGTTGCACTGAAAACAATAAAAAACCTAGACAAATTATATGAAAGAACTGTTTTCAGATATTGGAAAACAAATAGCACAGAACTGTGATTCATAAGAAAAGAGAAAACAAGTGCAAAGAGCCCTCTGATTGCCCTGGCTTGTTGCTAGAGGGACTTTCCAGGCTGTTGCATGAGAAGAGGAACCAAAACAAAGTCCAACAGTCTTACTGAGCTACGGAGGGAGAAACAGCAGTTCCCAGGAGCCAAAGCAGCAATAATTTTCAAGAGCCTACTGGAAACAGGACTCTGCATGGAGCAAGAACTCCGTGGAGGTGAGGGGGTCTCTGCAAATGGCTGGCTGTGTACTACCTTATGCACACATGGGACAAAAGTCCACCAGGCTGGGGGAAAGCTACTGGAAAGTAATAGACAACCATGTAATTCCCAGAGCTTACACACACCTGCAACTGCTTTCCCATCCGGCAGAGAGCTAAGGGAACTGGGTCGTCTTCAGAAGGTTATCACTGTAAGTCAGTCAGGCTAACTGAGCTCTAGACTATGGTTATTCCAGATTCACTCCAGCGAGCCTAAAAGGAGTAAACTGACAAGTAATTTAATTGTATACTAGACCAGAGATCCAATAGGAACTTCCAGATATAAAAGTATACAGTATCTAAAATCATACCCCATTCTACATGATGTTTACAAGAAAATTAGACGCTGCAGAAAACCAGTGAATTTCAAGTCATAGCAATAGAAACTGTCCAAAATGAAGCAGAGAGAGCAAAAGCACCGCAGTCATCATCATCATCATCATCAAAGCACTAGTGATCTACAAGTGACCAGTGTTTAACAAATCTAACACACGTGAGACAAGTTCCAGAAGGGGAGGATGTTAGGGAAGAGGGGAGGAAAAAATATTTCTAGAAATAATCCTGGAACACTATACAAAAAGAATAACAATGTACTCTGAGTATTATAATATAGATGTAAAATGTATGACAACAATACAAAGGAGGGAAAAGGGAAAAATAAAGCATGCTATTGCTGTACCTGAACTGGTATAACATTATTTGAAGGTAGAGCAAGGACTTGGAAAAAAAACAAAACAAAAGAAAACCAAAGAGGTATAGTTTTTAAAAATTAGTAAAATACCAACAATCTTGTAGGAAAAGAACAGAGAATATCTTTGAGTTGGCAGTAATGGAACAGTCACGTTCTGAATAAATTATGCTGCTAATATACTGGAACATCATGCATGTGCAAAAATCAGATCGCTCTCTCAACGGAAAATGTGAATTCAGAGATACAGTATAACACAGCAGTGTGGGGTCACTTCAGAGCCAGACTGCCTGAATCTGAAATCCAGGCTCTGTTAGGTACCTGCAGAGTCATTTTGGGCAAGTTTTTAACTTCCTCTGCCTCAGTTTCTTCTGCAAACCAGTGACAATACTCATGGGATTTTCTGGGGCTTGAAAGTCATGTAAGGCATTTAAAACAATCACAAGCACAAAATTAGTATTCATTAACTGCTGGGTAAATGAAGAGGAAAATCTTCACAATATATTTCTAAGTGAAAAAAGCAAGGTCCAGAACAGTATAGTACGTTGCCATCTGTAGGAAGAACAAACTATGTAAATATACCACTAGCAAAGTAAAGATCATCTCCAGAAGATTAAATAAGAAATTTCTAATGATGACTCCTTCTGGAAGAGAGAGCCTCCTAGCTGTGACAACAAAAAGAAAAACTGTACGTGCTCAGTAGCTTAAAGTCATGTCCAGCTTTCTGTGACCCCATAGACTGTGTAAGTCCATCAGACTCCTTGGTCCATGGAATTCTCAAGAATACGGAACTGGGTTGCCAGGCCCGCCTCCAGGGGATCTTCTGACACAGGGATCGAACCCAAGTCTCCTGCAGCGCAGATGAATTCTTTACTGCTGAGCCACGGGGGAAAGCCCTACTCTTCTCTTCACATTTTTTACGTAAACATTGGATTTTCAACAATCTATTATCCATTCAAATAAATAAATTTAAAATTGAGATTTATTAATAAGCATGTATAAAATCAGAAAAATGTGCATTTCAAAGCCAAGTATCAGCTAGGTAAAAAGAAATAAAGTAGCAAGCCAATTTCATTTTTTAATAAACTGTATTTCTTCCCAGAATTACTATAATGATCAGTTCCCTGTGGCTTCTAAAGCCTTTTCTGGTCTTTGTCATTTGTGACCTACTTTTCTAACTCTTCTCTTACTTCTTACTTCTTTGCCTTTTATCATTTCATGATCTCATAAATAGTTTCCTTTATCGACAATAAACTATATTATGATAAATATCTTAGGTTTTTTTCCCCAAAGCCTTCATTATGCTTAATTTTTTAAATTCATATTAGAAAAATAGAAGAAAGGAAGGGTAATTAAATCAGCATTTAGTTTCAGTCAACAACTTATGTTTAAAAGAAATATTTGTGACTTTTGTACATGTATCTCAAGGCATATCAAAGCTGTTTTTGTATTGTAAGGACACATATCTATTTCGAAAATTTTATCACGGCAAAGTTAATTTAAAATTGACAAAGCATGATGTGAAGAGTTTTCTCTGTAAGCTCTGGAGTCTGTCCATAAGTTTGCAGTCAGCCTGTGACTCACTAGCTATATAACTTTGAGAAAGTTATTCTTCCCCTATCTCAGTTTCCTAATTTGTAAGCTTGTATTAACAGTAGGATCAAACACTGGTATGTTTTAAGAGCAGACTAAATGAGGTAATAAACATTTCAAACAATATCTGACCCATAGTAAGGCCTTAATAAATATTAATAAAGATAATAATAGTCCTTATTTTAATAATAATTTTAAAAGTAGTGAAAGCATATGGACTAGTTGGGAATGGGTAAGGCTTTAAAGCATGTGATGTCACTAATTTTTTTTAAAAATGAAATTCATCTAAAAATTGTTTAATGTTATTAAGTCAAGTATAAAATTTGAACTCATTATATGCCATATTATTGAAAAATTAAGACTTTATTTCTGGAAAGAACATGCAGAAATAAATATAAAAGGAGTGCTTTACTTTTTTATATTATTCTTCAAAAGACTATGTTTTTAAGATCGAATGTTCCTTATTTCTTACTTTTTCTCAATTCAGCTATAAAAAACTCCAACAAATAATATGATCAAGCTATTTAATACATGGAGAAATGCCATAACACTTTTTATCCTGAATTACTGGAAAAAATTCTTCCAGTATATCAAATAATTGTTTGGAGCCATACTGTTTCAATTTCCCTTTTTGTATTATTAACATGCCTTTAAAAAGAACTGCAAAAGAACAGCAATGTTGGAGAAATATAAAATATAGTCTAAGGATCAAATATACTAATTTTACTGGATGGGACTTAAGAAAGTACATGTTTTTTTCCTCAAAAATATTTAGGGAATTTCAATAAAATGCAATACCCCTTACTTATCTAATGGATCAGAATCTCTGGGGGTAAACTATAGGAACTGCAGTTGATGCAAGCCCCTAATAATTTTTCTGGCTTACTGTTATTTTAAGAACACACGAATAATGAAACTTAAAGGTTTCATTTAAAAGGTTTCATGTAAGTGAACCATGACCAGATTTCAAGCAGGAACAGGAAGTGGCATGAAGGGAGGAGTGAAGCAGATGTCCTACCAAAGGGAGATAACTCAAGTGTCCAGAGAAGTGTCAGCATCCTAGGCACGTAGAGACAAACACACCTGTCGTGAACAAGCAGCAGGAGCACAAGCAGACGGCGACTGTGAGCCAAAACTGCTGTTACTTAGAAAAGCACTAGGCTTTCACTGTTTAATTCCTATCCCACTTCGCAATACATACATTTTTTCATTACTCACTCTGGAAATACAAGCCTCCTAAGTACTACAATACTAACTGGCAGAGAAGAGGACCAAAACACCTTAAAGCAAAGCAAGGTACTTTTGTTTTCAATTCATAACAAGGTTTTTAAACAAAAAAGTAAAAAAATTTAAAAGGTCATTTAGGTTTTTTGTACTGAATTATTACAACCATTTATTAATACAGAACTTTCATGTAAGGGAGTCTTTTTTTCAAAACAACTAATCAAAGACAAATAATTACTCAAATTTTGGAAGTTTATTCAAACCTGTAATGGACATGTAAAAGAATAAACAAATTGTACACGATTAATTCTACTGTAACTGGTCAGTTTCAACATCTGTAAAATGACAGTTTGAGACCAGGAGACGTTTAAGTCCTGACTAGCTCTAATTCTAAGACTGTATGATATATAAAGCCCTCAAACTTTGAATTAAATATACTAGGTTGTTGAAAAACTATACTGTAAGCATACTCTGGTAATTCAAATAACTCTGAAGTGTTAGAATACTGATAGATGCATCCCATGGTACTGTTTTCAGACTTCCTGTTAACATGTGCTCTCAATGAATGAAGAGAAAAAAAACTACTTTCTCTTACTTGGACTGCTAAAAATTAATTGCTTGCAACATAGCTACTCAATGAGGAGTTTAAAAAGGCTCTATCATTACGGAATCCTGAAAAATCTCATAAAAATAAGAGAAACATCATTAGCTAACCAGTAAATATCATAACTCAATGACAGTCTTAAACTCTGAAGTATTTAGATTAATGCATTTGAGATATTTACCTATTATGCAAAACAAGCACCATTACTTTACAATCTGAACATTACTGTGTGTAACTCCTTAGGTTGCATAGGGAAAAAGAAAAAACATTCATGGTACTCTTCCCTCATAATTCTGCCATTCTTATTAGACACATTACACATTTTCCACAGTCTGTAAGCGATGCACTGCCCAGAAGTGTCTGTGAGGACAAGGGTTTATCTATACTGAGATTAAGTCTGAGATAGGTAACTTTACCATAACAGAGTTTACACAGGATGTGTATTTCTCAGAAGATAATTTTGTGCTGTAATGGGGGGGATGGAAATCAAGAAGTCTGATTCCTTAGATTCTTCATAGTTATTAACTTTATTCTTAAGGGACTGGTCTGCAGAACAAACAAACCTCCTTACAATTTAAAAGACAGATAACTAACACACCATTGTAAACCAACTGAACTTCAAAAAGAATTTTAAAGTGACCAGATAAAACAGACATCAGTCTAAAAAGAAATTTTGCTTCTATATAAAAAAGATCTAGCTTTTAAATATGCATTTACAGACCACGAAAAACCGAAAAATGGGAGGCCAGAAGTAGTACGCAAAATATAAAAGTTTTCCCGTTTAAAAACTCACTCATTCCTGGCTGTCAGGCTGTCATATTTACCATTTTTACAAGCCCACTGGTCTGACCAAGATCCCTACTTTTAAGACCAGCTAAAACCAAGCATTTGCAAAGCTAATTCAACATTCTGTAGCTCAACAACTGACAGTACAGATCAGTGATCCAAAAGCTAATTAAATTGTGTCTATCAGCAAATTAGCAACCACACCCCTTAAAAAGAGCACTCAGGCGGTGCTCCATTAACTTCCACTAAGCGTGGCTTTCGTTTCAAATTCATTACTTCATTGCCTGAATGACCATGTTTATTTTACAAACACTGTCACCGGAAAAAGTCAATAACTTTACCTACGCCTGAGACACAAATCAGTCTGGGGAAAGGCACCGTATAAAACGGGTGAATCTTAATCACCCAACGACTAATTATAAGCACGGTATACTTAATCATAATGACAGTCTGTGCATCACAAGAATTAAAAACCTTTTATCAACTCAACTAAAGCCCGATGATAATGTATTACTCCACGAACGGTATTTCCTTTAGGTTCCAAGAAAAGCATTACTATTAAAATAAGAGTTTGATGGCTAAGTCTTAGGTTTTCCCTACCGTTTCATTATCATTATTTAAGGTAGAAAGGGCCTGTTTGCAGGGTACTGTGAAAACCTGTGGAAAGAGAAGTCTGGGAAGGGAATGGCCAAAATCAAGCGACTGCGGAGAGCAACGAGGGCTCGGAGGCTGTGCGGGGAGGGGACAGGGACCCTTACCTGCCAGCGGCCATAGGTGAGGAGGATCATGGAGATGGGGATGGCGGTGCCGGACATGGCATGGGTGGAGGGCATGCTGTACTCAGAGTTGTAGAAAACCTCCAACTTGACCACGGGTGGCGAGGCGGGCCGCGGCCAGCGGATGATGTCCTTGGTGCACTGGCCCAGGTACATGACCAGCACCCAGATGACCACGAGCCTCCGGCCCACCAGGGCGTCCAGGTTCCAGATCCAGAAGGGGAAGAACAGTATGTAAAAGAGTTCGTTGCCCAGCTCCGTGCCGAAGCAGAACAGGTAGTGGAGAGGCCAGTTACTCACGTGGGCCAACTGGCCCTCCTCGCCCGTCAGCGAGTTGCGGCGCAGAAGCCCCGCGCGCCGCGGCGAGGCTGGGCCCACCTCGGTCGCCCGCCCGTTCCGCACGCCGTTGGGGGCGCCGCCGTCGCCCAGCTTGGCCGGGCACTGATTGCGGTCGCTCCCGGGCGGCGGAGGGCCTCCGGACGCCCCCGGCTGCCGCTCTCTGCGCCGGGATTCTCCCGCGAGGTGCGCCTCCGCCTTCTCATCCTCCCTCGGGTCGGCGGCGGCCGCGGCTGTGCAGCTCACCGGCGCTTCCACCCCGCACAGCTGCTGGAAACGGGCCACTTTCTGCGGGTCCTGCAAACTGCTCATCAGCTGGGCCAGCCACTGCCCCAACGACATGATAACGGAACCCCGCGGCCCGCGGGCCGAAGGACGGCGGCGCGAGGGTGGGCCGGCCCCCGGCGCAGCCCGGATCCGTCTCGGCGCGCCTACGGCAGCGACAACTGCAAGGCGAGCGGCGCCTCCCGCCACCAGCTGGGTTCTGCCGGGTGACGGCGCCACAGGCCGCAGCCGCCGCCGCGCGCCCCCGCCCCGCTCGCCCCTCCCTCGCCGCGCGCGCTCCGCCACCGCCCTGGCCTCCACGCGCCGGCGCGCGCCCCGCCGGACCCCGCCCCCACGGCCTCTCGAGAAGGGGGCCCGGCGGCGCGGGTCGGCCTCGAGCGCACCCGGGTGGCGTGAGGGCGCTGAGGCTCTGCAGAGCGGCGGCCTGGAGGTTCTCCTTATTAATACCCACCAGGCGTCGCGGCGCTTGGCGGGCCGGACTTTGCGCGCCCCTCTTCAACTTCAGCCCTCGCTCCTTGCTGGCTGGGATTGCCGGCTTCTCTCGGTCCGGCGTTGACTGGGAAAGGCCACGATCCTGGTGCCAGTGGCCAAGCATCCGGACGTCCTGCTGGCACAGAATCAAATGGTGAATGGTGAACGAAAGCGAAGTAACTGCCACGCACTCAAGGAATTACAAGTAATTACGGAGATGTCCTTACAGCCACGTGCCAGTTGACTGGTGGTGACGAGAGTAGATATAGATCCCAGGACAGTAGGGTGTCATTGACTGTCAAAAGCTCAGAAATAAGTGAAGTAAAACTAATAAATCGCTGAAGTAGTAATTAGTAAATGGATATTGTGCACACACCAAAGAGACAGTTTGTCAACTAGGATCGCTCAAACCAAGATACTGAGTGAGGCATCGGGGTATATTGTTATAAAGCAGCTTATATGGTGAGAAGGTAGTGACTTTTTTCTTCTTCATAGTGATTGGTTATAATAGAATTTTCATGGGTTACCTCATATCAGCCTTGAGAAGCAGTTCAAATTTTGCTTATTATTTCCAAAAAAGTGACTAAGTTGGTTTTGTCTGCCCAAGGAATTAGGACTGGTCTCCGTTTGGTTTTGAATTTAACAAATATTTTTGTCTAAGTTACCAGATCACAGTTATTCTTAACCTACCTATAGAATTTCCTTTTGATAAATTCCAATAGCTAGCAGGTTTGCACAGAAGATGTGTAATTGGCAGCTGAACTCAGGGGGTAGATTTCTGAGTTTGATAAGGCTGGTTTAGAAACTTAAGTTTCATGTCCCACAAGTTACAAATTTGACTTCTAGAAAGAGTGGTTTTTATAAGAAGGGCTCTGAACTCTAGTTCCAGGAAGTTATTTCAGGTACAGTGAATGTCTAAATTTAAAATTTTGAACTTCTTCCAAGAAACAGGCTGGAAAATTCCCCTCTAATGACATATTTCTTATGTCATTAGAAATATTGTATTTTCTTCTTTCCCAGGGAGAATGATTTTCCTCCTCCCACTCCACTTGCCAGGCTGTGACCATAGAAAGATGAATAAACCATCCTCCGTGCCCTCAAGTTGCTCACAAGATAAATAGGAGACAGAGATAGATCCCCCTCTGGAGTATAGAGCAGATGGTAAGTGCTAAAACTGAGTCATAAACAACATGTTCTGGGAAGGAGAAGAAACAAGTTGACTAGGAACAGCAAAAAAGTTGTTGAGGTGATCCTATTAAGCTAGATCATAATTGAAAAGTGAGATATGAATAGTTGGAGAAGCCCATCTTTGGAAAAGAGAAAATGAATAAAGACAGATGGAAATGTGCAAAGACATATTTGGTAAACAGTTAATAGCTCATAGAATACAGAATAGGAAGGGTAAGTGACTGGAATGGGGTTAGAAAGGGAAGATAGGACCAGATTGTAAAGGCTGGGGATTTTATTTTGCAAGCAGTGCATACATGCTAAGTTGCTTCAGTCGTGTCCGACTCTTTGTGACACTATGGGCTGAAGCCCACCAGACTCTTCTGTCCATGGGATTCTCCTGATAAGAATACTGGAGTGGGTTGCCATGCCTTCCTCCAGGGGATCTTCCTGATCCAGGAATCAAATCCGTGTCTCTTACATCTCCTGCATTGGGAGGCAAGTTCTTTACCACTAGCACCACCTGGGAAGTGCTTGTAAGCAGTGCGGGACCATCAAAGGCCTTTCAGCTTGGCCACTAACACCATTAGAACTGTGCTTAGAAAGAGGACTAGGAAGGAAATCAATGGTGAATTGCCACAGGTCAGAGACCAGAGGCCAGGTAAATCATTAGGATGATTACAGTAACCAAGTGAGAGAATGAGTGCCTGAACTAGAATCAGATTATGAGAATCGGAAGGAAGGGATCTGAAAGGATCTGCCTGCAATGCAGGAGACCCAGGTTCGATCCCTGGGTCAGGAAGATCCCCTGGGGAAGGGCGTTGCAACCCACTCCAATATTCTTACTTGGAGAATCCCATGGACTGAGGAACCTGGTCGGCTATAGTCCATGGTGTTGCAAAGAGTCAGACAGGACTGAGCGACTTTCACTACTCACTACATTTAAATTCATAGCTCTGCAGGCAAACAATAGTCCATCCCTGATTGGAAAATATTGTCTAATATTGAGACATTTCTAATTTAATGAGGAAGACATAACAAGAGAAAACATGCAAATATATTCAAAGATGTAAAGCGAAGCATAATAAACAGTTCTAGGAAATGAGATACAAGCAATCACTGTGTGGAGTGAAAGGCAGGAAGGTGGCATTGGGTTAGCTCTGACTGCTTCTGCCAAACAGATGATTAGCTGGTGTTTAAAGTCAAGGAGCAGCTTTGTAGAGGGAAGTGTCTGTAAGGCAATTTACACATGCTTTTCTATGAAAATAATTTGTTCAGAGGGGAATTATTCAGATTCAGCCAAGAAATTTTTGATTCTGGGGATTAGTCTAAAGATAGCAGGGAAAAAAGAATAGAAAACAAAGTAGAAGGTGATCTTAACAGATTTTCTTCAATTTACAATGGTGGTCCTGATAAACCCATCATAAATTGAAAATATCCTAAGTCAAAAATACATTTAATACACCTAAACTATCTATCAACATAGCTTAGCCTAGCCTACCTTAAACATAACACTTAACGTTAGTATACAGTTGGCAAAATCACCTAACACAAAGCCTGTTTTTTAATTAAGTGTTGAGTATCTCATGTAATTTGTTGTATACTGGCAGTGAAAGTGAGAAACAGAATGGCCGTGTGGACACAGAATGGTTATAAGTGTCTCAATTATCTAATCTTGTCATCTAGCAGTTGACTGAAAGCTGCAGCTCCTTACTCTCCCCTGCCCTGCCCAGCCTGTTGTACTGCATATCCTTAGCTCTGGAAACTATCAAAATTTAGAATTTGAGGTATGGTGTCTACTAAATGTGTAATATCTTTGCACCATCATATAGTCAAAAAATCTTCAATCAATCCATCACAAGCCAGGGAATGTCTGTATATCCCGTGGCTGAATTATTTTGTCAGAATGCAATATTCCCTTTAAAAGTGATGGAAACAGAGATGATGGGGAATGGGAATTTGGCCAATGAGTGCACTAAGGAGGAAGAAAAATGGAAGTTGACTGAACTTCAAGGGGCTAGCACTCTCCTGCTAGTACAATAAATCTGTTAATGATAAGGAAAATGTCTTAGCTGTAAACCAAAGCACCACAGTGAAAAAAAATAGTAGTTTTGGTGGATTCTATTCACATTCACTCCAAACTTTTCATAACAGAACATCTTAGGACTTAATGGAAATTTAATTGTATAAAAATTCAAATTTAAATATTCTGTGGCAAGCATTTTTAAAATAAAGCATAAACATTTTTTAAAAGAAAATATTTCTGCCAAGTAAAGATATGACTCTCTGGGTGTGATTCAGTGTCTTGCCTGCAAAGTCAAATGTCTTTTTTTTCAATTAATTTATTTTTTAATTGAAGGATAATTGCTTTACAGAATTGTTGGTTTCTGTCAAACATCAACATGAATCAGCCATAGATGTACATATGTCCCCTCCCTCTCGAATCTTCCTCCCACCTCCCTCCCCATCCCACCCCTCTCTGTTGCTACAGAGCCCCGGTTTGAGTCCTCTGAGTCATAACAGCAAATTCCTATCTATTTTACATATGGTAATATAAGTTTCCATGTTACTTACATTGTAACAAATGTCTCAATCCATGTCCTACAATTGATATGTTAAATTTTGTGATATACTTCTTTGCACTTCATGTAATATTGAAACATTTTGAAGACTCATGTTCTATAAAGGCAAAATGTTGCTGTCATTTCTAATGGAACTTTCCTTAAAGTAGAAGGGAAATACAATACACAGTCTTGGCCTTGGTTGTTCTGCCTTCAACAGATAATTTATCATAGTGAATTGTGGTAAATCATTGATTCGGGCTTCTCCGGTTGTCCAGATGGTAAAGAATCTGCCTGCAATGCAGGAGACCCATGTTCAATCCCGGAGTCAGGAAGATCCCCTGGAGAAGGAAATGGCTACCCACTCCAGTATTCTTGCCTGGAGAATCGCATAAATCGAGGAGCCTGGCGGGCTGCAGTCCATGGGATCACAAAGATTTGGACATGACTGAACGACTAAGCACATGTGCAGATCATTGATTCGGCCACTTTTACAATGAGTTCAAAGAACTTTATCAATAGAAATGCACCTTCTAAGTAATTTAGCTTCAAAACTATTGTATTGTATATTTGTATTGTATTGTATTGTATATTTGAATGTTGCTAAGAGAGTAGCTTTTAAAAGTTCTCATCACAAGAAAAAAAGAACTAACTATGTGAGGTGATGGATGTTAACTAAAATTACAGTAATGTATTAAATCATTATGTTATACACCTTAAACTAATACAATGTTCAATGTGAATTATATCTCCTTAAACCCCTCCAGGGGACGGAGAAACTGTATTACTTAATAAGAAAATGATAATATTCATTTTAAATTGAATATTCATTATTATCAATCTATTTCCTTTTGCCTATCTGGAATCCAGCTAAATTTATTTGTTTGTTTGTTTAGAATTTTTAAATATTTTTATTGAAGTATAGTTGATTTACAATATTGTGTTAGTTTTAAGTGTACAACAAAGTGATTAAGTATACATAGATACATGTATTTGTGTCTATATACATATATATTCTTTTTCAGATTCTATTCCATTATAGATTATTAACAGGATAGTGAGTCTAGTTCCTTGTGCCATACAGTAGGTCCTTGTTGTTTATCTGTGTCGTATATAGTATTGTGTATACGTTAATCCCAAGCTCCTAATTTCTCTCCCCCTACCCATTCTGCTTTGGTAACCATAAGTTTGTTTTCTATGTCTGTGAGCCTATTTCTGTTTCAAATTAATTTCTTATTTGTTAAACTGCAAAATTTATATGTTGTAAACTAGTCACCATAAATTATTACTATTACTAAAATATTTTTGAAATGTAAATGTCATTATATAGCACTTCTGGCATCAGTAAGTGGTCATTATTAATATTTTTGAATGATTATACCCATATTTATTAAATTATTTACATATAACCTAGTGATTTTATCCTGCATCTCTGATTAGTTTTATACTTCTCAAAATTAGGATTTCCTCTGAATTCTCAAAAAGATACCTATCATAGCACAAATGTAAAGATGTATGATGAATATAGATAAAATTTTAAAAGTAAGAGTTGAATTTTTTTATCTTCTACATTTTCTCTGCCCCAGCCTTTCACTTTCTCCCAAAGGAATATTCTAAGGGAAAAAAATGGTCTGAGAGTATCTCAGTCAACAAAATAAATGGTCTCTCACCCACTTTTACTTCTGGCCCACATAGGCTGAGATCACCATGGAATTTTTTTTCCCTTATGATATAGACCACCATTTTATTTTACCCCAAGTCTGTAGTGCTTTTTTTTTTTTTAATTTATGTATTTATTTTGGCTATGCTATGTCTTTGTTGCTGCAGGCAGGCTTTCTTTAGTTGCAGGGAGTGGGGACTACTCTTCATTGCAGTGCACAAGTTTCTCATTGTGGTGGCTTCTCTTGTTGCAGAGCACAGGCTCCAGGCTCACGGGCTTCAGTTAACTGTGGCATGTGGGCTCAGTAGTTGGCACACGAGCTTAGCTGCTCTGCTGCGTGTCGAATCTTCCTGGACCAGAGATCGAACCCGTGACCCCTGAATTGGCAAGCAGATTCCTAACCCCTGTACTACCAGGGAGGTCCCTGCCCTGCCTTTCTTGATGCTTGTGTTCAGTTCTTCCTTGGATTTCATAAGCCAATACATTCCTTTTTTATTTAAGCATTTTTTTGAGGTAGGTTTTGCAATTTTCAAATAAAATAAAATCACACAGGTGGTTAGAGGCAGAGTTAGAACTAAAAGTCAGATCCGATTGCTCACCTACAGCTTTGGTGATGAACAGTTTTTGTTGCTGCAAAACCTGTTGCTGTCCTCCAGAGGCAAGGACATGTGCTTTGCTTCTAAGTCATTTTTATTTCTACTAACAAGATGCTGAGAGCAAAATTGACACTGAATCAGGAGTTGATAAGTTACTATAAGCATATACAGTTATGGAAAGAACATTATCTTGATTTGGAAGACCTAGATTTGGGGCATGGATCTGCCACTGACTTCCTGTAAGATCTTCAGCAAATCACTTATAGTTTCAGAGCACTAAGAACAAGAGCCTTGTAGGATTATGGAAAAGCTAAAAATAACCTCATATAGGTAAGAAATTTTTTAGCTCTAAAGTGGGTTAACTGCAGGATATACATTGGAAATTTTATTTAAAGCCCTGTCTGAATTTGGTATATTATCATTTTAACATCACCATACAAATATCCATCATTATCTCAAACTCCACATACTTAGATACAAACGCATTGTCTTCTTTATACCTCTGCCTCTATTCACCACCCCCTCAAATCTCTTCCTTGCTTTAAAAACTGCTTTTTAAAGGCAAACTGGATCACAGTTCTATCCCGCTTAAAGCTCTTCAGAGTCTCCCCATTGCCTTCAGAATAAAAAATTCAAGTTTTACTTTGTCATTCCCGAAGAACTAAGTGTAGATCTGTCAGGAGGTAAGAGGAGAAACCAGGTGATTGAGATCTAGTCTGTCCAGCACTTTGGTTTTTACGTAGGCTATTTGGCTCCTACCCGACTTTTTATTGTCTTCTCCCCTCCTCCCATGAGGTATGCAAGCTAGGGGAACTTTAACAGGCACAGTGAAAGAAGCCAGGTGGTGTTCAGGCCTTGTAGACAAGGTCATCATCATCCTGTTCCTGCCTCTCCCTCTTACTTTGCTACTGCCTCGCTTATCCTCTTACCCTCACTCTATATTTAGTTATTCTGAAATGAATTGCTCTGAATATTTCATGCTCCCTTGCGCCTCTGTGTCAGGGCTCTGTGTCCATTCTGTGTCAGCTTGTATTATTTCTGTCTTGAACTCGCTTCCTTCTATCTCTCACCTGGCTGAGTCCTTTAGGATTGTCTCCTACACTAAAACATAAATTAATTGAAGACAGAAATAATATCCTTGATTATTACCTATATCTGTCTGTATACCTAGCACCTGAATGTTGTCAGTCAATATATATATGGGCTTCTCTGGTTGCTCAGTGGTAAAGAAACCTCCTGCCAATGTAAGAGATGCAGGTTCGTCCCTGGGTCAGGAAGATCCCCTGGAGCAGGAAGTGGCAACCTACTCCAGTATTCCTGCATGGAAAATCCCATGGACAGAAGAGCCTGGTGGGCTACAGTCCATGGGGTTGCCAAGAGTGGGATGCTATTGAATGACTGAACAACAATATATGAGTGAAAGAGCTTTAGAAATCCATTCCTGCAGAACTCCCCTAGAAAGATTCTGAATAAACTTGATTATTTGGGTTTGGCTCATTCCCAGCATACCTGTAGTTGTTTCTTATAAAAATCTTTGAGAGACCTAATAATCCTTAGCGATGCCTCAGGTCTGTTCCAACCAGTGTGAGTGAAGTGAAGTGAAAGACGCTCAGTCATGTCTGACTCTTTGCAACCCCGTGGATTATACAGTCCATGGAATTCTCCAGGCCAGAATACTGGAGTGGGCAGCCTTTCCCTTCTCCAGGGGATCTTCCCAACTCAGGGACCAAACCCAGGTCTCCGGCTTTGGGAGCTGATTCTTTACCAGCTGAGCCACAAGGAAAGCCCAACCAGTGTGACCAACCAGTGTGACCATAGCTATTTGGTAACAAATTCCTTGGAATCATTTAACTCAAACAATCACTAAGAGGCAACAAGAAAGTGAAGCTTTTTTTTTTAGATACCCAATTTTGATAATAAAAGTAATGTTTATTGAGTCTTGTTACATGATGTGTACTATTTGATAGGCTTTACTGATAGTAACTAATTTAATCTGCACAACAACCCTGTAAGGTAAATCTTTTTTCTACTTTAATCTTCACAACAACCCTGTAAGGTAAATCTTTTTTCTATCTTCATTATATATATGAAAAATTGAGGTATAGAAAGATTAAACAAAATGCTCAAGGTCACTGAGTTGGTAAGTAGCAGAGCCTACTTTCAGACACCTGACACCCAGAGCCCACAGTCTTAACACATGATGTTATATTGCCTCCCAGTTCAGTTCAGTTCAGTTCAGTCACTCAGTCGTGTCCGACTCTTTGTGACGCCATGGACTGCAGCACGCCAGGCTTCCTTGTCCATCACCAACTTCTGGAGCATGCTCAAACTCATGTCCATTGAGTTGGTGATGCCATCCAACCATCTTATCCTTTGTCGTGATGCCATCCAACCATCTCATCCATCTCATCTCATCCATTGCCTCCCAAGAGGTAGTAAAATAACCAGCTCAATCTTTGCTATTCTCTTATGACCATTATTAATTAGGAAATTCCATCTTCTTATTGTAAATAATATTCAATTGACTTCTGAATTCTCATGTTTTATCTGCATTCATTTTAATCACAAGATCAAATATTGAATGTTTACCAAATGCAATGCATTAGGCTATAGGCCAGAGAAAATACACAGAGGAATGGGCATATCTGTGCCCTCAAGAAGTTTATATTCTAGGAGAGAGAAAAACTGTAGACAACCTACTGTAGTAAAAGACAATTATGTTAAATACTTTAATGGAGGTACAGTCAGTGTCAGGGAAATAATAGTGGAAGAGATTAATTCCCAAACAGGGAAGGAACAGTATGTGTGTTGGATAGAAATTAAAATGGGGTAATTTTGGTAGGAAAACATTCAAAACACAGGAAATGGTTAAACACAACGAGACTAGAAAAAGCAAGGCAGGTTTTAGAAACCACTGAAAGCGTTCAGTGAGAGAAACAAGAGATGTTAGACCTCTTGGAAAGACTTAAAAGCTACACTAAGGAATTTGGACTTTATTCTCAGGCAGCAGAGAGCCAGAAAAAGAGCAAAAAGAGTACAAAGAATGCTGAGGCTGGAGTTGTGATCTTGGCAGAGATTTATTTGCTAGCCACGTGAGAAATCAAATAAAATTTGACTTGATCAGGAGTTGGACAAAAAAGAGGTTTTTTTTGTAGAGAGGAGTGAGCAAGGATAGAAAGGACCAGGTGAGGGATGTGGGATGCGAGGACCGGTTGTTGCGTTAGTCATGCAGTCGTGTCCGACTCTGCAGCCCCATGGATTGTAGCCTGCTAGGCTCCTCCATCCATGGAATTTTCCAGGCAAGAGGCAAGAATACTGACGTGGGTTGCCATTTCCTTCTCCCAGGGATCATCCCGACCCAGGGATCAAACCGCATATCGGGCCGACTGTTGACCTTTTGAGCCACCAGGGGTTCCTCCTGTGATGGAGTAAGTCAAGGGTGTTTCACCCTAATGCCAACCTCTTCTCAGGGAGCTACCCTAAAGGAGGGGCTGTATGCTGCCTCAGGACTCAGGGTGGGCCCAAGTACAGGATCCTGGAGGAAGGAAAGAAGCTTAAACAAAATTTGGTTAATATTTTTTCCTGTTGATCAGTGGGGACAAAACATTTCAGCTCTTCATTTATGAGGCAAAGAATGGATATTTCTGTGTGGCTCTGTCATTGACAAACCAGGCAGGCATCTTATCTAAGTCCTCTGGGGAAGAAGGGTAAGGGAATTGTTTAACCTTCAGATAAAGGTCAGCTTTCTTAAGGCCTTACTTGAGGCATTACTTTGTACTCAGATTTCTGTTGAAAGCATAACTGTTAGTATTCTTTGGATGTCAAGCCCAAACCTGTTTGAGTTTTATTGCAAGACCTAGGCATTGCCTCTTGAGAAATCCGTATGTAGGTCAGGAAGCAACAGTTAGAACTGGACATGGAACAACAGACTGGTTCCAAATAGGAAAAGGAGTACATCAAGGCTGTATATTGTCACCCTGCTTATTTAACTTACATGCAGAGTACATCATGAGAAATGCTGCGCTGGAAGAAGCACAAGCTGGAATCAAGATTGCCAGGAGAAATATCAATAACCTCAGATATGCAGATGACACCACCCTTATGGCAGAAAGTGAAGAGGAACTAAAAAGCCTCCTGATGAAAGTGAAAGAGGAAAGTGAAAAAGTTAGCTTAAAGCTCAACATTCAGAAAACGAAGATCATGGCATCCGGTCCCACCACTTCATGGGAAATATATGGGGAAACAGTGTCAGACTTTATTTTTTGGGGCTCCAAAATCACTGCAGATGGTGACTGCAGTCATGAAATTAAAAGACGCTTACTCCTTGGAAGGAAAGTTATGACCAAGCTAGATAGCATATTCAAAAGCAGAGACATTACTTTACCAACAAAGGTCCGTCTAGTCAAGGCTATGGTTTTTCCTGTGATCATGTATGGATGTGAGAATTGGACTGTGAAGAAAGCTGAGTGCCAAAGAATTGATGCTTTTGAACTGTGGTGTTGAAGAAGACTCTTGAGGGTCCCTTGGACTGCAAGGAGATCCAATCAGTCCATTCTGAAGGAGATCAGTTCATTGGAAGGAATGATGCTAAAGCTGAAACTCCAATACTTTGGCCACGTCATGTGAAGAGTTGACTCATTGGAAAAGACTCTGATGCTGGGAGGGATTGAGGGCAGGAGGAAAAGGGGACGACAGAGGATGAGATGGCTGGATGGCATCACTGACTCGATGGACGGGAGTTTGAGTGAACTCTGGGAGTTGGTGATGGACAGGGAGGCCTGGCGTGCTGTGATTCATGGGGTTGCAAAGAGTCGGACACGACTGAGCGACTGAACTGAACTGGAGCCATTGTCATTCATTCTAACACACCCACATCTAATAAAAGGATAAAGACTCCAGTATTATTAAATTTATCTGGAACTTAGTCATTCCATTGTTTCCAAAGTTGTTCTTATTACACTTTCGTGCCCTGGGCTAGTCAGAAGTGGTTGTCAGATACTGAAATTATTGCTGAAAGGTTAAGTGCAAACAATGGATCTTAGGCTTCAAAACTGTAATTTGAACTCTGTAGTTTTAATTGTTGCTGCTTCAGGTTAACAAGGTGAGTTGACCTGAAGCAACCTTAGATTTTCTCAGTGTGAGGCTAGAGAAAGCTGGTATTTCAACCATCTAGTAGAGAGACAAACATTCCAGCTACTGCCAAAGACTCTCTCTCTTCGACCAAGCCTAAATCGACTTTGGGCTCGGTCCCTGGCCCCTCAGTCTAGTTTTCCAAAGAATCCTGCTGAATTGGTTTAGTGAAAGTCCTCCACCTTTGGTATCTGATCACCTTGTATCAGATCAAATTCCTCATGCTGCATTCTTGATATTTTAGGGCCAGTCTTTAGCAGGAATCTCCCTTATCCCTAATGTGTTCTACCCACTGACCTCTATCTTGCTCCTTGACTGTAAATCCCTGCTTGTCTTTATTGTATTCAGAGTTGAGCCCATTCTCTCTCCTCAAATGAAGAACCCTCGTTGCAGTAGTTTGTCTTGAATGAAATCTTCCCTAGTCTATTTAAATAAAGTGTCATGAACATTTTTTTAACATCAAGTTCATATACATATTGTATATGTATCTCCAGAAGTAGGCTATCACTTCAGAAGCAGATCTCTGTTGCTTTCTTCTTCTTCTTTCTCACAGTGTTTTAACTGTTAGTGCATAGAGTTAGTTTCGTATATAAGTTATGAGTACTATAAAATCATATCATTTCCACTTACTGTCTTAAGAGAGCAAAATAATCTTTCACATCATAATTTGTATTTCAGAAATCTTTTTTGTATTAACTCTGCAACTAAATTTAGCAACTTTAGATTTTCAAAACTAGGTATATTTTCATCCAAAAATATACTCAATTGGAAAAGAGTTTAAATGAAATGCTCTTACATTGAGTTGGGAAGAATACCAGAATTAGCAAAGAATAATGATTCTTTGTAGTTTGCGTAGTACATTTCTATAAAGCTGGCTTTCATATACATTATTTCATGTGATCTTGACAATGATAATAAATAAGTTATTATCATCAATCTATATTTGAGGCAACTTAGAATGTGGCAGAGCTGGAATGAGAATTAAGTCTGCTGGGTATTGGTGGAATACTATGTTCCTTTTACTACACTGCTCTATATACTACATAGCCAGAGAAATATTCTATGTAGGAGTGCAAGAAGATTAAATGAAAAGAAATGATAGTGTTGATGAAAGCATTTACTTTGAATAGATATGTCTTATCTGCATTCTTTAACTGGTTCATGTTTGACATAATTCATAAATCTCCGTTTAGAGAGGAATAATATTTGAATCTACAAATGTGTATATTTCTCTTCTACAGGTAAAATGGGTAATCAGACTAACATGTCCTTGATAACCAAAATCAGAGAAGGACAAAGGAAGAAAAGAAAACTGCTGGCTACTAGCACTCATAAAATAAGGTGAATATTCTAAAAAAGGGCTTCCTTGCTGGCTCAGATAAAGAATCTGCCTGCAAGGCAGGAGCCCCACGTTCGATTCCTGGGTCAGGAAGATCCCCTAGAGAAAGAAATGGCTATCCACTCCAGTATTCTTGCCTGGAGAATTCCATGGACAGAGGGACCAGGGATGGGCTAAGTCTATGGGGTCGCAGAGTCGGACCCAACTTAGCAACTAACACTTTCATTCTAAACAAAACATTCAGTTCAGTTCAGTCGCTCAGTTGTGTCCGACTCTTTGCGACCCCATGAATCGCAGCACACCAGGCCTCCCTGTCCATCACCAGCTCCCGGAGTTCACTCAGACTCACGTCCATCGAGTCCGTGATGCCATTAAGCCATCTCATCCTCTGTTGTCCCCTTCTCCTCCTGCCCTCAATCCCTCCCAGCATCAGAGTCTTTTCCAATGAGTCAACTCTTCACATGAGGTGGCCAAAGTACTGGAGCTTCAGCTTTAGCATCATTCCTTCCAAAGAAATCCCAGGGCTGATCTCCTTCATAATGGACTGGTTGGATCTCCTTGCAGTCCAAGGGACTCTCAAGTCTTCTCCAACACTACAGTTCAAAAGCATCAATTCTTCGGCGCTCAGCTTTCTTCACAGTCCAACTCTCACATCCATACATGATCACAGGAAAAACCATAGCCTTGACTAGATGGACCTTAGTCGGCAAAATAATGTCTCTGCTTTTGAATATGCTATCTAGGTTGGTCATAACTTTTCTTCCAAGGAGTAAGCATCTTTTACTTTCATGGCTGCAGTCACCATCTGCAGTGATTTTGGAGCCCAGAAAAATAAAGTCAGCCACTGTTTCCACTGTTTCCCCATCTATTTCCCATGAAGTGATGGGACCAGATGCCATGATCTTCGTTTTCTGAATGTTGAGCTTTAAGCCAACTTTTTTGCTCTCCTCTTTCAGTTTCATTAAGAGGCTTTTTAGCTCCTCTTCCCTTTCTGCCATAAGGGTGGTGTCATCTGCATATCTGAGGTTATTGATATTTCTCCTGGCAATCTTGATTCCAGCTTGCGTTTCTTCCAGTCCAGCGTTTCTCATGATGTACTCTGCATAGAAGTTAAATAAGCAGAGTGACAATATACAGCCTTGACATACTCCTTTTCCTATTTGGAACCAGTCTGTTGTTCCATGTCCAGTTCTAACTGTTGCTTCCTGACCCACACACAGATTTCTCAAGAGGAAGGTTAGGTGGTCTGGTATTCCCATCTCTTTCAGAATTTTCCACAGTTGATTGTGATCCACACAGTCAAAGGCTTTGGCATAGTCAATAAAGCAGAAATAGATGTTTTTCTGGAACTCTCTTGCTTTTTCCATGATCCAGCGGATGTTGGCAATTTGATCTCTGGTTCCTCTGCCTTTTCTAAAACCAGCTTGAACATCGGGGAGTTCACGGTTCACGTATTGCTAAAGCCTGGCTTGGAGAATTTTTGAGCATTACTTTACTAGCATGTGAGATGAGTGCAATTGTGCGGTAGTTTGAGCATTCTTTGGCATTGCCTTTCTTTGGGATTGGAAGACTGACCTTTTCCAGTCCTATAGCCACTGCTGAGTTTTCCAAATTTGCTGGCATATTGGGTGCAGCACTTTGACAGCATCATCTTTCAGGATTTGAAACAGCTCAACTGGAATTCTATCACCTCCATTAGCTTTGTTCGTAGTGATGCTTTCTAAGGCCCACTTGACTTCACATTCCAAGATGTCTGGCTCTAGATTAATGATCACATCATCATGATTATCTGGGCCATGAAGATCTTTTTTGTACAGTTTTTCTGTGTATTCTTCCCACCTCTTCTTAATATCTTCTGCTTCTGTTAGGTCCATACCATTTCTGTCCTTGATCGAGCCCATTTTTGCATGAAATGTTCCCTTGGTATCTCTAATTTTCTTAAAGAGATCTCTAGTCTTTCCCATTCTGTTGTTTTCCTCTATTTCTTTGCATTGAAATAGAGGAACAAAACATTAGTGAATCAAATCAAACAGTATATTAGAAATGTTAGCATATTGGATTTATACTGAAGACACGTTAGTTTAATAGTAGGTAAATTAATGTAATTTATTGTGTTAACAACAAATCTAAGAAAAACATGTAATCTTTTCAGTTGATGAAGGAAAAATATTAAATAAAATTCAGGAGAAGGAAATGGCAACCCACTCCAGTACTCTTGCCTGGAAAATCCCATGGACCGAGGAGCCTGGTAGGCTACAGTCCATGGGGTTGCAAAGAGTTGAACATGACTGAGCAACTTAAAGAAAAAGATGTTAAAAATATATATATATATATTAAAATAAATAAAATAAATAAAAAAAATAAAATTCAACATCCATTCACACAAAAAAAATTTTTTTAATGTGGACTGTAATGAGACTTACTAATTGATAAAAGTTATCTGCAAAAACTTATACCAAACATTTTATCCAATAGTGACATACTAAACACTGAGTCATTAAAAAAGACCCTGATGCTGGGAAAGATTGAAGGCAGGAGGAGAAGGGGACCACAGAGGACGAGAAGGTTGGATGGCATCACTGACTCAAAGGACATGAGTTTGAGCAAACTTGGGGAGTTGGTGATGAAGAGGGAAGCCTGGCATGCTGCAGTCCATGGGGCTGCAAAGAGTTGAACACGACTGAGCAACTGAACAACAACAAGCATATCTAAGATCAGAAGCAAGTGAAAGATACCTGTTATTACCATTTCATTTCAACATTGTATTGGAAACCTTAGTTGCTTCAGGGATAGAAGAAACAAAACTGTCACTATTGGTGAATGGTATAAGGTTTAAAAAGGTTATCTATTTATTCATGTATTGGCTGTGCTGGGTCTTCTTTGCTGCGTGCAGCCTTTCTCTAGTTGTGGCAAGGAGGGGCCACTCTCTGGTTGTGGAGTGTGGGCCTCTGATTGTGGTGGCTTCTCTTGTTGCCCAGCACGGGTTCTAGAGCAGTGGTCTTCTGTAGCTGTGGCACATGGGCTCAGTCGCCACACAACACGTGGAATCTTCCCAGACCAGGGGAATGGAACCTGTGTCCCTTGCATTTGCAGGTGAATTCTTAACCACTGGACTAACAGTAATGTCCCTAAAATTTTTAAATCTAGAAGTTAATTATTAAAATCAATAAGAGAAACTGGCAAGACTGTTTAAAAATCAACATGCAAAAGTCAGCTGCAATTCAACAGCATATATCAGTTGGAAGATGTAATTTTTTAAAACGCTGTTTTCAATGACAACAAAAAAACCAAACGTATTCAGGAATAAATTTAATAAAATATTAACATATGTAATCCTTATTTGAGGGAAATGATAAAATGTTAGAAACTACATTAAAATCCTAAGTAAATAAATGTCAGGTTTTTAGATAAGACTCTCTTTGATAGTTGTGTGTGTGTGTGTGTGTGTGTGTGTGTGTGTGCACGCGCTTAGTTGCTCAGTCATGTCCAACTCTTTGTGACCCTTTGGACTGTAGCCCGCAAGGCTCCTCAGTAAGTGGGATTTTTTTTACAAGAATGCTAGAATGGGTTGACCTTTCCTCCTCCAGGGGATCTTCCCAACCCAGGGATCAAACTTGCATCTCTTGTGTCTCTACATTGCAGGCAGATTCTGTACCCACTGAGCCATCACAAGGAAACCCTTGTAAATCTCTATGGGAAAGCAATGGACCATTAATCGTACAATATACAAAGGAAAATTCCAGATAGATTGAGACCTAAATACAGGAAACAGAACTTCAGACTTCTTAAATGATATGTAGGACAGTATTTTTATTGTAT
Organism: Capricornis sumatraensis; assembly: GCF_032405125.1. NCBI lineage: Eukaryota > Metazoa > Chordata > Mammalia > Artiodactyla > Bovidae > Capricornis > Capricornis sumatraensis. The sequence goes on along the minus strand of NC_091070.1, from coordinate 26,930,326 downwards.
TAAGGGGGCTGAAAAGTTTCTTAAATTGAGCACAAAAACACAAACCATAGGAATAGTCATATATATTTTTGAGACAAAGGATTGTACCTCAAAATGATAAGCTGGTATTTTACACAAGATTCATCAAGGTTTCATAGGCCAGGTAAGCATATACAACCACCATAACCCCCTACAGAGGCAGGAAAGAACACTATTTTTTTTTAATAGCTGAAGAGTTTTATTTTATTTTTTAAATTTTATTAGAATATAGTTAATTTATAATGTTGTGTTAGTTTCAGGTTACAGCAAAGTTATTCAGTTTTACATATACATATGTTCATTCTTTTTCATAGTTTTTTCTTGTACAGAGTGTTAGAATACCGAGTAGAGTTCCCCGTGCTATACAGTTGGTCCTTGTTGGATATCTATTTAGTATATAGTAGTGTGTGCATATTAATCCCAAACTCCCAGTTTTTCCCTCCTGCTCCATGTTTTTTCTTTGATAAACCTAGAGGAGGGCACGGCAACCCACTCCAGTGTTCTTTCCTGAAGAATCCCATGGACAGAGGAGCCTGATGGGCTATAGTCCAGAGGGTCTCACAGAGTCAGACACGACTGAAACTTAGCACGCAGGCATAACCATAAGTTTGTTTTCAAAATCTATGAGTGTGTTTCTGCTTTGTAAATAAGTTCATTTGCATGATTTTTTAAAAATTAGATTCCACGTGTGACTAATATCACTTGGTATTTGTCTTTGTCTTTCTGACTTATAGTTCAGTTCAGTCGCTCAGTTGTGTCTGACTCTTCGCAACCCCATGGACCACAGCGTGCCAGGCTTACCTGTCCATCACCAACTCCTGGAGTTTACATAAACTCATCTCCATTGAGTCAGTGATGCCATCCAACCACATCATCTTCTGTCATCCCCTTCTTCTCCTGCCTCTAATCTTTCCCAGCATCATTGTCTTTTCAAATGAGTCAGCTCTTTGCAAGAGGTGGCCAAAGTATTGGAGAGTTCAGCTTCAACATCAGTCCTTCCAATGAACATTCAGGACTGATCTCCTTTAGGATGGACTGGTTGGATCTCCTTGCAGTCCAAGGGACTCTCAAGAGTCTTCTCCAACACCACAGTTCAAAAGCATCAATTCCTTGGGTTTCTTTATAGTCCAACTCTCACATCCATACATGACTACTGGAAAAACCATAGCCTTGACTAGACACACCTTTGTTGGCAAAGTAATGTCTCTACTTTTTAATATGCTGTCTAGGTTGGTCATAACTTTCTCTACAAGGAGTAAGCATCTTTTAATTTCCTGGCTGCAGTCACCATCTGCAGTGATTTTGGAGCCCCCCAAAATAAAGTCTGACACTGTTTCCATTGTTTCTCCATCTATTTTCCATGAGGTGATGGGACCATATGCCATGATCTTAGTTTTCTGAATGTTGAGTTTTAAAGCCAACTTTTTCACTCTCCTCTTTCACTTTCATCAAGAGGCTCTGTAGTTCTTCACTTTCTGCCATAGGGTGGTACCATCTGCACATCTGAGGTTATTTATATTGACCTGCATACAGATTTCACAAGAGGCAGGTCAGGTGGTCTGGTATTCCCATCTCTTTCAGAATTTTCTACAGTTTATTGTGATCTGCACAGTCAAAGGCTTTGGCATAGTCAATAAAGCAGAAATAGATGTTTTTCTGGAATTCTCTTGCTTTTTCGATGATCCAGCAAATGTTCGCAATTTGATCTCTGGTTCCTCTGCCTTTTCTAAAACCAGCTTGAACATCTGGAAATTCATGGTTCACATATTGCTAAAGCCTGGCTTGGAGAATTTTGAGCATTACTTTACTAGCATGTGAGATGAGTGCGATTGTGCGGTAGTTTGAGCATTCTTTGGCATTGCCTTTCTTAGGCATTGGAATGAAAATTGACCTTTTCCAGTCCTGTGGCCACTGCTGAGTTTTCCAAGTTTGCTGGCATATTGAGTGCAGCACTTTCACAGCCTCATCTTTTAAGATTTGAAATAGCTCAACTGGAATTCCATCACCTCCTCTAGCTTTGTTCATAGTGATGCTTCCTAAAGCCCACTTGACTTCACATTCCAGGATTATTGTACTTAGTATGATAATCTCTAGGTCCATCCATATTGCTGCAAATGGCATTATTTTGTTCTTTTTCATGGCTGAGTGATATTCCTTTGCATATAGATACCTAGATAGCATATTGAAAAGCAGAGACATTACTTTGCTGACAAGGTCCGTCTAGTCAAGGCTATAGTTTTTCCAGTGGTCATGTATGGATATGAGAGTTGGACTGTGAAGAAAGCTGAGCACCGAAGAATTGATGCTTTTGAACTGTGGTGTTGGAGAAGACTCTTGAGAGTCCCTTGGACTGCAAGGAGATCCAACCAGTCCATTCTGAAGGAGATCAACCCTGGGATTTCTTTGGAAGGAATGATGTTGAAGCTGAAACTCCAGTACTTTGGCCACCTCATGTGAAGAGTTGACTCATTGGAAAAGACTCTGATGGTGGGAGGGATTGGGGGCAGGAGGAGAAGGGGACGACAGAGGATGAGGTGGCTGGATGGCATCACTGACTCGATGGACGTGAGTCTGAGTGAACTCCGGGAGATGGTGATGGACAGGAAGGCCTGGTGTGCTGCGATTCATGGGGTCACAAAGAGTTGGACACGACTGAGCGACTGAACTGAACTGAACTGAACTGAACTGAACCATATATTCTTTATTCATTTATCTGTTGTTGGGTGTTTACATTGTTTCCATATCCTGGTTGCTTCCATGTCCTGGCTATTGTAAATAGAGTAATGAACATTCGGGATGCATGTATTTGTGTTTTTTTTGCATATATCCTTCTGAATTATGGTTTTCTCTGGGTATATGCCCAGGAACAGGATTGCTGAATGATATGGTAGCTCTGTTTTTATTTACTTATTTTAATTTTTAAAATGTTTAAAATTAAAAAATTTTAATCTACAAGGGCTTTATTTTACCTAATTTTTAAAATAAATTTGCACTACTAATATTTATTTCATTTTTCATTTTAGATATTATTCAATGATTTTTATTTTTCAGTTTTTTTAAAACTTTTTTTATTCGACTATAAGCCAATTAACAATGTTGTGACAGTTTCAGGTGGACAACAAGGGACTCAATCATACATATACATGTATCCATTCTCCCCCAAACTTCTCTTCCATCCAGGTTGCCACATAATATTGAACAGAGTTCCTTGTGCTATACAGTAGGCCTTGTTGCTTATCCATTTTAAATATAGCATGTGTACAAGTTGATTCCAAGCTCTCTAACTGTCCCTTTCCCCATCCTTTCCCCTTAAATTGGACCAGAATGCCTAACATGCTGCAGTCAATGGAGTCTCGACTGCCTGGCATGCTGCAGTCCATGGGGTCTCAAAGAGTCAAACACAACTTGGTGACAAACAACAGGTCTTCATTGCTGCATGTGAGATCTTTATTGTGGTGCACAGGTTCTAGAGCATGTGGGCTCTGTAGCTTGCAGCAAACAGGCTTAGTTGCCCTTTGGCATGTAGGATCTTAGTTCCCAGACCAGGGATGGAACACATATCCCCCGAATTAGAAGGCAGATTCTTAACCACTGAATCACCAGGGAAGTCCCTATTTTAGCTTTATAAGGAATCTTCATACTATTTTCCCTAGTGACTGTACCAATTTACATTCCCACGAACAGTGTAGGAGGGTTGCTTTTCTGCACATTTTTGTCCAGTATTTATTGTTTGTAGATTTTTTTGATGATTGTCATTCTGACTGGTATGAGGTGATATTTCATTGTAGTTTTGATTTGAATTTCTTTAATAATTAGCGATGTTGAGCATTTTTTTCATGTACATTTTGGTCATCATTATGTCTTCTTTGGAAAAGTGTCTATTTAGATCTTCTGCCCATTTTTTGGTAGTTGTTTTTTTGTTTTTTTAACATAGACCCTCATGTGCCATTTGTATATCTTGGAGATTAATCCCTTGTCAATCACATCAGTTGCAAATATTTTATCCCATTCTGTCAGTTGTCTTTTTGCTTTGTTTATGGTTTCCTTTGCTATGCAAAAGCTTTTAAGTTTAAGTAGGTTCCTTTTGTTTACTTTTTATTAATCTTATTTTCATTTCTCTAGGAGATGGGTCAAAAAAGAACCTGCTGCAGTTTATGTCAAAGAGTGTTCTGCCTATGTTCTACTCTTATGAGTTTTATAGTGTCTAGCCTTACAATTAGGTCTTTGATCCATTTTTAGTTTGTTTTTACAGATAATGTTAGAGAATGTTCTAATTTCATTCTTTTACATGTAACTGTCCAGTTTTCCTAGCACCACTTATTGAAGATATTGTCTTTTCTCCATTGTATATTCTTGTCTCCTTTGTCATAGATTAGGTGGCCATAGGTGTATGAGTTCTATACTGTTCTAGTGATGTATATTTCTGTTTTTGTGCGAGTGCCATGCTGTTTTATTAACTGTACCTTGGTAGTATAATCTGAAGCCAGGATGCCTGATTCCTCCAGCCCTGTTATTCTTTCTCATAATTGCTTTGGCTATTTGGACTCTTCTGTGTTTCCATACAGAGTAAAGGTTTTTTGTTCTAATTCTGTGAAAAATGCCATTGGTAATTTGATAGGAATTGCACTGAATCTGTAGATTGCTTTGGGTAGTATAGTCATTTTCACAATACTGACTCTTCTGATCCAAGAAATGGTATATCCCTTCATCTCTTTGTGTCATCTTTGATTTCTTTCATCAGGGTCTTATAGTTTTCTGAGTACAGGTCTTTTGCCTCCTTAGGCAGGCTTATTCCTAGGTATTTTATTATTTTTGATGCCATGGTAAATGAGACCATTTCCTTAATTTCTCTTCCTGATTGTTTATTGTTAGCATATAGCAATGCAAGATATTTCTCTGTATTAATTTTGTATCCTACAACCTTCCTGAATTCATTGATAAACTCTAGTAGTTTTTTGGTAGCATTTTTAGGATTTCCCTATGTATAGTATCATGTCATCTACAAACAGTGACAGTTTTACTTCTTCTTTTCCAATTTGGATTCCTTTTATTTCTTTTTCTTCTCTCCTTTCTGTGGCCAGAACTTCCAAAATTAAGCTCAACAAAAGTGTTGACAATGGGCATCCTTGTCTTGTTCTTGATCTTGGAATGTTTTCAGCTTCTCACTTTTGAGAATGATATTAGCTGTGTTTGTCATGTATAGCCTTTATTATGTCGAGGTAAGTTCCCTCTATGCTCATTTTCTGGAGGATATTTTTTTTATCATAAACGAGTAGTGAAAGGAACATTATTGCTTTAGGAAGTTACACAGCTACACAAAGAAGAAAGAGGGGAAAAAAATTGATCTTTGTGGTTGAGCAGGCACTCCCATCTTTGAGGAGCTCTAGTTAATGTGTAATGCAGGTGCACACTGAGCTTTATGTTTTTTCTTATTCTGCCTTAAAATATACATTTTATTTCATCGCCACATATCAACATAGATGATTCTCAAGAACAACATATTAAGAGAAAAGTTCAAGTCACAGAAGAAAAACAGTACAATTTCATTTATACACAGATCAAAGAAATGCAAACTCACATAATATACAGTGGTTACCTCTCAAGCAAAGGCGAAAAGACACAAAGTGACTTCTAAGATACCAGCAATTTTCTGTTTCTGAATTTGGAATGGCTGGTTGATCCTTTTGGGCTTCCCTCGTGGCTCAGATGGAAAAGAATTTGCCTGCAATGCAGGAGACCCAGATTTGATCCCTGGATCAGGAAAATCCCCTGGAGAAGGAAATGGCAACCCACTCCATATTAGTATAATTTAAATTGTGCAGATAGATTTTTTAAAAAGAGAATTAAAAATTTAAAAATTAGAACCATCATGGTGGAGTTGCGTTTCATCATACCACAGCAAAGTCTGTGACACATTTGCCAGAGTTTATGGACTTGTATGCAGGCAACTGAGATTATATCAATGTTAAGGTATTACTGTACTTATAGAATACATTTATGGTGTACCTGTGGTCAAAGTTCACTTTTATTTGCAAATGGCAGAAACTCAAACTAGTTTAAACACACACAAAAAATATCTATTGACTGTATAACTGAGAAATGCAAGATTGCTTCCAGCTTCAACTACAGCTAGATTCAGATTCTCAGATGATATCATGGGAACGCTGTCACAAACCCACCATTCTCAACATTTTCTTGTTGCTGTTTTTAGATTTATTCTTTCACAAGTTTTCTCTGAGTGGTGGCAACGATGGCCATTTGCCAGTCTAGACTTCTGTTTTCCTTATAATAGCGGAAGAGTGCCTTTTCTTCAGCATTGTTAGCAAATGTCCTAAAAAGGATTGTGATTACCCTTGCTTGGTCCCTCTTCCTGATCAATCCCTGCTGCCACAGATGTGCAGTATCTAGCTAGGTCTGTGCCATCTGTGTATTTCCTAAGGTGGTGGTGGTGGTGGTGTTGGTAGATCCAGAAGGGGATGCCTGGTGGAGAAGGGCAGGGAATCAGCCCCGCAAGAAATGGAGTCCCCACAAGAAAGCAGTGAGGAAATGTCTACTGGGTAGAAAAAGAATTAATTAGCACAGGCAGTACTAAAGTTGCCTGTCATGTCCAGCATCTTGTGTTTGTTGCTCACAAGAACAATTTTAGATCCTGAGTATACGCTCCTTTTCAGATTCTTAAACTTTGGAATAATTTCCAAGAAATTATTATCCGTCTTATGGTATATGAAATATTTCAGTACATGAACCTGGCAAGTATCCAACAATATTATAGTTCACAGATTATCTCTATTAATAGAATTTCTCAAGAAAGTCATATATTGCAGCAATGCATAATGTAGTGTTTTATGATTTATGCAAAATGATTCACAAATTACCTTGATCAATGGCCCCACAGTGTCAATGCCAGTAGCATTTCCCTTGGCTTAATTGCTTGCTCATGGACTAATTATTTTACTTTGTATAAAATCTCATCTTGATGCCCAAGATATCAGGCAAGTGCTATGAATTTCTGACTAGATTTTGGAGCTCATTTACAGACAATTTTATCCATTACCTCCCCAATTTTCTCAGTTTCCATTTTGATTAATAAACTATTAATTCTTATTCTCTACCTATCTCATCACTCAGAGTCATTTCATTATGTTTATAGAATTTGATGTCAAAGAAGTGTTGTGTTGAAGGCAATATGTGTGGTGGTTAGGAGATAAGCTTTAGAGACAAGTAAGTTCAGTTCAGTTCAGTCGCTCAGGCGTGTCCGACTCGTTGCGACCCCGTGAATCGCAGCACTCCAGGCCTCCCTGTCCATCACCAGCTCCTGGAGTTCACTCAGACTCACGTCCATCGAGTCTGTGATGCCATCCAGCCATCTCATCCTCTGTCGTCCCCTTCTCATCCTGCCCCCAATCCCTCCCAGCATCAGAGTCTTTTCCAACGAGTCAACTCTTCACATGAGGTGGCCAAAGTACTGGAGCTTCAGCTTCAACATCATTCCTTCCAAAGAAATCCCAGGGTTGATCTCCTTCAGAATGGACTGGTTGGATCTCCTTACAGTCCAAGGGACTCTCAAGAGTCTTCTCCAACACCACAGTTCAAACAGTCCAACTCTCACATCCATACATGATCACAGGAAAAACCATAGCCTTGACTAGACGGACATTAGTCAGCAAAGTAATGTCTCTGCTTTTGAATATACTATCTAGATTGGTTATAACTTTTCTTCCAAGGAGTAAGCGTCTTTTAATTTCATGGCTGCAGTCACCATCTGCAGTGATTTTGGAGCCCCAAAAAATAAAGTCTGACAGTTTTCACTGTTTCCCCATCTATTTCCCATGAAGTGATGGGACTGAATGCCATGATCTTCGTTTTCTGAATGTTGAGCTTTAAGCCAACTTTTTTGCTCTCCACTTTCACTTTCATCAAGAGGCTTTTTAGTTCCTCTTCACTTTCTGCCGTAAGGGTGGTGTCATCTGCATATCTGAGGTTATTGATATTTCTCCCAGCAATCTTGATTCCAGCTTGTGTTTCTTCCAGTTCAGCGTTTCTCATGATGTACTCTGCATATAAGTTAAATAAGCAGAGTGACAATATACAGCCTTGACGTACTCCTTGTCCTGTTTGGAACCAGTCTGTTGTTCCATGTCCACTTCTAACTGTTGCTTCCTGACCTGCATACAGATTTCTCAAGAGGCAGGTCAGGTGGTCTGGTATTCCCATCTCTTTCGGAATTTTCCACAGTTTATTGTGATCCACACAGTCAAAGGCTTTGGCATAGTCAATAAAGCAGAAATAGATGTTTTTCTGGAACTCTCTTGCTTTTTCCATGATCCAGCATGTTGGCAATTTGATCTCTGGTTCCTCTGCCTTTTCTAAAACCAGCTTGAACATCAGGGAGCTCACAGTTCACGTATTGCTGAAGGCTGACTTGGAGAATTTTGAGCATTACTTTACTAGCATGTGAGATGAGTGCAATTGTGCAGTAGTTTGAGCATTCTTTTGCATTGCCTTTCTTTGGGATTGGAATGAAAACTGACCTTTTCAAGAGACAAGTAAAAGTAAGCTCAATTCCTAGCTCTATTACTTGTTGGCTCTGTGATATTGGAATAAATAACAATGCTTACCTCATAGGAATTTTGCAAAGAATGAATGAGGTTATTTATGTAAAAAGTTTAACAGTGCACAGCTTATAGGAAACATTTAATAAGTTGTTGTTATTGTTGATCCTCTTCTCTTTAAAAGATGCTAAAATTGCTGTTTTTCCCCCCCTTTGACGTAGTCATTGTAGTTTTTAAGTTTTCTATTTCCTTCCATCCTTTATTCTAGTTTCCTACCTTGTGGTCACTAAAAGAAAATATATCTTGACAATGAAAGATCCTGAAATAAAGCAATACCTCACTTGAAGAAAAACTGGTTTAGAGAGTGAAATGAATTTTGTGGAGCAGTTTTGTTTAGAGTTGGTATTTAAAATTGGCAGTTATTATGTATACAATACATGGAGAGACAATTTGACTATAAAATACATAGACCACCGTGAAACTTTATGAAACTTTAGAAACTTACAGGAACCCTAGGTTGGATTTCCTTATCATTGTTGCTGTGTGACTCATATTTATGAAATAGGAAAAAGTTGAAGAAAAGGACATTACAAAAAGAAAGCAAACACAAAAAATGTAAAGACTTTATTGCCACACTAAAGAATGTTTTTAACTGGAGTTGTGCGTGGGTAGGGCTTCCCAGGTGCCACTAGTGGTAAAGAACCCGCCTGCCACTGAAGGAGACATAGGAGACGTAAGTTTGATCCCTGGGTCGGGAAGCTCCCCTGGAGGAGGGCATGGCAGCCCACTCTAATATTCTTGCCTGGAGAATCCCATGGACAGAGGAGCCTGGTGGGCCACAGTCCATAGGTTCAGGTTCACACAGAGTCGGACACAACTGAAGTGACTTAGCATGCTCACACGTGCATGTGTATGGGATCTGTGTGCTAAACTTTCTGTATTGAATTGATTAGATAAGTAAGTGCTTTTTTAAAATTTCTTTTTAATTGAAGGATAATGCTTTACAGTGTTGTTAGATCAGTGCTTTTAAGTTGAGATACACTGCTCCCAAGTCTGTATTACACCACGTTTACAATTTTTTGTTAGTAAATTTAAACAGATAGACTGTTAAGGTATCAGATTTTACTGCAATATTCTTATGATTCTGAATTTGTTATAAAAAAGTTTTAGAAACATTCTTGACGCCATTAACAAAAGAACCTTGACAGTGAAGGCTTTTACTTTCTGTTGTTACTTTCTTATTTTACTTTTTGTTATTGTTTAGTCTCTAAGTCGTGTCCAACTTTGTGAGCCCCACGGACTGTAGCATTGCCAGGCTCCTCTGTCCATCAGATTTCTCAGGCAAGTGGGTTGCTGTTTCCTTCTCCAGAGGATCTTCCTGACCCAGGGATTGAACCTACCTTTTCTGAATTGGCAGGCGTATTCTTTATCACTGAGCCACCAGGGAAGCCTTCCTTTTAGTTTTACCCTTTTAGTAATACACGGTCACATTCTAGTTGAAAGCTGGTCATAACTTTAACAGTTTTCAATTAGTATTTCACACTTATTTAACAGTATAAATTGGAAAATTTTTGGATATTATTGGAATATCCAGACATTGAAAATGTTGGAAACTATAAAGGATAAAAATATTAGTTGTGTTTCTCTGATCTGTGAGTTTTTCTCCTAGTGGCTTGAAAAGAATTTTTTTAGTTATGGTTGTTCAATGAACCTGATGTTTATTGGAATAAGATTATGTCACTATTTATCTTAAAAATAGTTGGGCTGAGATATTAACTGAATCTTATACCTATTCAAAGATTTATCAATAATATGCTGATAAAATATCTAGCCTCATCTCAGTTCAACCAAAAGCTCAAAGATTAATTCATCTGCCTCTTGTCGAGTATTTGTTTTCAGTAATTTAGGAGTAAATGACCAAAGAAAGGAATACATGGCCTAAAGAAGGATTAGAGTGGTAGAAATGGTTGTTTCAAGTTTCAAAGAGTGCTTTCAATCTCTTTCATTCTTTACAACTTAAGCTGCTTATTTTGTTTGACATGTTTTTTCAGTGACTGCTGTTAATAGCACCTCTTTGTTCTGGATATCTGCTTTTATTTTCTTTCACAGATGTTGTTGGCTTAATTTATTTTATAATTCAAACTTTTCCTTACCTTGGACCTCCACCTGGCTTTTGATTTATCCACTTTTCTGTTGCTCACACAGGAAGGCTAACTTTTTTTAATAGCAATTCTAGCTTGTGGATGCTGGTGGAAGAAATATAGTGTAATGACTCCACAGTTAGAGTCCCTGTGCCTTCAGACCTCCTGGAAAGAGGTTCCCTTCGTAAATGCCTCTGGTCTAACAGACCCTAAAGAATTAAAGAATCTCTCTTTGGCAAGTGTGTGTGCGTGCATGTGTATCTCTACATTTATCTACACACACACACACATATATATATATATACCACATACAAATGTAAATACATATATATATGTGTATATATATATCATAGAAGCAAAAATATAGATTAAAATAAGCTCTTCACACAACAAATCAAATTAATGCTAGCCCACAACAGAATATCATGTCTATCTAAATAGCATGTTAAAGAAAGGCTTGTCTCATAAAACCATCTGTGTTGGATTTACTAGAAATGTTATCAGTGCACAATTCTTCTTGCCCTTTAGTTTCATTTCAGCATTTATACGGGCATTTATGTCAACACGGGCTGTTACCCTTATGAATTTATGAATCTTGTGTATTCAGTATTTCTATATATTTATGAATGTGTATATTTTACAACAAATCAAAAGTATATTTTTCTATACATATGATTTCATCTATATAAAAATGTATAAAAAAGATTAGAGAGAATACATAAAATGACAACAATGATTGTCTCTTGGATTTTTCCTTCATTTTATTTTCATGTCATTTTCAAATTCTCAATAATTATCTTTACAATTTGCAGAAATTAAATAAGACGTTGTTTTAACATATTCATAAAACTGTATGGTGATTGTTAGTATGTAATGACTATTTTAAAGGTTAGCAGTCCAAATGCAGTAATTTAGCATTTTATATGTAGCTGTACATTTCAGTTTATTCCTTTTGAGAAAGTTTTTTTCCAGAGTTTTCTCAAAATATAAACAAAATGACTTAATCAAAGCATACTAACTTTAAAAAACTGATCTGCAAGCTTTTTTGCATGTTATTTATTTTTACATTAAATATATTACTATACTAATGTATAATGTATGTTCCCTCATAGCTCAGTTGGTAAATCATCTGCCTGCAATGCAGGAGATCTGGGTTCGATTCCTGGGTTGGGAAGATCCCCTGGAGAAGGAAATGGCAACCCACTCCAGTATTCTTGCCTGGAGAATCCCATGGACAGAGGAGCCTGGCAGGCTGCAGTCCATGGGACTGCAAGAGTCAGACACGACTTAGCTACTAAACCACCACCACCATGCAGTGCACAGACACTTTTAAGGGTGGAATAAAAATATAAATTGACATTTATTCAATAGTTTCTTTCCATACCCAGTGGATTGTCTTGTGTAGCCTTAAAGGACACACACCAGACTTTGGAGACCATTGCCTTAGAAAACTAAAAAGTCGACTACCTTAGGGTTTTACGTTTATCTATATGCTGGGTTCCCTCCATTATTAAAAAGAAAAAAGTGACAGTAAATTCTTTTTCCCCCCTATTTTTGGTATTGTTTTTGAGAACCAAATTCTACATGTCTTTGATGCTAGATTTTGCGTTCTTTTTTTTTTTTTTTTTTTGAGGACTGTGTTTACTATTTAAGTTCAAAATTTGGCATTTGCTGCTTAAAATTATATTTCATAGAATTGTATAGGAAAGGCTGGAAGTATAAATGAAACTGTCAGGCAGCCCATGAACTATAAAATGAGGGCAAAGCAAGGTCAGGCTCTCTCTAAAACACACTCTATAACATAATCTTGAGAGCTGTCCCTGGACAAAGACAAGCACCACTGGCTTGAATTAGAAGAGTTTTTGGCTGTTTCTTTTAGCCTTCTAGACACTCTTCACAGGAATAAGTAAACAGTTCAAGGAATTCAAGCAGGCGCTCCAAAAATACTTCCAATCTCTATAGTCTCCATCTTTTAGCAGACGTACAGATAAAGGGACGGAAATTACTCTCGAGTCATGCACAAGGGTGAAAAAAACTAATGTCCGTGAAGAAAAGAAACCTTGTTCACTGATGCATGAAAACATTATTAATAAGTTTATACTTAATACACCAATCAATGTTAGCTAAATATTCTAAACAGAAAGAATCAGAGAGGTAGTAAACTGAAAAAAAGACACAATCATTGTTTTTATTTTGAAAGTGTTTAGATCAGATTTTGAAACTGTTTAGATCAGATTTTTATTTTATTTTGAAAGTGTTTAGATCAGATAAATGAATAATCAGGTACACCTTTGCTTTTTAGACTTGTAGTCAAAATTACTTAAGAGAAGCAAAAGGAGTTGATTTAATTTTTATTTATCTACTCTTTGGATATACAAATAAGTAATGAAATAAGCAAGAACTGACTAAAACCCACATTTGTTCATCATTCTTTTATGTCATCCAGTTGGCTGGCTATATTAGCACAATATTTCCTTTTTAAAAGATTTATTGGGGAAAAAACGCTATCAACAACATGTTTTGGACAATTCAGGAGGCTAGAATGGACTGTACTGTTAGATTTCTTGGGCATAAATGTGGCATTGTGGGCATGGAGGAGAATACATGATGGACTACTTAGTAGTGAAATGTCATGGAGCCTGCAGCTTATTTTCAAACGATTCAAACAGTGAGAGAGAGAAAAAAGCAAATTGGTAAAATGCTAACAAGTGGTGAATCTAGGCAAAGAATACATATAGATGCATTGCACAATTATTTCCTTTTTTTTTTCTCTCTGTAGATTTGAAATAAAGAGTTGGAGGAAAATGATGTAAATAAAGCCATTTTTGAAGCCTATAAAAGGGTTTTTCCCTTTGAAGTCTTTTGTAAAGATGTATTACCCAGTGCTTTTAGAGGCTAAAAAAACCTATTTTAGGGAATTCCCTGGTGATCCAGTGATTAGGACTCCTCGCTTTCACTGCCGGGGCCCAAGGTTCAACCCTGCAAGCCGTGGCATAGCCACAAAAAGAAAACCTAGAATAAAAGTTGTGATGTGTGCATGCTAAGTTGCTTCAGTAGTGTCTGATTCTTTGTGACGCTATGGGCTATATCACCAGGCTCCTCTGTCCATGAGATTTTCCAGGCAAGAATGCTGGAATGGGTTGCCATGGTCTCCTCCAGGGGATCTTCCCAACTCAGGGATCCAACCCACGTCTCCTACATCTCTTGCATTGGCAGGCGGGTTCTATACCACTAGCACCACCTGGGAAACCTAGATTAAAAGGCAAATAACCCTGAATATTCATTGGAAGGACTGATGCTGAAGCTGAAGCTCCAATACTTTGGCCATCTGATGCTTAGAGCATCAGACTCTGATGCTGGCAAAGATTAAAGGCAAAGGAGAAGGAGGATGCAGAGGATAAGATGATTGGATAGCATCGTCAACTCAATGGGCATGAATTTGAGCAAACTCCAGGAGATAGTGAAGGACAGGGGAGCCTGGCATGCTGCAGTCCATGGAATCACAAAGAGTTGGACACGATTTAGCAACTGAACAATAGCAACATTCAGTGATAGATGTTAACTAGCTGAGGTTAAGTCCTCATGTAAGCTTACTTTGAGTCTTTCCCTTTTGCAGTGCTTGTTTGAACACGACTTGTTTGATGCCTTGCTCTCCTGCTGTACCATAAGCTCCTGATGGTGAGAATTCTGTTAATTTTTAAATTTTTTATATTGCCATATTTTAAAGTACATAGCAAAGAAGTTTATTGGTTCAATAAATAGATGAAAATATATCAGGAAACTTTTTGCTCACTTGTTGCTCAAAACAAAGCTATAACAACCAAGCATAAAATTATTTTTCAGATTCCTAGCAACCAGAACAAAGAGAGAAGAAGCCAGGGGCCTTAGCTTGTGGCCTAACAAGCCAGGGGTCAGCCTCTGTCTCAGAAAGCAGTGTGGAAAAAGCAAACGCACTAGCTAAGAAAGTCACTTGGGGTTCCTAGTTGTTAAGTGCCTTGAGGAACAGAGTACAGGGTCCATATCACTGGCCTGGGTTTCAGGGCAGGATTTTGGTCTCTTGAAAGAGCACAGTCACAGAGGAACTAGCTTTCAAATGGGAACCCAGTTGATAAAGAACAAAATGCAAGCTGTGTTACTTGCAATGAGGGTTTAGGAGGTTACAGAATCCCATTATCAGTCCTGTCCAACAAGATTAGCGCAGGACAAGCTTTAGTTGTAGGAAATGGACCATAGCTAATGCACTAAACTTCCCATTTTCAGGATTGGTCCCAGAGTAGAGGGAGGGGTTAAAACTTCAGTGGCTGGGGACACTAAGAACAGAGAATCAGGCAGGCCATTAAAAATCCTAGGGTTAATACCAATCCAGTTATTTTATCTCATGATATATCGTACCGTGCCATAGTTATGTAGGAAAATAAAAATAGTGGAATGCTAAAGGGAAAGAGGGGATATACTACAAAAATGCTTTAAACCCCCAAGATCCTTTTTTTAAAAAATACAAACACACAATTATTCATTTTTTTATTTTTGGTTGTGCTGGGTCTTCATTGCTGCATGAGCATTTCCTAGTTGTGGAAAGCAGGGGTCTCCTCTCTATTTGTGGTGCGAGGGCTTCTCATTGCAGTGGCTTCTCTTGTTGTGGAGCCAGCTTCAGTAGTTGCAGGCACATGAGCTCAGTAGCTGTGGCTACCAGGCTGTAGAGCACAGGCTCAGTAGTTGTGGCACATGGACGGAGTTTTTCCACAGCATGTGGGATCTTCCCGGATCAAGAATCTTCTGCATTGGCAGGCAGATTCTTTACCACTTAGCCACCAGGGAAGCCCAACCCCCAAGATCTTGTTGTGAGAAACAGTGAAAAGCACCGATAAAGTGCTCAGGAAAGCCAACCTCCCTCACCTTGTGCGTGTTTGGAGGCTGTGCGGTACATTCATGGACCACTTTGGATCCTCTCTGATGGCGTGCTAATCCTCAGTGATTACTGTTTTCAAAAATCTCTTGTAAATTAAGAAAAAAATCCCATGAATAAATTCCTTTATTGATGCTTTCATTAAAAGTCATTTTGTAGGAAGTGAAGTCACTCAGTCGTGTCCAACTCTTTGTGAGCCCATGGACTGTAGCCTACCATGCTTCTCCATCCATAGGATTTTCCAGGCAAGAGTACTGCAGTGGGTTGCCATTTCCTTTTCCAGGGGATCTTCCCGACCCAGGGATCGAACCCAGGTCTCCCACATTGTAGGCAGATGCTTTACCATCTGAGCCACCCAGTCTTAAATATTCAAATAAATTAAAAATGAATTAAGAAAACAGATGATAGAAACAGACCCTTGGATAAATGAAAACTTGATATAAGACAGACGTGACCTGGCAGATCAATAAAGAAATATAAACCAATTGGAAGGTGGGCAAATGATATAATTAGATATTTCACATCTAATCTTAGCTATATGAAATAATCATATCATGTCTTGGAAGGGAGGCTTTCCTGATGGTTCAATGGTAAAGAATCAACCTCCCAATGCAGGAGATATGGGTTCGATCCCTGGGTTGGGAAGATCTGAGAAGGAAATGGGGACCCACTCCAGTGTTCTTTCCTGGAAAATACCGTGGACAGAGGAGTCTGGCGGGCTGCAGTCCATGGGGTCGCAAAGAGTCAGACAAGACGGAGCATGCACACACACATGGTAGTTCTATTCATAGTTTTTTAAGGAATCTCCATACCTTTCTGCATAGTGGCTGTACCAACTTACTTTCCCACAAACAGTGCAAGAGGATTTCCTTTTTTCCATATCTTCTCCAGAATTTATTGTTTGTAGATTTTTTGATGATGACCATTCTGACTGGTGTGTGTAGTTCATAGCATCGCAAAACAGTCAGACATAACTTAGTGACTAAACAACAACAGAATCTTAGAAGGGAGAGCATTTATGGCCAAAAAAGCGTGTGAAAAGATTCTCAACTTCATTAGTGATCAGAGAAATACAAACCAATGAGATAACCATTTCATACCTACCAAACTTGCAGAAAGAAACTTGAAAATTGGTCAGTTTTTGATGTTGGGAGGGAACAGAGTCATAGAAACCCTCATACACTTCCTGCCTGCATGCATGTTCACTCATGTCCAACTCTGTGACCCCATGGACTGTAGCCCACCAGGCTCCTCTGTCCATGGGATTTTCCTGGCAAGAATACTGAAATGGGTTGCCATTTCCTCCTCTAGGGAACCTTCCCGACCCAGGGATCAAACCTGTGTCTCCTGTGTCTTCTCCATTGGCAGGTGGATTCTTTACCCCTGAGCCACCTGGGAAGCCCCATACACTCCTTGCATGCATGCATGCTCGCTCAGTCACTTCAGTCGTGTCTAACTGTTTGTGACCCTATGGACTGTAGCCCACTAGGCTCCTCTGTCATAGAATTCGCCAGGCGAGAATACTGGAGTGGATTGCCATGCCCTCCTAGAGGGGATCTTGCTGACCTGAGGATGACCTGCATTTCTTATATCCTGCATTTGGGAGGTAGGTTCTTTACCACTAGTGCCACCTGGAAGTCTTTATGAGACTGTAAATTTGCTCAAGACTTTGGGTAACAATTTTGTATTACCTTATAAGTTGAAAATACCATTTCCAATGACCTAGCAATTCTACTCCTAGGTGTTTACCCTAAAGAACAATTTTTACATTTACCAGTAGGCATATGCAGGAGCTTCTTAGCTATACTATTCGTAATAGCAAAGAACTAGAAATATCAAAGGATAAAGCTTTGGTGTAGTCAAACAATAGAATACTATACAGCAGTGAAAGGATGGACTACAGCCTTAGGCATTAATATGGATGAGAATCTCAAAAATGTTGACCAAGGAAATAAAGCTAGCAAAGAAAAGTACTTAGAGTATGACTCCATTATATAAAGTCGAGGACAGGCAAAACTAAAAAAATATAATTCAGGAATATATAATCAGGAAGCAAAAAATATTTTAAAAGTTTAAAAGTTGGTGTTTATTATTCTGTAAGTTGCACGTCCTTGTGTTTTACCTCTGTATTGATGATATGTGTCATAGTATAAAGTAAAATAGAAATCATTCATTTAATTTAATAGTCTGAGAGTAAGGATTACCCACTTACCTCATCTCTTCTTGACATCATGATGAAACTGCCTTCCAAATGTGGTTTATATCAACCAGATCCCTACTGAAACAGCATCAAGGCTTCCTATTCACCATAGTCTGACATACAGCCACTCCGGGTGACAGAAGATTCAAGGCCCTCCCTATTTAGACCCCAGTTGACCATTCTTGTCTTGTTTTCCACAACAGCATCTGTTGTAGACACACTGATCCACTCACTAATACTGAAATACACTATGAGTTCTCTCACTTCTTTTTTTTTTTTCTCACTTCTTGATCTTTGTTTCTGCCATTTTTGCTACTTACTAGTTTTAATTCTAAAAACTGTACTTTTTATCACCATCAAGCTACCTACTAGCAGTTACTATTTTGCATTTTAAAAATAATCTATCTAGTTTCAATATGTTGTAAAGAGCAAATTTCGGGATCTAAAGCAACAGACTTTAGTTTTATAGATAAATGAAAAGTACAGATACCAGTGCACTAGCCTGTTCTTGTTTGTAAACTTTTAATTTTTTTTGGCTATGCTGAGTCTTCATTGCTGTGCATGGGCTTTCTCTAGTTGTGGCAAGCAGGGGCTGCTCTTCATTGCAATGCACAGGCTTCTCATTGTGGTGGCGTCTCCTGTTGTGGAGCACTGGCTTTGGGGTGCACAAGCTTCAGTAGTTGCAGCTCACCAGCCCTAGAGCTCGGGCTTAGTAGTTGTGACACACGGGCTCAGTTGCTCCACGGCGTGTAGAATCTTCCCAGACCAGGGATTAAACCCATGTCCCCTGCGTTGACAGGCAGATTCTTATCCACTGTACAACCAGGGAAATCTGGCCTGTGCTTGTTTGTGATCATCCTTCTGACAGAAGAATTTTTTTGTTTGAGCTGAGCACACTTGTTTTTGCAACATGATTATAAAATTAGTAATTCTGCCCACTCATCAACTCTTACAACTATAATAATATTATTAACACTTTGTATTTCTCTGACTAGCTGTGGGTAACATAGCTGTTCAACCAGTTATGAAGTAGCACGAGATTTCTCCCTCACCTTACAGTTTAGGACACAGAAGACAAAGAGAACATTTTAATCAATAAAATCTGGTATGTGAGTTTAAATGATTGTGTTAGTACTAATAGTAGAAATTAAAACGGCCACAATAATATCCTGAATGTGAAAGTCCACGAGGTCCTGAGTTTTACCTGTTACCTGAATTACTCTATTTACAGAAAAGTTTACTAAATAAAGATGAATTTATTCAACAAACATTTGTTGACCACCTGCCAAATGTAAGGTAACACGTTAGACACTGACAGATTTACAGAGATTAATGATATGGCATGGTCAGTGTCTCCAGGAAGCCTCAAGATAGGAGGGGGAACCTACCAGTATTTTAGATCAGGTACTATAATAGCTTTTGTATGTGTTCCACAGATTAAGACATTGTGTTCTCAGTTCATATGCTAAGAAGAGCACCTAGTACTTTTCCTTTACCACTGAAAGCCTTCAAGTACATTCAGTGATTTGGTAAGCACACCAAGGAGGAGGGAGCCCTCTGAACTCTATCAGTGTATTGTTTTTCTTTTAAACAGCATCTGGTTCATTGAAGGCTTTAAATGAATGTTGAATAAAATATTTGTTCCTCTTGATTAAGATGATAGCAAATGATTAATGAATTCCATACCACAATTAAATGAAAATTTCTACCTTCCTGATTAACAGGAATATCCAGATGATAACAACTCTGGAACATAAATCAGAGAAATTGCTACGTAACCCTTAAAAGATGACAATCTTTTGTAAATGTGTCTGATCCTAGAAGGTTAGCACAGTTACAGCTCTGAACTGTTATGAAGTTCATAGTTCAATTAGTACAGATGTATACATGACTTTGAACTCTAACATTTGCTGTGAATAGCACACATTCCTCAGCACAAATCTCTTTGTCTCTTAGTTTGATTACGGTTATGAAAATGCCAGGTTATACAGACTAGTACTATTGATGGCAAAATAATAAAGAGAATTTTGCATTATGGGTCTTTGGATGAGTTCAAATAGAAAGAAATCAAAGGACTATTTTGTTGATAAGCAATTTTACCTGCTATCAAGTAGACAGCACTTTGAAGGAGATCATGTAAAAATAGGAATTTCTTATGCCAACAAATATTACTAATATTAATAATCGATAAAATATTAATATTATTTGAAGATAGATTGAGATAAATTAAAAATGCCAAATTCAGAACAGAGATACAATTAATAAGCCAATATAAAGGATAAAATAGAATGTAAAAATACTCAAGACAAAAGAAGATAGGAAAAGAAGAAACAAAAGGACAAAGAACAGATGAGACAGATAGAAAATATCAAAACAATAGACTTAAACCCAATGATATTAATTATTCTATTATACGTAATGACTAAACACTCCAATTGGCACATTATTGACCAGGGGACTTTTTCAGAAACTAAAGCCTGTGACCAGTGATTTGTTACATAAGTGAATACTAAAACATCTTTGGTCAATAATGTTCAGGTAACAAAAGGTGTATTAATACATCTCTAGTCAATACTGTGTTAAAAGGCAAAGATTGTACTCAGTCGTGTCTGACTCCTTGCAACTCCATGGACTGTAGCCCACCAGGCTCCTCTGTCCATGGAATTTTCCAGGCAAGAATACTGGAGTGGGTTGCCATTTCCTACTTCCAGGGATCTTCCCAACCCAGGGATGGAACCCACATCTCTTGCATCTCCTGCATTGGCAGGAGAATTCTTTACCATTGTGCCACCTAGGAAGTCCAAAAGCCAAAGACTGCTTAAACCGAAAGATTATATGCATCTATGAGAGACATTTAAAATAAAAGACATAGTATCCCTGATGTACACAGATGCAAAAGCCTCAGAAAAATACTAGCAAACAGAATCTTAACAGCACATTAAAAGGGTTACACACACTAATCAAGGCTGTATATTGTCACCCTGCTTATTTAACTTATATGCACAGTACATCATGCGAAATGGCAGGGTGGATGAAGCACAAGCTGGAAATATCAATAACCTCAGATATGCAGATGACACCACCCTTATGGCAGAAAGCAAAGAGGAACTAAAGAGCCTCTTGATCAACATGAAAGAGGAGAGTGAAAAAGTTCGCTTAAAACTCAACAGACAACTAAGATCACGGCATCCGGTCCCATCACTTCATGGCAATTAGATGGGGAAACAATGGAAACAGTGATAGACTTTATTTTCTTGGGCTCCAAAATCACTGCAGATCGTGACTAAAGCCATGAAATTAAAAGACACTTGCTCCTTGGAAGAAAACCTATGGCAAATCTAGACAGCATATTAAAAAGCCAGAGACATTACTGACAGAGGTCTGTTAGTCAAAGCTAGTAGTCATTATGGATGTGAGAGTTGGACTATAAAGAAAGTTGAACACCGAAGAATTGATGCTTTTGAACTGTGGAGTTGGAGAAGCCTCTTGAGAGTCCCTTGTACTGCAAGGAGATCCAACCAGTCCAACCTAAAGGAGATCAGTCCTGGGTGTTCTTTGGAAGGACTGATGTTGAAGCTGAAACTCCAATACTTTGGCCACCTGATGCAAAGAACTGACTCATTTGAAAAGACCCTGAATCTGGGAAAGATTGAGGGCAGGAGGAGAAGGCGACGACAGAGGATGAGATGGTTGGATGGTATCACTGACTCAGTGGACATGAGTTTGAGTAAACTCCGGGAGTAGGTGATGGACAGGGAGGCCTGGTTTGCTGCAGTCCATGGGGTCACAAAGAGTCGTACATGACTGAGCAACTGAACTAAACTGAAAGTTGTAACTGGAAAAGTTACAGTTAATACACAGGAATCTCTTGCATGCCTATACACTAACAGTGAAAAATCAGAAAGAGAAATTAAGGAAACAATTCCACTTACCATGGCATCAAAAAGAATAAAATACCTAGGAATAAACTTATCTAAGGGGACAAAAAGACTTGTACTCTGAAAACTATAAGATACTGACAAAAGAAACTGAAGATGACACAAACAGATAGAAAGATATACCATGTTCTTGGATTGGAAAAATCAATATTATCAAAATGACTATACTACCCAAGGCAATCCACAGATTCAAAACCATCTCTATCTAATTACCAATGGCATTTTTGACAGAATTATAACAAAAAAATTAAATTTGTATAGAAACACAAAAGACCCTGAATAGTAAAAGCAATTTTTAAAAAAAGATTTATTTATTCATTTTTGGCTGTGCTGGGTCTTTGTTGCTGCACTCGGACTTTCTTAGTTGCAGCAAGCAGAACCTACTCTTCACTGTGGTATGTGGGCTTCTTGTGGTGGCTTCTCTAGTTGCAGAGCATGGGCTCTAGGCATACGGGTTTCAGTAGCTGCGGCACGTGGGCTCAGTAATTGTGCCTTGCAGGCTCTAGAGCACCGGCTCGGTAGTTGTGGTGCACAGGTTTAGTTGTCACGTGACATTTGGGATCTTCCTGGAGCAGAGATCAAACCCATGTCCCCTGCATGGATTCTTAGCCACTGGATCACCAGAGTAGACCAGCCAAAGCAATCTTGAGAAACAAGAACAGAGCTGGAAGAATGAGGCTTCCTGACTTCAGACTATATTACAAAACCATAGTAATCAAAACAGCCTGGTCCTGGCACAAAAGCAGAAATATAAATCATGAAAACAGGATAGAAAGTCCAGAGAAAAACCCATGTACTATGGTCATCTAATCTATGACAGAGGAGGCAAGAATATACAATGGAAAAAATATACAATGGTCTCTTCAATAAGTGGTGCTGGGAAAACTGGACAGCTACATGTAAAAGAATGAAATGAGAACCTTCTCTAACATCATATACAAAAATAAACTAAAAATAGATCAAACACCTAAATGTAAGGTATAAGACTCTGTCACTATTAGACTCTTAGAAGAAAACATAGGCAGAACACTCTTGGACAAAAATTGCAGCAATATCTTTTTAAATATTACTTTTATTTATTTATTTCAGCTCACCAAGTCTTAGTTGTGGCATGTGGGATCTTCAGTATTTGTGTGGTCCATGGGGTCCTTGGTTAGGGCATGTGAACTCTTAGTTGTAGCATTTGGGATCTTGTTCCCTGACCAAAGATCAAACCTTGGCCCCCTGTATTCAGAGCACAGAGTCTTAGCCACTGTACTACCAAGAAAGTCCTGGCAATATCTTTTTTGATCCACCTCCTAGAATAATGAAAATAAAAACAAAAATAAACTAATGGGACCTAATTAAACTTAAAAGCTTTTGCTCAGCAAAAGAAACCATAAACAAAATGAAAAGACAATCCACAGGATGGGAGAATATATTTGCAAATGAAGCACCCGGCAAGGGATTAATCTCCAAGATATACAAACAGCTCATGCAGCTCTATATCAAAAAGAAAGCAACCCAATCAAAAAATGTGCAGAAGACCTAAAGAGACATTTCTCCAAAGAAGACACACAGATGGCCAAGAGGCACATGAAAAGATGATCAACATCACTAATTATTAAAGAAATACAAATCAAAACTACAATGAGTTATCACCTCACACCAGTCAGAATAGCCATCATAAAAAAACCCAAATCTACAAACAATAAATGCTGGACAGGGTGTGGAGAAAAGGGAACCCTCCTACACTGTCTAGAGAGGTGTCTAGAGGGATGGATATTTGGATAGATATGTAATAAAGAAAGCAGAGTAAAATAGATTCTAGATGGTGGGCATTTGGGCAATAATCATATTATCCTTTCAACTTTTCTATACTTCTGGAAATTAAAAATAAAATCTTAAATAAAATCAATGATCTAACTTGCTGCTTGAACAAGGTAGACAAATAGGATCAGCTACAAAAAACTTAGAGCTAACCTTATACAAATAGTAAAATATTAAATTATTTTTTTTCTAAATTCAGCAACAAGGCAAAGGTGTCCTTCCTCATTATTTTAATTCAAGATTGTGTTGGAGATCTTAACCAATGCAAGAAAAAGAAAAGGATTACAGGTAGGAGAAGAAAAAGTAAAACTGTTAATCTTTGCAGTTAATGCAATAGTTGGAAATCTGAGCATCTATAATACAACCCCTAGATCTGGTACTTCCAAGATCAAAGGATACATAGTCAAAATTTACAAATCAATACTATCAGAAATACAATTGGAAAATGAAATGAAAACAATTCTATTTACAATAGCATGAAATACTTCAATTAACTTAGCAAATTAACTTAACAAAAACTGTGCATGACACTGCAAAAGAAATTGTGATATATGTAAACAATGAAATACTATTCAGTAACAAAAAGGAACAAACTGCTGATACATGAATCAATTTGCTTGAATCTCAAAAATATTACACTGAATGAAAAAAGCTAGAACAAAAATAGTATATAATATATGATTCATTTACATGTGCTTCTAGAACAGGCAAAACTAATATATAATGAAAAAGAAAATCAGGGCAGAGGTTGCTCCTGGATGGTATTGGGATGGGAATTGATTGGGATTGACTGGGGAGGAACATGAGAGAAACTTTTGGGATAATGGAAATGTTTTTAGGGGTGAGTTGCATGGATTTATGTAGTTATCAGATATGTCTATTAATGTATGTATATATACATTTTTAGCTTTGTCTCCTGAGAGGGCCTACAAACAATGACACATCAGTAGCAGTGAGCATACCCAGCACCCAGATTTTATTCTTTTATTGAAGTTTCTATCATTATCTAAATTTAGGACAATTTGGGCCTCATAATAAATGATAGAAATGGAGTATAATCCATTGAATAAAATAAGATTCTATGAATCCAATCTGTCCATTGGATTCTCCAGGCAAGAATACTGGAGTGGGTTGCCATGACCTTCTCCAGGGGAATCTTCCCAGCCCAGTGATTGAACCCAGGTCTCCCGCATTGCAGGCGGATTCTTTACCGTCTGGGCCATCAGGAAAGCCCTACAACAGAGTGTTCACTAAAAGATATGGAAGAAACATAAAGTTGGATACCATTAGTGGGCGTTGTGACTAGTGGGTAAAAATATTACACGCAGAATATGTACATAGTATTGAAGTATTTCCACACAAGTTACTTAATATTTACATGGGGAAAATGTTAACTTTACAGTGGAGACATCTCATGGCCACTACCTAAGCTAATTAGCAAAGTTTGGCCAATTTGACTGGGGAATCCCTGGTAACTCAGATGGTAAAGAATCTGCCTGCAACGCAGAAGACCCAGGTTCAATCCCTGGGTTGGGAAGATTCCCCTGGAGAAGGTCATGGCAACCTTCCCCTGGAGAAGGAAATGGACAATAAGACATCATGTATTTCCTGATATGATGCTCTAAGAAAGCTACAGCATCTCTCTGTGTTAGTATTAACAGAAATGGATAACCTAAATCTCATTATGGTGAAACATTAGACAAATTCAACTTGAATGACTTCCTACAAAATATCTGGTGTATATTCTCATCACTGAGGAACTTTTCCCTATTAAAAGAGACCAACAAGTCATAACATCTAAAAACAATATGGAATCTTGGGTTGGATCCTAGACAAGGAAAAATAAATATGAAGAATATTATGAAAAATATTATCTGGACAAGTGATGAAATTTGAATATGAACTTCAGATTAAATAACAGTATAATACCAGTGTTAAATTTTCTGATTTGGGTCATGGTACTGATTATGTAAAAGAATCTTCTTGTTCTTAGAAAATATAAAAGTATTTTGGGGTAAAGGCACAGTTGCCCTCTCTCCCGGGTAACAACTTAATTTTAAATGGTTCAGAAAGAATATACAAATATATATATATGCAGGCAGGCATATACAAACAAATATATATCAGAGTGAGAGAGAGAATGATAAATGGTGCAAAATATAAATAATTTGTGAGTCTGGTGAGTATATGGGGTTTCTTACACTATTCTTACAACTTTTTAGTAAATGTGTAATTATATCAAGGTCTTCTCTGGTGGCTCAGATGGTAAAAAATCCACTGGGGGATTTTGGGTCTCCCAATGTGGGAGACCTGGTTTCGATCACTGGGTCAGGAAGATCCCCTGGAGAAGAGCGTGGCTACCCACTCCAGTATTCTGGCCTGGAAAATTCTATGGACAGAAAATACAAGTTTGAAAAGTTATTCATACTACCAGCATATGTGTGTTTAAGTGAACCTATGTGTGTGTGTGTGGGTGGGTGTGGTAAACATAGTGGCATGCTACGATATTTGTAAGTATATGAACTCAGTGTTCAGTTTGAAATGGTGGTTCTTATTCTTAAAGGGAACAAACCTCTTTACTGATAAGTCCCACCATTCTGTCTGCTTCAAGTGCTTTTTTGTTTCATTGTTTTAGAAATACTGAGAAATTGGGAAAAGATAGCCTACTTTATTTTCATCCATAATCAAAACTAGCAAACCTCTTTTCCAGAATCTACTCAGGGTTTACCCTGCCAGGCAAAGTGAATATTTACAACCATGACTTCAGATCTGTTCATGAGACAATTATGTGTCTGTTGACTTGCTTCAAGGGATGGATTACTGAAAGGCATTAGTGTAATCCCAAATAGGACAACGTGTGTCTAGTGTGAAAAATGTGTCGACAAAAATCCACAAAATTCAATAGCCAGAGATGTTTTATAAAACCCAGACAAATATGAAGCTTTAATGAAGCTTTTTGGTTTTCATCATCGTCAGCATTATATATGTACTTTGTTTAAAGAGTCAAGTGATTCAGCAAGTTTTGTTAAGAAAAGATATCAATACCCTGTGCTCCCTCTGCCTATTACCCACTCTTTAGAGGTAACCACTTTCATCTTTTGTAGCTGATTATTTTTATGTTTGCTGCCATGTCTCTAAACATAATTAATTTTTATTTCTTTGATTTTTCAGTTTTGTAAACGAATATTTATTTGTAAACTTACTGTGGAAGGTAGGACCCAAATTCTCATTTCTCTCCCTTCGCCCACCACACAGTTACACACCCTTCCCATCTTTCCATCCTCCCCTCTCCCACAACCTCCAAAAACTGTTCTATCAAATTTTTATTCAGTCTATATTAAGGGTGTGCAAAATTATGATCATGTAAATAGAATTTACAACTAATGCAAGTCATGTACTATGATTATTGTCTTATCCTGAACATGCCTTTCTTTTCCCTGGAGTTAATAACTGTCACGTTTTGTAATTAGCTTACTTTTCCATGTACGTATCATGAATTCAGCCCCGAACTCTTTGACAGTTGTGTGAATTTCCTTTCAAGAGGTTCTGACACATCAAATATTCTAGTGGTTTCCTCTTCCAAGGAATAGTGCCTGTAATCTACTCTGGTCTGAACTGGTATGCCCATGTGCCTGGTGACAACTGTCATCTGGAAATTTCCCTTCACTGTCATCTTGTATGTGTGTGTGGTCAGTCACGTCTGACTCTTTGTGATCCCATGGACCGTGGTCTGCCATGCTCCTCTGACCCTGAGATTTTCCAGGCAAGTGGGTAGCCTTTATCTTCTCTAGGGGATCTTCCCAACCCACCGATCCAACCCAGGTCCCCTGCATGGCAGGTGGATTCTTTACCAGTTGAGCCACCAAGGAAGCCAAATACTGGAGTGGGTAGCCTATCCCTTCTCCAGCAGATCTTCCTGACCCAGGAGTTGAACCGGAATCTCCTGCACTGCAGGCAGATTCTTTACTGGCTGAGCTACCAGGGAAGCCCTTTGCAGGCAAGAATACTGGTCATTTCCTACTCAAGAGGACCTTCCTGACCCAGGGACTGAACCCACTTCTGTGTCTCCTGCATTGGCAGGTGGATTCTTTACCACTGTGCCACCTGAAACGTCCCCTCATTGTCATCATTCACCTCTCAGTTACTGTAGATGTCCTGTTCATTTTCATCTTGAGTTGTACTTTTGTTTTAGGGGAGCACATTCTCTAGTTATTTCAAAAGAAAGATGCAAAAGAATTGTGTTCTATTTTTTGTTTTCTGAGTATTTGCATTTCTGAAAATATCCTTATTCCCCCAATGTACCTGATTTAGGAGTAAGTCCTTCACCAAAGACAATATTGTTGGGAATGGAATAAATGAATATAAAAGTTAAGATCCTGTTGTTGTTGTTGTTGTTATTGCTCAGTTGCTCAGTCATGTCCAACTCTTTGCGACCCCATGGACTGCAGCACGCCAGGCTTCCCTGTCCTTCACCATCTCCCGGAGCTTGCTCAGACTCATGTCCATTAAGTCAGTGATGCCATCCAACCATCTTGCCCTCTGTCATCTCTTTCTCCTCCTGCCTTCAAACTTTCCGAGCATCAGAGTTTTCTCTAATGAGTTGGCCCTTCACATCAAGTGGCCAAAGTATTGGAGTTTCAGCTTCAGCTTCAACATCAGTCCTTCCAATGAATATTCAGGATTGATTTCCTTCAGCATTGACTGGTTTGATCTCCTAGGGACTCTCAGGAGTCTTCTCCAACACCACAGTTCAAAAGCATCAATTCTTTGGCACTTAACTTTCTTTATAGTCCAGTTTTCACATCCATAATGACTACTGGAAAAACCATAGCTTTGACTAGACAGACCTTTGTTGGCAAAGTAATGTCTCTGCTTTTTAATATGCTGTCTAGGTTGGTCACAACTGAAGTGACTTAGCAGCAGGTTGGTCATAACTTTTCTTCCAAGGAGCAAGCGTCTTTTAATTTCATGGGTGCAGTCACAATCTGCAGTGATTTTGGAGCCCAAGAAAATAAAGTCTCTCACTATTTCCATTGTTTCCCCATCTATTTGCCATGAAATGATGGGACTGGATGCCATGATTTTGATTTTTTGAATATTGAGTTTTAAGCCAAGTTTTTCACTTTCCTCTTTCACTTTGATCAAGAGACTCTTTAGTTCCTTTTTGCTTTCTACTATAACGGTGGTGTCATCTGCTTATCTGAGGTCGTTGATATTTCTCCTGGCCATCTTGATTATGGCTTGTGTTTCATCCAGCCCGTCATTTCGCATAATGTACTTTGAATATAAGTTAAATAAGCAGTGTGACAATATACAGCCTTTACGTACTCCTTTCCCAATTTGCAATGTGGGAGACCTGGGTTCGATTCCTGGGTCGGGAAGATCCCCTGGAGAAGGAAATGGCAACCCACTCCAGTATTCTTGCCTGGAGAATCCCATGGACGGAGGAGCTTGGTGGGCTACAGTCACAAAGAGTTGGACACGACTGAGTGACTTCACTTCACTTTCACTTTCCCGATTTGGAACCAGTCGGTTGTTCCACCTCCGGTTCTAACTGTTGTTTCTTTACCTGCATACAGATTTCTCAGGAGGCGGGTAAGTTGGTCTGGTGTTCCAATCTCTTGAAGAATTTTCCAGTTTGTTGTGATCCATACAGTCAAAGGCTTTATCATAGTCAATGAAGCAGAAGTAGATGGTTTTCTGGAATTCTCTTGCTTTTTCTATGATCCACTGGATGTTAGCAATTTGATCTCTGGCTTCTCTGCCTTTTATAAATCCAGCTTGAACATCTGGAAGTTCATGGTTCATGTACTGTTGAAGCCTAGCTTGGAGAATTTTGAGCATTACTTTGCTAGCGAGTGAGATGAGTGCAATTGTGCAGTAGCTTTAACATTCTTTGGCATTGCCTTTCTTTGGAATTGGAATGAAAGCTAACCTTTTCTAGTCCTGTGGCCACTGCTGAGTTTTCCAAATTTGCTAGCATATTGAGTGCAACAGTTTAACAGCATCATCTTTTAGGATTTGAAATAGCGCAACTGGAATTCTTTCACTTCCACTAGCTTTGTTCGTTGTGATGGTTCCTAAGGCCAACTTGACTTTGCATTCCAGAATGTCTGGCTCTAGGTGAGTGATCACAACATCATCATGGTTATCTGGGTCATGAATAGTTCTTCCGTGTATTCTTGTCATCCCTTCTTAATATCTTCTGCTTCTTTTAGGTCCATATCATTTTCATTCTTTATTGTGCCCATCTTTGCATGAAATGTTCCCTTGGATCTCTAATTTTCTTGAAGAGATCTCTGGTCTTTCCCATTCTGTTGTTTTCCTCTGTTTCTTTCCATTGATCACTTAGGAAGGCTATCTTATCTCTCCTTGCTATTTTTTGGAAGTCTGCATTCAGATGGATATATCTTTCCTTTTCTTCTTTCCCTTTCGCTTCTCTTCTTTTCTCAGCTATTTGGAGGGTCTCCTCAGATAGCCATTTTGCCTTTTTGCATTTCTTTTTCTTGGGGATGGTTTTGTACAGCCTCCTGTACAATGTTACGAACCTCTGTCCGTAGTTCTTCAGGCACTCTGTCTATCAGATCTAGTCCCTTAAATCTATTTCTCACTTCCACTGTATAATGTTAAGGGATTTGATTTAGGTCATACCTGAATGGCCTAGTAGTTTTCCCTATTTTCTTCAATTTAAGTCTGAATTTGGCAATAAGGAGCTCCTGATCTGAGCCACAGTCAGCTCCCGTTCTTGTTTTTGCTGACTGCATAGAGCTTCTCCATCTTTGGCTGCAAAGAATATAATTAATCTGATTTCAGTATTGACCATTTGGTGATGTCCATGTGTCGATTCATCTCTTGTGTTGTTGGAAGAGAGTGTTTGCTATGACCAGTGCATTTTCTTGGCAAAACTCTATTATCCTTTGCCCTGCTTCATTTTGTACTCCAAGGCCAAACTTGTTTATTACTCCAGGTATCACTTTACTTCCTACTTTTGCATTCCAGTCCCCTATGATGAAAGGACATCTTTTTTTGGTGTTTGTTCTAGAAAGTCATATAGGTTTTCACAGAATTGTTCAACCTCAGCTTCTTTGGCATTAGCGTTTAGGGCATAGACTTTGATTACTGTGATATTGAATGGTTTGCCTTGGAAATGAACAGAGATCATTCTGTTCACCTATAAAATCTTGCAGGAGAGTTAGATTCTAAGAGTTTAGGAATGGGGTCAGAGGGTTGTCCCCAAACACTTACCTGAAATAGATGATGAAACAGGAGGAAACTGAGATACCTTTAACTAGCAGGTTTACATTCTTATCCCACATCCACCCTTCCCCTCTGTGAAAGGAGAACTGTAGAGGAAGAGTGAGTCAGTCAGTCTGTACTCAGAAAATAACAAATGCTGTATTTTTGTATATCTGATTTTATCATGTGATCAAACTTGACCAGTCCATGTACATTTCTGATTTCTTTTTTGTCCCCCACTTCAGTTCAGTCGCTCAGTCGTGTCTGACTCTTTGTGACCCCATGAATCGCAGCACACCAGGCCTCCCTGTCCATCACCAACTCCCGGAGTTCACTCAGATTCATTTCCATCAAGTCAGTGATGCCATCCAGCCATCTCATCCTCTGTCATCCCCTTCTCCTCCTGCCCCCAATCCCTCCCAGCATCAGAGTCTTTTCCAATAAGTCAACTCTTTGCATGAGGTGGCCAAAGTACTGGAGTTTCAGCTTTAGCATCATTCCTTCCAAAGAAATCCCAGGGCTGATCTCCTTCAGAATGGACTGGTTGGCTCTCCTTGCAGTCCAAGGGACCCTCAAGAGTCTTCTCCAACACCACAGTTCAAAAGAATCAATTCTTCGGTGCTCAGCTTTCTTCACAGTCCAACTCTCACATCCATACATGACCACTGGAAAAACCATAGCCTTGACTAGACGGACCTTGACTAGATGGACCTTAGTCGGCAAAATAATGTCTCTGCTTTTGAATATGCTATCTAGGTTGGTCATAACTTTTCTTCCAAGGAGTAAGCGTCTTTTACTTTCATGGCTGCAGTCACCATCTGCAGTGATTTTGGAGACCCCAAAAATAAAGTCTGACACTGTTTCCGCTGTTTCCCCATCTATTTCCCATGAAGTGATGGGACCGGATGCCATGATCTTCATTTTCTGAATGTTGAGCTTTAAGCCAACTTTTTCAGTCTCCTCTTTCACTTTCATCAAGAGGCTTTTTAGTTCCTTTTCGCTTTCTGCCATAAGGGTGGCGTCATCTGCATATCTGAGGTGATTGATATTTCTCCCGGCAATCTTGATTCCAGCTTGTGTTTCTTCCAGTCCATCCAGCGTTTCTCATGATGTACTCTGCATATAAGTTAAATAAGCAGGGTGACAATATACAGCCTTGACATACTCCTTTTCCTATTTGGAACCAGTCTATTGTTCCATGTCCAGTTCTAACTGTTGCTTCCTGACCTGCATACAGATTTCTCAAGAGGCAGGTCAGGTGATCTGGTATTCCCATCTCTTTCAGAATTTTCCACAGTTTATTGTGATCCACACAATGACTGTCTTTTATTTTTGGGGTCTCCAAAATCACTGCAGATGGTGACTGCAGCCATGAAATTAAAAGACGCTTACTCCTTGGAAGAAAAGTTATGACCAAACTAGACAGCATATTCAAAAGCAGAGACATTATTTTGCTGACTAAGGTCCGTCTAGTCAAGGTCCGTCTAGTCAAGACTATGGTTTTTCCAGTGGAAAAAGCAATATAGATGTTTCCATTGTGAGGCAAAGTGTTTTGGAAAACCAAAGGATATGTTGTACAGAAGTATTTCTAAGGTGTATAAGTTCCTAATCAACAGGTGATGAAGGTGAAAGAATGATATTAAATAAGGAAAAAGCTGATACATGAAACGTGTGTAATGGGATCATACAGTTCTATTAAATGTGATTTGACATCTTGCATAGGCCCTGTGCAGAAAGAACTACCACAGTTTTTCAAAGAGCAACATAAGGATATAATAACCTTATTTTGCCACTTTCTTCTTCATGGAAACTTTATTCTCACTGGCCCTCTTCAAACTCTGCTGTCCAGCAAATTATGATAAAGGGCAGGAGCTATTTAACAGCTCTTCCCCATTCAGATCAGAGAAGGCAGTGGCAACCCACTCCAGTACTCTTGCCTGGAAAATCCCATGGACGGAGGAGCCTGGTAGGCTAAGAGTCGGACACAGCTGAAGCGACTTAGCAGCAGTAGTAGCCCCATTCAGATGTCTGAGGGTGTGAGATCTAACTTCAGTGAGCTTTGTTTCTCTTAACACTCCATGTGTTTCTAGACCTCATAATTGCTAATAAAAGCCTGCTGATGATAAGTCCACGTCAGTCGAATTATTCTTTTTTTAGTTATCTGTTCCCCAGCCAGGGATTATTCCCCTCGGAAGTGAGAGTCCAGAGTCCTAATCACTGGACCACCAGGGAATCCCCTCATTACCTTTGATTTCTGCAGTTTAACTTCAGCGTGCCTTCCTGTTGATTTGTTCCTATTTTTCCTCAAGAAGATTCTTTGTTGTTTTTCAATCTTAGGATTCATGGTTAGGAGAGTTCTCCTCTGTCACCTTTTTGGATATTCCTTTTCTCTCATTCTCTCTACTTCCTCCCCCTGAAGTTCTTACTGGGTTTATATTGGAGCTTCTCATTCTGTGTTTCATATTTCTTAGATACTCTCTGATATATTGTTTTTTTTTCCCTCTGCGCCACCTTCTGGGTGATTTTTTTCACATCATCTCGTTTCCTCTTTTTTTCATAATGTCTGGTGAAATACTATTTCTATTTTATGGCAGGACAAGAAAAAAGTAAACATAAACTTTTCTGTGTGTTTGTTTGGCCCTTCTCACTCCCACTGTGCAGTGCGGATTTGCACTACACGTTAACCAGGGTTCTGCAAAGATGGGATGCCAGCAGTGTAACTTCTTAGAAGAACAGTGTCCTTTCTCAGCTCTGTAGGGAGCTTGCTTGCTGCTTGCTCTATGTGCTACCCTGGCTATGTATGCTTGGTGAAGTTTATCTGGATCAGCATATCATGTTGATATACAGTCTTTTGTCTCAAAAATGTATATGACATGCCTTCAACTTCTAACAAATGGAACAGTTCTCAAAGTTTTCTGTGAATCTGCTTCCCGGGTTATAATCCTCTATTTAGCTTGAATAAAATTCCCTTTATTTCTTCGTGATAGTTGAAGTTTCATTGACATGTCTTTTTATCCCCTTCCTTAGAGTTTCACTTCTTTTCTGAGAAGAACATAACTAGACTTTATTTTTTTTAATTTATTTTTTAATTTTTATATTTACTTTATTTTGCTTTACAATACTGTATTGGTTTTGCCATACATTGACATGAATCAGCCACGGGTGTACATGAGTTCCCAATCCTGAACCCCTCTCCCACCTCCCACCCCATATCATCTCTCTGGATCATCCCCGTGCACCAGTCCCAAGCATCCTGTATCCTGTATCGAACATAGACTGGCACTTTGTTTCTTACCTGATAGTATACATGTTTCAATGCCATTCTCCGAAATCATCCCACCCTCTCCCCATAACTAGACTTTAATATAGCTCGGCCACCTCGGTGCCTGGCTATTTGTCATATGTATTATTTCTTGGACCTACTGCTCTTCTCTGATATTATTGTTTTCCATCTAATTTTTGATTCTGAGTTAGAGTTATTTACTGTGTGATTTCTATGTACTCTGGCTTATTAAGATGTCCTTATAGAATTATTTCTGATTTGGATTTTGTCACCTTGCGTGCTGAGTTGCTTCCGTCGTGTCCAACTCTTTGTGATCCAATTGACCATAGCCCACCAGGGTCCTCTGTCTATGGGATTCTCCAGGCAAGAATACTGGAGTTGGTTGCCATTTCCTCCCCCAGGGAATCTTCCTGAACCAGGGACTGAACCTGAATATCTTGTGTCTCTCGTGTTGGCAGGCAGATTCTTCACCACTAGCGCCACCTGGGAAGCCCAGTGAGAATGTGTACCTACAACCCCTGCCTGCAGAGACTGGATTCAGATCGTCTCTTGCTGACTCTTCCACCCATCAGTTCAGTTCAGTTCAGTCGCTCAGTCGTGTCCGACTCTTTGTGACCCCATGAATCACAGCACGCCAGGCCTCCCTGTCCATCACCAACTCCTGGAGTTCACTCAGACTCGCGTCCATTGAGTCAGTGATGCCATCCAGCCATCTCATCCTCTGTCGTACCCCTCTCCTCCTGCTCCCAATCCATCCCAGCATCAGAGTCTTTTCCAATGAGTCAGCTCTTCTCATGAGGTGACCAAAGTACTGGAGTTTGAGCTTCAGCATCATTCCTTCCAAAGAAATCCCAGGGCTGATCTCCTTTAGAATGGACTGGTTGGATCTCCTTGCAGTCCAAGGGACTCTCAAGAGTCTTCTCCAACACCACAGTTCAAAAGCATCAATTCTTCGGCTCTCTGCCTTCTTCACAGTCCAACTCTCACATCCATACATGACCACAGGAAAAACCATAGCTTTGACTAGACGGACCTTTGTTGGCAAAGTAATGTCTCTGCTTTTTAATATGCTATCTAAGTTGGTCATAACTTTTGTTCCAAAGAGTACGTGTCTTTTAATTTCATGGCTGCAGTCACCATCTGCAGTGATTTTGGAGCCCAAAAATATAAAGTTTGACACTGTTTCCAGTTTCCCCATCTATTTGCCATGAAGTGATGGGACTGGATGCCATGATCTTTGTTTTCTGAATGCTAAGCCAAAATTTTCAGTCTCCTCTTTCACTTTCATCAAGAGGTTTTTTAGCTCCTCTTCACTTTCTGCCATAAGGGTGGTGTCATCTGCATATCTGAGGTTATTGCTATTTCTCCTGGCAATCTTGATTCAAGCTTGTGTTTCTTCCAGTTCAGCCTTTCTCATGATGTACTCTGCATATAAGTTAAATAAGCAGGGTGACAATATACAGCCTTGACGTACTCCTTTTCCTATTTGGAACCAGTCTGTTGTTCCATGTCCAGTTCTAACTGTTGCTCCCTGACCTGCATATAGGTTTCTCAAGAGGCAGCTCAGGTGGTCTGGTATTCTCATCTCTTGAAGAATTTTCCACAGTGTATTGTGATCCACGTAGTCAAAGGCTTTGGCATAGTCAATAAAGCAGAAATAGATGTTTTTCTGGAACTCTCTTGCTTTTTCCATGATCCAGTGGATGTTGGCAATTTGATCTCTGGTTCCTCTGCCTTTTCTAAAACCAGCTTGAACATCTGGAAGTTCACGGTTCATGTATTGCTGAAGCCTGGCTTGGAGAATTTTGAGCATTACTTTACTAGCATGTGAGATGAGTGCAATTGTGCGGTAGTTTGAGCATTCTTTGGCATTGCCTTTCTTTGGGATTGGAATGAAAACTGACCTTTTCCAGTCCTGTGGCCACTGCTGAGTTTTCCAAATTTGCTGTCATATTGAATGCAGCATTTTCACAGCATCATCTTCAGGATTTGAAATAGCTCAACTGGAATTCCATCACCTCCACTAGCTTTGTTCGTAGTGATGCTTCCTAAGGCCCACTTGACTTCACATTTCAGGATGTCTGGCTCTAGATGAGTAATCATACCATCGTGATTATCCACGTCGTGAAGATCTTTTTTGTATAGTTCTTCTGTGTATTCTTGCCACCTCTTCTTAATATCTTCTGCTTCTGTTAGGTCCATACCATTTCTGTCCTTTATCAAGCCCATCTTTGCATGAAATGTTCCCTTGGTGTCTCTGATTTTCTTGAAGAGATCTCTAGTCTTTCCCATTCTGTTGTTTTCCTCTATTTCTTTGCATTGATCGCTGAGGAAGGCTTTCTTATCTCTTCTTGCTATTCTCTGGAACTCTGCATTCAGATGCTTGTATCTTTCCTTTTCTCCTTTGCTTTTCGCTTCTCTTCTTTTCACAGCTATTTGTAAGGCCTCCTCAGACAGCCATTTTGCTTTTTTGCATTTCTTTTCCATGGGGATGGTCTTGATCCCTGTCTCCTGTACAATGTCACGAACCTCCGTCCATAGTTCATCAGGCACTCTGTCTATCAGATCTAGTCCCTTAAATCTATTTCTCACTTCCACTGTATAATCATAAGGGATTTGATTTAGGTCATACCTGAATGGTCTAGTGGTTTTCCCTACTTTCTTCAATTTAAGTCTGAATTTGGCAATAAGGAGTTCATGATCTGAGCCACAGTCAGCTCCTGGTCTTGTTTTTGTTGACTGTATAGAGCTTCTCCATCTTTGGCTACAAAGAATATAATCAATCTGATTTCGGTGTTGACCATCTGGTGATGTCCATGTGTAGAGTCTTTTCTTGTGTTGTTGGAAGAGGGTGTTTGCTATGACCAGTGCATTTTCTTGGCAAAACTCTATTATCCTTTGCCCTGCTTCATTCCGCATTCCAAGGCCAAATTTGCCTGTTACTCCAGGTGTTTCTTGACTTCCTACTTTTGCATTCCAGTCCCCTATAATGAAAATTATACAAGGACTGTGCTTCCATCCATAGCGCAGCCTATTAGCCTGTTTCTACGCATGTCTCTACACACACCAGCAGGTGGGGTTTTTCTTGTTTCACAGGCAGAACAGCTTTTCCCAGTGCCAGCTTTCTGCAGAGAGCTCATTTCTGTTCTGACCTGTTCAGGTGTTTGTTTATGTGCTGGTGGTCTCAGGTCCTCTGTTCCCATGGGCTTTTCTACCCTGACCCCTTGTGCGAATATCCAGTTCTGATCCTTGAGGGCCATTTGATTTTAACTCATGATCATCACTATTCTAGCTTGGTGTTTCTCTCCATTTATTAGCACCTGGAAATTTATAGGTGGAACTTGTAAAGAGAAAGTCCAGGAAAATGATCTTTAGCTGGTAAATAAGTGGATTGGAAATTTAAAAAATAATATCAGATTTAACTTCACCTAGTTAATAGTCTACTAATTTGTAAGCTTTATTTAAGCTTGCATAGCCTTTTTTTTTTTTTTTGCTGTGTGGCACGGGTAACCTTAATTTCCCAATCAGGGACTGAACCCATGACCCCTTCAGTGGAAGCGTGAAGCCCTAACCACTGGACTGCCAAGAAATTCCCTAGATTATTTTTTTTAAGTTGAACTTATTCGCTGTTTGGTTTCATAGAACCGCATAATTTCCAGGTGGAAGGATAGGTACCCTAGTGAAAGCATAACGTGGTAGGAAAGATAGGGCTGTAGCATTCAGGCACATCAGGGTTCACACGCTGGCTTTAGCACTTACTGTTACCTAACCTTGGGTAATTTACTCGTCTCTCAACACTTTGGTTTCTCCATTAGAAAGGTGAATACAGTAATACTCATCTAATATTACTGCTGAGAGGATTAAAAGTGATCATAGCAATTAACAGTAATTGAGTATTTATGATGTACTCAACACTCGGCCAGGTGCTTTGATGGATTATCTCTTTTAATGTAGGTGAAATTTTTAGTCCAGTGCCTGGCAGACTGCAAATGTTTAATAAATGTGGCTATTAGTCTCACATACGTTACCTCATCCTAGCCAGGCTTTGATCCTATGACACCCTTCACCTCACTCCACCCTTACTGTTAGTCAACAAGTTTCTGCTTAAAGAGAGCAGTCAGAATTCCAGCGTTGGAGTCAGACTCACTGGATTCAAATCTGCCACTTTCTTGCTCTCTGACATTGGGTAAATATATCTGTGAAATGAGGAAAATAGTAGTTTCTTCCAGGGTAATTTTAAGGTAAATTTGATTGAAGGCAGAAGGAGAAGGGGGTGGCAGAGGATGAGATGGTTAGATAGCATCACCAATTCAATGGACAAGAATCTGAGCAAACTCCAGGAAATAGTGAAGGACAGGGAAGCCTGACATGCTGCAATCCATGGGATCGCAAAAGTCAAACATGACTTAGAGACTGAACAATTTTGAGGCTCAAATGAGTTAATGCATGCAAAGCACTTAGAATAGTGCCTGGTACATTGTAAATCCTCAGCCAGTATTTACTACTACTGGAAATTTGTTATCATCTCGAACTTATTTTGTTTCAGAAGCGTTCATACTCACCCTCACTTTTACTCTTTTATTTTCATCCATAATATGAAGGAACTATTCAGCCAGTAAATGAGAGTAGGGCATGAAGAAGGGATGAAACAGAGATACCATGGTGAGATTCTATGCAAACTCAGTAGGTGACCTCTGAAGAAGGAAGCATTGACTAGGATGACTTTGCACACAGTGAGACTCCAGCAGTTGGGGTTACAGGCTAAGGAATGAATGTGTAGGGGCTTGATCCCTCCTGAGGACTCATAGAAACCACACTCGGAGATCAAGAAAAACTCAGAAGGAGGGTTATAGTGAGCTTTGGTCCAGTTGTGTCTTCCTGAAACTGATCCTCTGCATTCCTGTTAAAGTGCTCTGAATGGATGCAAATGCGACCATGCCTCTTTATATTTTAAAATAATGTGTGCTCTACCCACCCTTCCCCTATTGATTTATCAAGGTCCTTCATGATCTGGCCTTTGTTGTTTCTTTCAGGTCTCTATTACATTATATGCCAATAAATAGGCTGTTTTTTGATTCATGCCTTTGCTCAAATGTATCCCTTTCCTGAAAGACAGTGTTTCTTTTCCTTTTTTTACTTTCTATCTCTTTAAAATATTTGGGACCTTTGAAAGCATCTATCTTAATCTATCTCTTCATTGAAGGGGAGGGGGGAAATGGCAGTATATTAGATCAAGTTTGCACATTTTACTAGAATTGGTCAGTTGAAGCCTGAAGCAGATTGTGATAAAGATACATGCCATATTCCCTAGAGTAACCAGTAAGAAAAAGCTCAAACAATAGCTTAAGAATGAACAAATGAATTAAAATGGCACACTGAAGAGTATTGGTTTAATGCAAAAGAAGGCAGTAAAGTTGGAACAGAGGAACAAAAATGACACAAGGCATAAAGATACAAATAGGAAAAGAGCAGGCATAAATCTAACCAAGCAAATAAGTATATTAAATGGAAGTGGATTAAGCACTTCAATTAGAAAGTAAAGATATAAAATAAAGAAATCAGATCCAACTACCTACTGTCTATAAGACATACATTTTGGATTCATAGATTTAATAGATTGGAAGTAAAATGACACAAAAAGTGGCTATAAGAAAATTGGAGTGGCCATAATATCAGAAAACATATTTTGTCTGATAGACTTTAAGACCAAAATAAGTTACTGTAAAAGGAAAGTAGATATGCTATCATGATAAAATGATTAGTCCATCAGGAAGATAATTATCAACAAATATGCATTTAACAAGAGAGCTCCAAATATATGAAGGAAAAACTGAGAGAATTGAAGAAAAGAATAATTCAACAGTAATAACTGGAGATTTTAATATCCTATTCTCAAAAACTAAAATAATAAGTAGGCAGAAAATCAAATCAGCAAGGTTAGAATCTTAAACATTATCAACCAACTTGACCTAAGGGGAAATCTATAGATTTCCATCAAGCTGAAGTAAAATAATCCTTATAAATTTATTGAGACTTATTTTATACAACTCATTAAAAAGAGGCCAAATGAACCAACTAAAAATGAATAGAAGAATTGGTATACTTGGCAGTTACCTAGAAATTTAAACAAATTTGCCATATAATCCAACAATTCTACTCCTAGATATTACCCAGAAAACTGAAAACTTTGGTTCATACAAAGACCAGCATGTGAATGTTCATAGCACCATTATTCAGAATAGCCAAAGCAAGGAAACCACCTGAAAATTCATTAGTTGGTGAATGGGTAAACATGATGTGTTTATCCATATGATGGAATACTATTCAGCAGTGAATAGTCTGATGATACATGCTACAGCATGGCTGAACCTCAGAAACATCCTGCTATGTGAAAGAAACACAAAGACTGCATGTTGTATGATTCCATTTACGTGAAATGTTTCAGGAAGGCAAATTTACAGAGACAGAGCAGATCCATGATTGCCGAGGGCTGAGGATGGGGCTGGTATATATCAGAGGGGACAAGGGAAATTTTTAGGGTGATGGTAATATTCTAAAGCTGAATTGTGGTTGTTGAAATATTTAGTACACTGACTAAAAATCATTAACTTGTACTGTTTAAAATGGGTGAATTTTGGACTTCCCTTGCAGTCCAATGGTTAAGACTTTGTCTTCCAATGCAGGGAGTACAGGTTCGATCCCTGGTAAGGGAGCTAAAATCCCATGAAAAAATTAAACATGTAAAACAGAAGCAATCTTATAACAAATTCAATAAAAACTTTAAAAGTGGTCCACATTAAAAAAATGTTTTAAAAAATTAGAGAAAAAAATTTTAATGGATGAATTTATATAAATTATACCTCAAAGTTGTTACATAATTACATGTAATAACTTGTTACTTTCTAGTATATTAGAAATAATATTGACAATAATAATGATACTGAGCTCTTGCTAAGTGCCAGGCACTGTTTTAAGCACTTTAGTTAGTCCTCACAACAATCTATGAAATAAATTTCATTATTCCACTTATACAGGCTTCCCTGGTGGCTCAGATGGTAAAGAATCAGCCTGCAGTGCAGAAGACCCAGGTTCAGTCCCTGGGGCCAGAAGATCCCCTGGCAAAAGGAATGGGTACCCACTCTAGTATTCTTGCCTGGAGAATCCCATGGATAGAGAAGCTTGGCGGGCTCTAGCTCATGCGGTCACAAAGAGTGAGACCTGACTAAGCACATACCACATTCCATTTATAAATGAAGAAACTGAGGCCCACATAAGTAACTTGCCAAGGTCATGCAGCAAATAAATAGGTGAGCCAGGACTGAAATCTAAGCAACTTGTTCCAGGAGTTGTACTTTCATAAATCTACTAAGGCAAATCAAATTTTGATGCTTTTTCAAAATATTTATTTATTTTTATTTTTGGCTGTGCTAGGTCTTTATTGCTGTGCGAGCTTTTCTCTAGCTGCAGTGAGCAGGGGTTACTTTCTAGCTGTGGTGTGCAGACTCTTCGTTGCATGGCTTCTCTTGTTGCAGAGTACAGACTCTAGGTGATGGGGCTTCAGTGGGTGCGGCACATGGCTTAGTAGTTGTGGCTGCCTGAGCTCTAGAGCACAGGCTCAGCAGTAGTGGTGCAGTGGCTCAGGTGCTCCGAGGCATGTGGGATCTTCCCGGACCAGGGGTTGAAGTCTTGTCTCCTGCACTGGCAGGTGGATTCTTTACCACTGAGCCACCAGGGAAGCCCCTTGATGATGTTTTTTAAGTCCTAGTGAAGCAGCATCATTGTGAATCTCCCCTGAAGTTGAAAAATATATAATATACCAAATTTGACAGTACGAAGCAGGGAAGGAAATGTTATTTTTCAATTTAGGATAACAGTAAAATTGTTCCATCAGATTTCTAGAGAAGAGATGAAGAATAGTTTCCATTTTCTTTTTCTTCTATCTGTGTGGCAGGAAGCAAAACACATTGAACAGGTAATGGGATTTAGAACTGAAATAACTGAGATTTGATCTCTGATTCTGTTACTTAAGTTATTCAGCCTGGAGCCTCATTTTTCTTATATAGAGAGGTAGATTTAAATGCCTACACTTCAGGATTGTATGTATTAAATACAGTCTGATTTAATGTGCATGATATCTTAGCATGATGTCTTGCTTGTAGAAGACACCAAAGAAGCGGGAGCTTTCTACAGTCATCAGTATCAGGTGTCTTTTCATACATTAGGGCCAGTCCTGACTTTTAGAAAAGGTCCGGGTAATTCTCTAGGACTTCTTAACAAGATTAAAGCTGAAGGAGAATGAAGAGCTATTTAGAACTTACTGATGGCTTGCTTGCTTTCTTAATTTATATTTCCCCTAGATCAGTCTATTAAAATATAGAATTAAGAAATATTTCTTCCTTGTGCGGCAATCTTACCTAGAACTCTTACTTCAATCTTTTTTTCCCCGTTCTGGACTCTAACTAGATTCTAGCCCCGGCCTCTGAGTGGTATTGTTTCACTGTGATCTCCATGTACCTTGGAGAAGTATGATCAGTACCTCCTCCGAACTGTGGCTATTGTCAGAACCCCCCATCAGAGTTCTAATAGGAAGAAGAAAAATGGCTAGAAAGAGGTCTTGTTGCCTCGCCCAGGTGAGTTCTGTGGGACCTGGAGATTACCTGATATCCTGCTGAACAACTCTCTGGGGGACCCAAGGCCCTGGACACACAAGTTACTGAGAACCTTTTTAGTATATATATATGAGAAATTTTTTTTTAATCAGTGGCCACTGACCTGAGTGAATCTAAGGGGAAGAAAACATTTATTAAGGTATAACTATTTTATAACATATTTTTTTCTTAAAGACAGAAATAGAAAACGTTCAACTCACCGCCTCAGTGGACGTGAATCTGAGCAAACTCTGGGAGACAGTGAAGAACAAAGGAGCCTGACGTCTGCAGTCCCGTCTGTGGGGTCACAGAGTCAGACAGGACTTTGCGACTGAATAACAAAAGCTCTAGTTAAGTGACTTCCTGGTGGCTCAGACAGTAAAGCGTCTGTCTACAATGCGGGAGACGGGTTCGATCTCTGGATCAGGAAGATCCCCTGGAGAAGGAAATGGCAATCCACTCCAGAACTATTGCCTGGAAAATCCCATGGACAGAGGAGCCTGGTAGGCTACAGTCCATGGGGTCGCAAAGAGTCGGACACGACTGAGCGACTTCACTTCACTTCTAGTTAAGTGAAAGATTCTGTCCACTAGGTGTCGCTGTTGCGCTTGACAGATCAAATGGTCTATAACACTCAAGGTTTTTTTTTTTTTTGGTCTTAAAAGGCCTATTTCCTTCTTTTTCTTTCAAGCATTAGAAGATACCACCGGACGACCCAAACTAATTTGATCTCAGGATAATTTCCTAATTATCAGGAAGGATAATCAGGAAGGAGTTTCTTGTACAGAATTTAGGATTTGTCCGGAAGGTCTGGAAGCATCCAGCATCTGCTGAGGAATGACAATTTTCAAAGTCCCATCCAGGAAAGAACTTTTAATTTTCCTGTTAGCCTGCTCTTTTGGGGGCAAGTTTATTTTGACGAACGCCTTCATTCTTTATGACCTGTGTCGTGTATGCAACCCAAGACAGGCTTTCTTCTGACGATAGAAGTCAGAAGTCGGAACATCGCTCCCATATTCTTTCCTTCTTTCGCATCCAAACCTCTTTTATGATCTAAGTCCTCAAAGCATAAAGTACAGTCATATTTCCATTTTAAAATCAAAACACTAGGGACTTCCCTGGTGGTCCAGTGGCTGAGACTCCACGACCCCAGTGCAGGGGGCCCAAGTTCAATCCCTAGTCAGAGAACCAGTTCCTGCGTGCTGCAGCTAAGACCTGGTGAAGCCAAATAAATTAAAATAATTTTTTAAGATAATGAAAACAAAATTATAACACTAAACATTTCTCTAGTCAGGATTTACAAAGATGATTCAGATTTTTTCTTCATTTCTCTTTCCCTGTTGTGTTTATTAACAAAACAGAAACAAAAATCCTACTAGCGTATGGTTTTTGAGCCCATGAGTGTTCCCTTATCCCTGAAGTTGTGCTCAGATACAACAGATGGACTCACAGTAGGATATGACATACGCTGCACAGGGAGAAAAGAGGCAAAGGCTATCAACACTTCCAAAACAAAGAAAGAGAGGAAGAGCTAAAGGGAGAAAGAGGCAATAGTGACAGTTCTTGATTGGTGCTCTCTGGCACCATGTGGCTCATTAAAGTGTTTTGAGGAGAAAGTTAAGCTCCTGGAAAGGAGCCACTCATCTATGTAAGTGTCACTTTAACCGTCTTTTCATTTAAGAACTTCTACACTTA
Organism: Capricornis sumatraensis; assembly: GCF_032405125.1. NCBI lineage: Eukaryota > Metazoa > Chordata > Mammalia > Artiodactyla > Bovidae > Capricornis > Capricornis sumatraensis. Next base: position 26,885,900 of record NC_091070.1, on the reverse strand, counting down.
ACGTTGTACAATTTCAGTACAAATGAAGAGTGATGGGAAAGTGACTTTAGAACTTCAATCAAACTTGTTTTCCAGCTGCAGAAGATTGAGGAGGTAGAAGTTTAGGAAGATATTCTCCATGACTGGTCTTTCCTTTGCCAATTTCTTCCTACCCGAAGAATGATTCAAATTAATGAGTTAGGTTAACATTGTTTGATTTTTTGAAATCGGTTTTTGTTTCATAAAGTTCTATAATTTTCACATCATGTGAATTAAATGAAATGACTTACTGTCAGTATTCTGAGATGAGAACTGTAAAGTACTGCATTGAATACTTTACAGTCAGACCTGGGTTTCAGTCTCAGCTTTTTCACTTACTGGTTGCGTTATCTTGGACACACATTATTTTTATTTATTTGTTTGTTTGTTTATTTTGGTCACACCACACAGCTTGCAGGATCTTAGTTCCCCAACCAAACACATTATGACTTGCTTTATGGTGATCATTTGCTCTAATGCAGTATTCGTTTTATTGTGGTGGTCCAAAACTGAACTCATGACATCTCTGAGATGTTCCTGTATCTGTTTGAGTCTCTGCTTTCAATTCTTTTGCATATATATTTCCTAGGAGTGGAATTCCTGGGTCATGTATAGTTTTGTGTTTAAACTTCTGAGAAACTGACCAAATTGTTTGTCACTCTTTTTTTAAAAAAAATATTTATTTATTTGGCTGTGCCGGATGTCAGTTGCAGCACATGGGATCTTTGATCTTTGTTGTAGCATGTGAGACCTTTAGTTGGGGCATTTGAACTCTTAGTTGCAACATGTAGGATTTAGTTCCCTGACCAGGGACTGAACGCAGGCCCCCTGCAATGGTAGTGTGGACTACCAGGGAAGTCCCTCCCTTTAACTTTTTAATCTAGCTTCTATAATTCAAAATTTGACACATGATCAAAATGCAATTAATTGAAAATAAACAATGAAATATAGCACCCTGAAATACTCTGTATTCATTATATATATATATATATATATATATAATATTAATCTAAAAATGCACTTGTTTAGGAACATTTTCACAATGGTGGAGTAAGAACATGAAAATCTGCTCATTCACAAAAGCAAGAGATCATGTTAGTGTGAGTGTTAGTCATTCAGTTGTGTCCAACTCTTTGTGACCCCATGGACTGTAGCCTGCCAGGTTCCTCTCTCCATGGAATTCACCTGGCAAGAATACTGGAGTGGGTTGTCATTTTCTTCTCCAGGGACTCTTTCCAACCCAGGAATCAAACCTGGGTCTCCTGCATTGCAGGTAGATTCTTTGCCATTGAAACTAGCAGAGAAGCCCCAAAGCAAGAGAACAATGACAAAAAATTGTCAAAATCAACTTATTCAGAACTCTAGAAATGAACAAAAGGGTTGCAATGTTCTAGGATCGTTTATTCAAGAAAAATGGCTAAATATCAATAAGAACAGTGAGCTTTGTGTCTCTTAGTGTGCCCTATTCCCATGCCTCTCCCCCCAATTCCAGGATAGTCTTAGAAACCATTGGGAAAAAAAAAAAAAGAAACCACTGGGTTCACAGCTATGATAGATGTGAAAATCAGAAGCCTGGGAGCCACTGGTGGAGAGGGGCAGAATGGATTTGACACTCCTACTCTTTCCATCCCCAGATAATTGTCACTATTTGACCTTTTAGCTCCTTGAAAAGCTCTATTATCAAAGTTAGTCTTTATTTGACCTGCATCAGAGCTTACTCTGTGTGAATAGCCTTGTTATTATAGGACATTTGCCAAAAACAAGCCATGTCAGTTGTTTACCACTGCAGGTGCATGAGGCAGTTATATTAGTTGGATATACTAAAGACCTTGACCAAAAAAATTAAAAGGAAAAAATATAAAATGAGATGTCTGTGTTACAAAGGTTCCACATATTCCAGGAAATCTGGAAGGTCCTGTGCAGGTGGAATGCTCTGCTCATGTTCAAGAAAGAGCTGAGAAAGCCATAATTTCTCACCTCCGACTGACCTTGAGACTCTGCACAAGAAGAAAATGAAGGTGAAGGCATAGTTGTAAGCTACCTGCTTACAGCATTGAAAACATACCCCAAAACATGCACAGAGTGGTGTTTAGACTGAAATTTATAACTTTATACATCTATACTAAAGTAGAAGAAAGAATTTAAATCAATAAATTAACCATACACTACAGGAAACTAAAAGAGAAGAGCAAGCCAAAACTAAAGCAAGCAAAAGGAAGGAAACAAAAAGACAAGAGTGTAAATAAATGAAATAGAGAATTAAAAAATATGTTAAAAACCCAACAAAGCTAGAAGCTGGTTTCTTGAAAAAAAAAGAACAAAATTGACAAACTTTTAAGTAGCTGACAAAGGAAAAAAGAAGACCCAAATTACTAAAATCATAAATGAAAAGAAAATGTTACTACTGACCTTGCAAATAAAAGGATTATGGGGATTCTGTGAAGAGTAGTATGCTAGCAAATTGAAGTAGGCAAATTCCTAGAAAGACAAAGCTACCAAGTGGACTCCAGAAGGAACAGAAAATTTGGATAGACTTGACAATAGGAGAGATTGAATTACTAACCAAAACTCTTCCCAGAAATGAAGGTCCATGCCCCAGTGTCTTCACTGCTGAATTTTACCAAACCTCTAAAGAAGAATTAATAGCCATCCTTCACAAACTGTTCCAAAAAAGTAACAGAGCCAGGAATGCTTTCTTTCTAACTCATTCTGTGAAGCCTGTATGACTGATACCAAGACCAAACAAAGACACCACAAGGAAAGAAAACTACAAACCAATATTTTATGAATATTTTTTAAAATCTTATAAATATTTTTGCATCTTTAGGAAAATTGATACAAACATTCTCAAGAAAATACTAATGTATCAAATTTCATGATCAATTTATATAACAAGGGTTATGCACCACAGCCACATGGAATTTATCCCAGGAAGGCAAGATTGATCTAACCTACAAAAACATCAATGTAATAAAACACATTAATAGAAGAAAGGATAAAAACACATGATCACGTCAGCAGATACAGAAGATAATTTGACAGAATCCAATATCCATTCCTGAAAAATCTCTCAGCAAATTAGGAAAAGGAGGAAACTTTCTCAATTGGATAAGGGACACTGATGAAGAAGACTACTGCTAACATATACTCAATGGTGAAAAACTAAATGATTTCCCTCAAGTATCAGGGACAAGACATGGATATCTGCTCTCATTACATCTTCTATCCAGCACTGCCCTGCAGTTTTTATCTAGAGCAATATGACTTTTTCTAAAAAAGTTTCAAGATTGGAAAGGAAGAAATTAAACTATTTAATGTAGGTGACATGATCTTTTATGTAGAAAATTCCATTATATCTACAAAAAGTACTGGAACTGATAAATGTGTTTAGCAAAGTTGCAGCACAAAAAATTAATATATAACACTCAAATGCATTTCTATATGTTACCAATGAAAAATCAGGGAATCCAAATTGAAAATGCCATCCTCAATGGCATCAAAAAGAAGAAGATACTTGAAATAAATATAACCCCCCTAAAAGGCAAGACATACAATGGAAACTTCAAAAGGTCATTGAGAGAAATTAAAGACCAAGATAAAGGGAAAGATATCTTGGATTGATGGAATTCTTCATATTGTTAAGATGGTAATACTTCTCAAATTGATGTATATATTCAATGCAATCTCAATCAAAACTTCAGCTGTCATTTTTTGTAGCATGGCGCAAGTTGATTCTAAAGTTCATATGGAAGTACAAGAGACCCGGAATATCCAAAACAATCTTGACAAAGAATAACAAAGTTGGAGGACGCATATTCCCCAATCTCAAAACTTACTAAAAGTGATAGTAACCAAGGTAGTGTGGAGCTGGCATAAGGATAGACTTACAGACCAATGAAATAACATTGAGAATCAGAAATAAATTCTCATATTTATGTCAATTGATTTTTGACAAGAATGTCAAGAAAATTCCATAGGAAAACAATAGTATTTTCCATGAATGGTGCTGGGATAATGGGATATCCACATATAAAAAAGTAAAGTTGAACTTCTACCATCCATAAAACTAAAGTTGAATCTGACACCATTTATAAAAATTAATCAAAAAAGAATCATCAACTTAAATGTTTCAAATGTTAAAACAATACAGAAACTTTTTTGAAGGAAAAAAAAGAAACTTAGAAGAAAACCTAGATGAATATCTTTTTGACTTTGAGTTAGGCAATATTTTCTTAGCTATGATACCAAAAAGAGTAAACTATAAAAGAAAAAATAGATAACTGAACCTCATCAAAATTTAAAACTTGTGAGCTCCAAAGAACCTCATCAAGAAAGCGAGAAGACGGCCCATGGAATGGGAGAAAATATTTGCAAATTATATATTTAATAATTGTCTAGTATCCAGAATATATGAAGAACTATTACAAATCAACAACAGCAACAAAAAGAGACAGCCCAGTCAAGAAGCTGACAAAAGGTTTGAATAGTAGTGACTCAAAAAAATATACTAATACAAATAACCAATAAGCATGTGGAAGGATGCTCAATATCATTAATAATTTGAGAAATGCAAACCAAAACCAGAGTGAGATACCACTTCACACAAGGATGGCTATAATCAAAAAAGATAGATAATAAGTACTGGTTAGGATGTGTACAAATTAGAACACTCATCCATTGCTGGTGAGAATGTTAAATGGTGCAGCCACTTTGAAAAACAGTTTGGCAGTTCCCCTAATGGTTACACGCAGAGTTACCACATGATCCACTAGTCCTAGGCATACACCCAAGAAACACATGTTCACAGAAAAAATTCCAAAATTTCATAGCAGCATTATTTGTAATAACCAGAAAGTAGGAAAAAGCCCAAGTGACCATCAACAAATGAATACAGTGTATCTATTGAATATTATTTTGATGTGAAAAGGAATGGAATTCTGATACATGCTACAAAAACATGCTAAGAGAAGGAAGTCAGTCACAAAGCATTACCTATTGTATGATTTCATTTCTGTGAAATGTCCAGATGAGGAAAATTTATAAAGACAGAAAGTAGATTAGTGGTTGCCTAGGCCTGAATTTGGTCGTACTTATAAGGTTGTGGGCTGATGGCTAAAGGGTATAATGTTTCTTTTTGAGGTTAAAAAAAAATAGTATAAAATGGATTGTGGTGATACATATGCACAACTCTGTGAATATACTAAAAGTCATTGAATTGCACACACACGAAAAGGTTATCAGAACATTTTAACATTTCCCATATCTCTTCATTATTTTTCCCCATCTGTCTGGGGGAACTTAAATCATTTCTTATATTCAAGTTATTTTTACCTTTAGATATGTCTTAAGACTTGCTAATAATATATTCTTTGTTTTGCAATTATTCATAATAATTATTGCAATATAATCTTATGATTAAATGATATTTAATTCTTAGCACCCATCCTTTGATATAGTCATCTCTCCTCTCTTTGAACCTCTATTTTGACTACTTCTCTTGGCTGACCAGAATTTTACTTGAGTATTTTTTCAGGAAGTGTTATTGGTAGTCCTTGGCTATCTAACTCTGTCTGTTATCTTCACATATGAAATGACATACTAAGTATAAAAGTCATGACGCTCAATCTCTTTCAAGTACAAAGACATTATTTCATTGCTTTCTAGTATGTAATGTCATAGAAAAAAAGTCTGAGCTTAGTTTGATTATTTTTGTTGCTGGCATTTGCACTTGATTTTTTATGTAGTTTTATGCATGTATGTTTTTTTTTCCTCTATTGAAGTTCAACATTTTCTCCAGCATGTGTGTAAATATTGATCTGCTTTTGTTAACTTTTTTCTTAAAACACATACTTCCCATTGACTTTTGCAAGTAGAGAATGTTAGAATATACTACTCATTTTCCTAAAAATCTTATTGACCATTGAAGTCATTAAGATAATATGCATTATTTTTAAAACTAATTTGAAAATAGATTTTTTTGGAAATTTTCAATATTTAAGAAGCCATATTTTATGGGCATCATGTTCATATTATTTTATTCTTGTACTTCACAAAGATTATTATTTTTATTTATAATAACCTGTCAATGGCAAAGAGACTTGTGAATAAATGTTCAAAATAAACATCATGAAATAAGAAGAAAACAAATCTACCAAATTATGAGTTTCAAGTTAATCAGATATTCTTTGCTCTAAGCTGTCAAGATAAAGCTTTCTCAGCTTTCAACTAAAAGAAAGAGGAGCAAAAATAGGGAGGGAAGAAATATGGAAAAGAAGAAGCCAAACAGAAAGAGAAGCAAAGAGAGTCAGAGAGAAAGCATAAAAATTACCCCGTGAACAAAATAGACCAAAGATTCAGAACAAAGGAGACACACACACACACACACAGCCCCAAAGAAAGAGGAGAAAATTTTTAAGCTATAAGGACTCAGTATAGGATAAAACTACAATGGTGGTAGATTTAGAAAACAGAATAAAAAGAAAAAATTAAGGAAACAAGAAAAATCATTCAGAGAAAGATTAATAGTAATTTTTAAATTGGTACAAAAATTTATTCTGTTTTCATTGTTTTATGCAGTGAAATTCAAAATAGGTAATTGCTCATCAAATCAACTGGAAATTTTAATTAAAATGCTAACCATATTCCTAACTTTGTAATTTGTCTAATCCTTGAAGTTTGGAAAGTTCTCTTCTGAATCCAAAAGTCATAATAATCCACCAAGGAAAAATTATTTTAGATTGCAGCTAAGAAGTCGAGAACACAATTACCACAAGAGTGTCAGATTTGGTGTATTCTCCATCTCTGTTTCCCAGTATTTGTTATCACAGAAAAGAAATGGCCAGAAGAAAACCATAATTATTAATGTTAGTGTTGGCAACTTAAAATACACCAAAGCAGGAAAATCTCATTGGTTAATAATAATGTGCATATTGTATCTATTTTAACCTCTGATTGAACAAAAGGAGAGAAAATAAAGGTACCAAGGCCTGTTGCTGTTGGAATTTAAACTGTTTAGAATAAATGTCAATTGAATTCTATATAGCACTCCAGAGATAAGGCTTTAATAGTAATTTCACCCCCGCTCCCAACCTATTGAGACAGTAAAAAGTTCACATGTAGACTTTAAACATTAAAAGCACTAACAGTTATGACAGTCGGAGATACGACTAGGCATGAAATCCCAATGAGTAGAGCGTTTTATTTCATTTAGGTAAAAGTGAACAAAGAAGTTTAGGCAATGCAGCTAGTTAAAAAACAAAGGGAAAATGATGCTTTATGGATTCACTTGGTGTGTGAAAATTCACTGAACCATGTAGTTATGATATGTTTTTTTGCATGTTGTTAAGAAAAAATTATCTCTGAATCAATTCATACGTCATAAAATGCTCTTTCACTAGTATTAACATTTGTAAATATCCACATATATATTTTGTTCTACCAATATGAAGGAGGTAGACTACACAGATATGATCACAGTCTTCATGTACTTTTCTTTCTCAAATAGATAACATATGTGAAGACAGACATATAACAGACCGACCCTCAGTGAGCTGACCACTGATGGACAGCAGTATCACCTCTCTTTGTTTATGATAAAGTCCCAGCCAAGTGCCAGAACCTCCTCTTTAATAGCATCTGTTTATTCTGTCCTTGAACCATTGTCCATAGATCATTTAGAAGCTGTATCTGTCCAGTGTCTCAATTCCCTTTCCAAACCTCATCAGATTAATAACTCCTTATTAATGGTATACAATGTGCGTTGTACTCTTCCCTATTCCTTTAACTTAATGTTTCTAAAACTTCAGTCTTTCATTTACGATCATCACAATTTTCACAGTGTCATCATACCAACTGGGCTGTTATTTTTTAAATAATTTGAAGTTGACTCATATTCCTTTCATTGTAATGCCTACTTTAACCTAGTCCTAAACACTATTATCCATGGAATTGTTGATTTTTTTTAATAGTGTGTTTGTGTATCATCAGCTAAAATAATCATGTAAACCCCCAGTGGCATGCTAACCGCACTTGAATAACCACAGCATTCTTGGAGTCAGCTTAGTTATCACCTAGTAAGAATGATAAGTGTACCAACATAGAATCTTGCCCTACAGAACATAAGCTGCTTTATCTCCTATCTCAAAAGGTAGTCTTATTTTTTTGTAATCTCTAGTAAATAGACACATTCCAAGATGTGCATAACGAAGAATATTTAAGGAACTCTTTTGAATTTTAGTTTAACATGTTGATTAGTTTCACAGATTAAAAAATTCTTTTCAGAAAAATCATCTGTGGATTTTTTTTTGTTTAAAATTCTTTAGATTGGTTTGGTTATAAGTGAAGTTTACTCTGATAATAATGACACATAAATCACTGTCTCTTAATTCTTATCATATAGAATGGTGAAAGTCACACTCAGAACTTGTGGAATTTAAATAATAGGTAAAGGAAAAAATTGGACCTAGAGAAAAAATAAGGCTCTTTGTTCATTTGTTCTGACTCTTGAGTGCATATTATATGCCTGCCATCTTTCTACATGCTGAATGTGCATCAATAAAGAAGTTTTAATAGACAAAAATACCATGATCATGCATACATAATAATTGTAATACAAAGTTTTATAGAAAAGTTTTAAAGTACATGTTTAACTTTGAGATAACTCCTACTGAGATATTCCTATCAGTGTTTTCTAGTATCTCATTTCTTATTATCCTCATTTTCAAAATCTCTAAATATTCTATTACTATTTTAATTCATATTTATAATCTTTTTGTTAAAGGTTAATTATTCTCAACATTTGCATATTATAAAAATTTGAAACATAAAAGTTCAGGCAATAACATAAGACTTTATTCTTCCATTTGTTCAGACTAAAAACATCAGTGTTACTATTCCTTTCACTTTCTATCCCTCGCCAGTTTTGCAGTATCATCACACCAACTGTGTCATTATTTTAAAAAATATTTTAACGTTAGCTCATTTTCCTTTCATCCTAATACCTACTGGATTCCTATCCTTCACCAATGCCCCTCAAATTTTGTTGCTTGTACCTTCAAAATGTATCCAGAGTTCTACCACTTTTCTTGTCATTTCCACTACCACAATCTTAGTCCAAGACATCGTCATCTATTACATAAATTATTGCAGTAGGCTCGCAGTGGATCTGCCAGCTTCTGTTCTTACTTTCCACCCTCCACATTCTACCTCAACAAAGCACCCAGAAAAATCCGGTTACAATGTGAGTCATATAATATTGTTCCTCTGCCCAAAGCACTACAATGAATTGTCATCTTACACTAAATAAAAGTCAGAATTCTTTTTCCTTTTTTTTCTTACTGAAGTATAGTTGATATACAGTATTATATGATACAGGTGTACAATATAGTGATTCACAATTTTTTAGGAGGGGGGGTATGGGTTGAAGGCAATGGCACCCCACTCCAGTACTCTTGCCTGGAAAATCCCATGGATGGATGGAGGAACCTAGAAAGCTGCAGTGCATGGGGTCGCTGAGGTTCGGACACGACTGAGCGACTTCACTTTCACTTTTCACTTTCATGCATTGGAGAAGGAAATGGCAACCCACTCCAGTTTTCTTGCCTGGAGAATCCTAGGGACGGGGGAGCCTGGTGGGCTGCCGTCTATGGGGTTGCACAGAGTTGGACACGACTGAAGCGACTTAGCAGCAGCAGCAGCATGGGTTGAAGGATTTATTACTTGCAACAAGTAAAGAGAATACCAGGGATCATTTCTCAAAATGTCTCCCAGAACTGCAAAACTGGGAAAGTCTTAAACTAAGGGTATGTGCATATCCATGAGGGGTGTTGAGCAGAGGAGAATTCAGCTTAGAATTGGGGCAAAGGTCAACAGAGTCCAAGCTTTAGTTGGTTGAAGTCTGGAGGGTCAACATCATCATTCCCCCCTCCACCTGGGTGGGGAGCCTTAATTCCTGGTGTCAGGACTTAACAGATGCTCAGGTTTTTGGTCTTGTTGCAGAAAGAATTCAGTGAAAGACAAAGTGATGGGTATGAAGTGGTTTTATTTAGAGAGGTACATATTCCACGGGGCTTCCCAGGTGGCTCTTTCATAAAGAATCTGCTTGCTAAGCAGGAAACTTGGGTTCTATCACTGGGTCAAGAAGATCCCCCGAAGAAGGAAATGGCAACCCACTCTAGTACTCTTGCCTGCAAAACCCCATGGACAGAGGAGCCTGGCAGGCTATAAAACAGCTGGACATGACTTAGTGACTAAACAGCAACATGTTCCATAGACAGAATGGGGTTCATCGCAAAAGGTGAAAGTGGCCCTGAGAGAGACAGACTTCAAAGAGAGGGCATGAGTCATCTCAGAAGGCAAGAGGCCGTGATTCACAATTTTTAAAGGTTATCCTCCGCTTAGAGTTATAAAATATTGACAATTTTTCCTATGTCGTACAATATAACTTTGCAGTTTATACATATTAATAATAGTTTGTACCTCTTACTCTCCTACCCCTATATTGCCCCTCCCCTTTTCCCCCTCTCCACTGGCAACCACTAGTTTGTTCTCCATATCTGTGAGTCTGCTTCTTTTTGTTATTGTTGTTGTTTTATTAATGTTCGTTGTATTTTTTAGATTCTACATATAAGTAGTATCACACAGTTTCTGTCTTTCTTTGGCTAGCTTACTTCACTTGGCATGATGTCCTCCAAGTCCATCCATGTTGCTGCAAATGGAAAATTTTCATTCATTGTTATGACTGAGTAGTATGTCATTTTGTGTGTGTGTGTATCTCATATCTTCTTATCCACTCATCTGTTGATGGACACTTAAGTTGCTTTCAAGTCTTGGCAGTTGTAAATTGTGCTTCTATGAACATTAAGGTTCATGAATCTTTTCAAATTATATGTATATATATGTGTGTGTGTGTGTGTGTGTGTGTGTGTATACAGCTTATATGTAGTATAAGTTTTATGTTGTCACCCTGCTTATTTAACTTACATGCAGAATATATCATGTGAAATGCTGGGCTGGATGAAGCACAAGCTGGAATCAAGATTGCCAGGAGAAATATCAATAACCTCAGATATGCAGATGACACCACCCTAATGGCAGAAAGTGAAGAACTAAAGAGCCTCTTGATGAAAGTGAAAGAGGAGAGAGAAAAAGTTTTCTTAAAACTCAACATTCAGAAAACGAAAAACATGGCATCCAGTCCCATCACTTCGCGGCAAATAGATGGGGAAACAATGGTAACAGGGAGAGACTTTATTTTTCTGGGCTCCAAAATCACTGCAGATAGTGACTGCAGCCATGAAATTAAAAAACGCTTGCTCCTTGGAAGAAAAGTTATGACCAACCTAGACAGCATATTAAAAAGCAGAGACATTACTTTGATGACAAAGGTCTGTCTAGTCAATGCTATGGTTTTTCCAGTGGTCATATATGGATGTGAGAGTTGGACTATAAAGAAAGCTGAGCACCAAAGAATTGATGCTTTTGAACTGTGGTGTTGGAGAAGACTCTTGAGAGTCCCTTGGACTGCAAGGAGGTCCAACCAGTCCATCCTAAAGGAAATCAATCCTGAATATTCATTGGAAGGACTGATGCTGAAGCTGAAACTCCAATGCTCTGGACACCTAATGCAAAGAACTGACTCATTGGAAAAGACCCTGATGCTGGGAGAGATTGAAGGCAGGAGGAGAAGGGAACGACAGAGGATGAGATGGCTGGATGACATCACCGACTCAATGGACATGAGTTTGAGCAAGCTCTGAGAGTTGGTGATGGACAGGGAGGCCTCGTGTGCATCTCTCCTTGGGGTTGCAAAGAGTCGGACATGACTGAGTGACTCAACTGAACTGAAGTGATCCAAGAATAGAATTTGGAGTCATATAGTAGCTCTACTTTTAGTTTTTTGAGAAACTGCCATACCATTTTCCACAGTGACTGCACAATTTACATTTACATTAGCAGTGTTTGAGGGTTCCCTTGTCTCCACATCCTTGCCAACATTTGTTATTTGTGGTCTTTTTCATGGTAGTCATTCTGACAGGTGTGAAGTTTCACTGTGGTTTTGATTTGCGTTTCCCCTGATGGTTAGCAACGTTGAGCATCTTTCATGTGCCTATTGGCCATCTGCATTTCTCGGGAAAATGTCTATTCAGTTCTTCTGCCCATTTTAAAATCAGGTTGTTTGTAGAGTTCTTATTATTCTAAAAGTTTTCTATGTCTTTGTATGTAGTTACAATAAATTCAGTTTTCACGGCTAGATGATAGTCTAAGAAAATAATTCATTTCATTAATTCATTATTTCATCTATAGACATTTGGGGACCTTTCAGTTGTCTTGCAATTATAAATAATGCCCACAGTAAGAAATGGTAAGAGAAATTCTTAAGGATAGAGGAAATGATATTAGATATAATTTCAGAAGTTTGGGAAGAAATGACTAACTCTTATTTATAGTTAACTGATTTTCAACAAGGGTGCCAAAAAAATCTGGTGGGGAAAACATGTTTTTTCCCAATGAATGGTACTGGGACGTTCGGATATTCATACGTAAAAGAATGAAACTGGACCTGTGTATCACACTATATATGAAAATTAACTCAAAATTGATCATTGACCTAAACGTAAGAGCTAAAACTATAACCTTGCTGGGAAGAAAAAAAAACCTAGATTGATATCTTCTTGGATTTAGGTTAGATGCTGGTTTCTTAATGAGACGCCAAAAACACAGCAATAAAAGGAAAAAGGGCAAATCAGACTTCATCAAAATTAAAAACTTCTGTCCTTTAAAGGAAATCATAAAAAAAAAAAGAAAGAAAGAAAATATAACACATAGAATCAGAGAGAAAATATTTTCAAATCATGTATCAGATTAGGGACTTGTATTCAGAATGATTAAAAAAATTCAACTCAACAATAAAAGCACAAATACCTTAATTTTTAAAATGAGCTAAGTATCTCAATAGACAGCCCTCCAAAAGAGACTTGCAAATGATCAGAAAGCACATAAAAGATGCTTAACATACAAATTAAAACCACAATGAAGTTTCCATTTCAACAACTGAGGCCCGAAGATTCTGGGTTCCAACCCAGTAGGAAAATTCGGCCTCTGACTGAAGAGGAGACCCATGTAATGTTTGAGAAGGCAGCAAAATTCATCAGAGAGAACCTTCAGCTACTGGTCAACAGATCCTACAGCACCTACTGTTTCAGGCTGCACAATGACCGCACAGTGTACTGTGTGAATGAGATGATCTTGAAGTTGGTCGTGGGTATCTCTGGTGACAAGCTTGTTTTGCTTGGGAGGTACTTTGGAAAATTCCCTAAGACCCACAAGTTTCAGTTGGACATTACAGCTCTGGATTACCTAGCACCCTATGCCAAGAATGGGGCTTCCCATGTGGCACTAATGGTGAAGAACTCACCTACCAATGCAGGAGACATAGATGTGGGTTCAGTCCCGGGGTGGGGAAGATCTCCTGGAGGAGGGCATGGCCACCCACTCCAGTAGCTTGCCTGGAGAATCCCCATGGACAAAGGAGCCTGGCAGGCTACCGTCCATAGTCCACAGTGTCACAAAGAGTTGGACATGACTGATCAACTTAGCACTATGCCAAGAATAAAGTGTTCCTGAAACAGAGCAAGCCTTCCTGTCTGAGAACCATGAGCTGATATCTGGACTCGGTCAAATTACTGGAAATACTTCTCAGTACTAGGGAGTCATGGGGAACTCCTTGGCAGACATCCCTTTGGCTTTTGAAGTGGCAGCAAAGTCTACACAAGACTGCAGGAGAGTAGACACCATGATTACGGTGGCATTTCATCAAGCAGACATTGGGGAATATGTTCGGCACAAAGAGATGTTGACTTTAAACCATCACGAGGACCTGGGGCTGTGTAGAAGGGCTTAACTTTGATTCCTGAGTCTGTAGACTCCAGCATCCTGTTGAATTTTGTCAACACTGTGACCTGTTCAGGGACTCCTTGATTTAATATTCACTCGATCATGGACAAATGCAAGTTGGATTCTTATACAGAAATGGCTCAGAAATGGAGTTTTGGATCTTTGTGATTGTGGAATAGAATACTGTGCTTTATATTTGAATCAGAGGGTTTCTTGTATTGAGTAACAAGTTCTAAATTGTTGGAACCGAGGACAAGATGAGCTTATTATTGTTATCTGTGATAATATTTTCCAATTGATAAGAACATAATGAATTTTCTTATTTATTAATACAATGAAAGATAGATATTGGCATATCAGAATACTAGGGCATGTCTGGAATTTTACAAATGAAATTTGGATAAAATATAAGAGCAGCTTATTCTGATGATTTTCTATATGGTAGGTGCTGTGTGGAGTGGAAGAAAAACTTGGATTCAAACAGCAGTTCTCACATCTACCAGATGTATGGCCTTAGGTGGGGCATTAAACTTTAATAAGCTTAATTTCTTCAAAAAAATAGTTAAACTGTCTTCCTAAGCATAGTTCTTAGAATTAGAAATCATAACTATAAAGCACTTAGCACAGTGCCTGGCAAATGATAGGTGTTGAATAAATAGTAAAAATTATTTCTGTAATGATTCTACTGAGTATTTCTGTTACTGAGTAGGATCTTATGAATATAATTTGATTATATCTTGACTTTTACAAGCAGTTTATCAATCTTTCTTGAATGATATGATCTCATGCTGAATGTTATTTTTATCACCCTGATTTCCTAAAACATAATTTCTCTTATAAATCTTTTGTTTTGTTTTTTAATTAAAAAAATTTTAAATTGAAGTATGGTTGATTTACAATGGTGTGTTGGTTTGGGGTGTACAGTAGGGTGATTCAGATATATGTATATACATATACATAAATATATTCTAATAAATCTTTACTTACCTGACTAAACTCGATGAAAACCACTAATCAGAGACTGAAATAATAATTCAGCTCCTCCATCCTTCCCCATGCCTTCCAAAATTATTTTTAGAATTATTAAAATATTTTTTCATTTTGATGTATGGCAAAAGCCAACACAGTATTGTAAAACAATTATCCTTCAATTAAAAATAAATAAAATTTAAAAATTTTAATGAAAAACGTTACAAATTTTTTAAACTACCTGTATTGTAAGGCAGTTTCTTTAGTGAATATACTGCTTATTTTAAATTCCAAAGGTAGCGTCTCTAAAATAAAACATTTTTTAATTACCAAAAAAAAAAAAAAACAACCCAACTGCACAATAAAATAGGAGTTTAACTATTTCACACACTACAACAGTTAAAGTTAAAAAGATAGACAGTAATTAGTGTTGTTGAGAATATGGAAAAACTAGAACCTTTTTACATTGCTGCAGAAGTGCAAAATAGTGCAGCTACTTTGGAAAAAAATTTGGAAGTTCCTCACAACTTTTAAAATACAGAGTTACTAGATAACCTACATTTCCAGACTTACTCTAATGAGAGGCCCTGGCAAGTGACATATCATGAACATTATTTTCCTTACTTATAAAGTAAGAAAGGAGTCTGTTGGTTGATAATTTATTTCTTTTGTGTTTGTTGTATTTAGTTGCTCGGTCATGTCCAACTCTTTGTGGACTGTAGCCTGCCGGGCTCCTCTGTTTATGGGATTTTCCAAGCAAGAATATCAGAGTGGGTTGCCATTTCCTCTTTCCAGGAATCTTCCCAACCCAGGGAATCAAACCTGTGTCTCCTGCAATGCAGGTGGATTCTTTACCCACTTAGCTATCATTTAACTTCAAACAATAACAACAAAAATGAAATCTTTGGCTTTCCATAGGAAAATGAAAAACCAGCTCACAGACTGGAAGAAAATATTTGCAAAATAGCACATAAGTTTGATAAATGGACTTTATAAAGAACTCTGACAACAGTACAAAGGCAAATAATCCAATTTAAAATGGACAAAAGATTTGAACAGATACTTCACAAAAGAAGATACACACATGCACATGTATGTTAACGTCTAATCAGCAGATGAAGATGCTCAATATCACCAATCATCATGGAAATGCATATTAAAATCATTTAGATACTTGTCTTCACACCAAATAGAATGAATAACATTAAAAAAATTGATGACACCAACTAAAGTAATTGGAAATCTTGTATATTGCTTGTGGAAGTGTAAAATGGTACAGTCTCTTTGAAAAACAATTTCACAATTTTTAAATATAATTAAAATAAGTATATACCTAGATATTTTCTTAAGAAGAATGGAAATATGTCCACAAAAGGACTTGTACAGAATACTTACAGTAGACTGATCTATAGTAACCCCAAGTGAAATAACCCAGTGACCATCATTGTGTGATAATTCATGCAATGGAAAATTAATTAGCAATAGAAATGAATGAACTACTGGTACATGTAAAAACACAGATGAATCTCAAACACAGTAATTTCAGGGAAAGAAGCCAACACAAAAGAATGTTTGCTGTATAATTTCATTTATATGAATTCTAGAACAGATGAAGGTAATCTACGCTGATAGAAGTCAGATCAGTGGTTGCCTGAAGGAAGGGATTGACTACCAAGGGATATAGAGGAATTTTCCAGGGTTATGTAAATGTTCTGTATTTTGATTGTGGAAATGGTAGCTCAAATATATACATTCATTTAAACACATTGAACTGCACTTAAAATTTGTGCATTTTACTCTAATCCACAGCAAAGTTTATTTAAAAAATAATGCTACTAGAAATGTTTATATGAGTCATTTTTGTACCTGCCACATACATGTACATTTTTTACATGTTCTAGATATACATGGTATATACTTGGAAGTGGAAATCCTCTGAGAGTTTGCAAATTTACTCTTTTACAGGATAATGTGAAATTGATCTTAAAATTATTTTTCCAACTTACACTTTTGATTTTTTACCAACTTACACACAAATGATTTTAACAACCTGCACTGGCAAGTGTTTCTATTGATTTACATCCTCATCAGCACTTGGTATTTTCTGATTTAAAGAATTTTCCAATCAATGACTAAAAATATTACCTGACTATGGTCTTGTTAAAATTTTTTTGTCATTATTAATAAGGTGGAACTTTTTTTTTCATATTGATCATTTGGATTGTCTCTCCCTAAAGTTGCAGTTCAACTAGGGTGTTACTTTGTCTCATTGATTTTATAGAATTTCTACGTATATTCTGAATTCTAGATCTTTGATATGTGCTGAAAATATCTTCTTTCTGTAACTTGTCTTTTCACTCCTTTTAAAGTATCTTTTGATGAACAGTTCTTAGTTTTAATGTGGGCTTTTCTTTTCCTTTATGGTTAGTGCTTTTTAATGCCTTCTTTAAGAAATCACTCCATATCCTGAAGTTACAAAGATATTTTCTATTTTCTTCGGCAAGTTTTATAATTTTTGTTTTCCACATCTAATCTTTAATCCAGTGTCTTAGTATGGGTAAAGCTGAAAATGAGTATACTACCCAAAGCAATTTACAAATTCAGTGCAATCCCTATCAAGCTACCAGCCATATTTTTCACAGAACTAGAACAAATAATTTCAAGATTTGTATGGAAATACAAAAAACCTCGAATTGCCAAAGCAATCTTGAGAAAGAAGAATGGAACTGGAGGAATCAACTTGCCTGACTTCAAGCTCTACTACAAAGCCACAGTCATCAAGACAGTATGGTACTGGCACAAAGACAGACATATAGATCAATGGAACAAAATAGAAAGCCCAGAGATAAATCCACACACATATGGACACCTTATCTTTGACAAAGGAGGCAAGAATATACAATGGAGTAAAGACAATCTCTTTAACAAGTGGTGCTGGGAAAACTGGTCAACCACTTGTAAAAGAATGAAACTAGATCACTTTCTAACACCGCACACAAAAATAAACTCAAAATGGATTAAAGATCTAAATGTAAGACCAGAAACTATAAAACTCCTAGAGGAGAACATAGGCAAAACACTCTCAGACATAAATCACAGCAGGATCCTCTATGACCCACCTCCCAGAATTCTGGAAATAAAAGCAAAAATAAACAAATGGGATCTAATTAAAATCAAAAGCTTCTGCACAACAAAGGAAAATATACGCAAGGTGAAAAGACAGCCTTCTGAATGGGAGAAAATAATAGCAAATGAAGCAACTGACAAACAACTAATCTCAAAAATATACAAGCAACTTATGCAGCTCAATTCCAGAAAAATAAACGACCCAATCAAAAAATGGGCTAAAGAACTAAATAGACATTTCTCCAAAGAAGACATACGGATGGCTAACAAACACATGAAAAGATGCTCAACATCACTCATTATCAGAGAAATGCAAATCAAAACCACAATGAGGTACCACTTCACACCAGTCAGAATGGCTGCGATCCAAAAATCTGCAAGCAATAAATGCTGGAGAGGGTGTGGAGAAAAGGGAACCCTCCTACACTGTTGGTGGGAATGCAAACTAGTACAGCCACTATGGAGAACAGTGTGGAGATTCCTTAAAAAATTGCAAATAGAACTACCTTATGACCCAGCAATCCCACTGCTGGGCATACACACCGAGGAAACCAGAATTGAAAGAGACACATGTACCCCAATGTTCATCGCAGCACTGTTTATAATAGCCAGGACATGGAAACAACCTAGATGTCCATCAGCAGATGAATGGATAAGAAAGCTTTGGTACATGTACACAATGGAGTATTACTCAGCCATTAAAAAGAATTCATTTGAATCAGTTCTGATGAGATGGATGAAACTGGAGCCGATTATACAGAGTGAAGTAAGCCAGAAAGAAAAACACCAATACAGTATACTAACACATATATATGGAATTTAGAAAGATAGCAATGACGACCCTGTATGCAAGACAGGAAAAAAGACACAGCGGTGTATAATGGACTTTTGGACTCAGAGGGAGAGGGAGAGGGTGGGATGATTTGGGAGAATGGCATTCTATCATGTATACTATCATGTAAGAATTGAATCGCCAGTCTATGTCTGACGCAGGATACAGCGTGCTTGGGGCTGGTGCATGGGGATGACCCACAGAGATGTTATGGGGAGGGAGGTGGGAGGGGGGTTCATGTTTGGGAACACATGTAAGAATTAAAGATTTTAAAATTAAATAAAAAAAATTAATTAAAAAAAAAAAGAAAAGAAAAGAGAACTCAAAATGGAGGGCTTAAAGAATGTAGACTTTTTTGCCTTTCAGCTTTAAAGTGGGCCTTGTCCACCATGCCCTGCTCCTTCCCTGAGCAGGGATGGAACCTACGCCCCCTGCAGTGGAAGTGCAGAGTTCTAACCACTGGGCCACCAGGGAAGTCTCAAAGTGGACATTTTAGTCTGGAGACTGGTTTTGTTTTGTGGAGTCATTGGGGGCCCAGTTTCAGACGGTGTCTCCAGTGATGCTCAATGCCATTGCTCTGCTGTGTGTGCTCAGTTGGACCCACTCTTTGCGGCCCCATGGACTGTGCCCGCCAGGCTCCTCAGCCTATGGAATTTTCCAGGCAAGAATACTGAAATGGGTTGCCATGCCCTTCTCCAGGGGATCTTCCCCATCTGGGGACTGAACCTGTTTGCATTTCCTGCCTTGGCAGGCGAGTTCTTTACCACTGAGCCACCTGGGAAGCCATGGCAAGATATATCCCTTCACTTTAAGTCTCCTTTAAGTAGTCGCTGTAAAAAGGAGACATTGCTGCTAGGATTAAGGAACAAAATGGAAGAGAGAGCATGGATAGAACCTGGGGACTTGCAGGAGGGGCTCCCACAGGCCTTACCCAGTCCCCCAGAGGAGAGAGTCCACGGCTGCGACCTGAAGGGGGCGCCATGGAGCTGGTCCTTGGATGCTGAGCACTGCTCCTGCTCAGACGTCTAGGGGGACGGTACCAAGACTGGTGTTGGGACTTCTGGGAGGAAGGTGCCAAGGCTTTGAAGCTGTGAGCAGCAATAGAAGTGGGACGCTGGAGGTACAGCTGTTCTTGTGCTGCTCAGAAGTTCTGACTGCGACTGGAAGCGGGAGGCAAGCCCCTTCTCCCTTCTCCTGCCTTCCTATCTCTGTCTCTTACGGACAAAACCTGAAAGAAATCGTTGGGCAGGGGAACAAACAGTGCTGCTATTTGTGGAAAACCTTGTACATATGTTGTTTTGTCTTTGTGGAGATATCTCCTCAGGGTAAATTCTTAGAGGGATTGTATGTCTCTTTGCTAGAGATTGCCATATTTTTCTCCATATGACGTTGACCCATTTTGTGCTGTCAGCAACAACCCGTGAAAGTATTCGTGCACAGAGCCACAGGAAGAGAGTGCATTGTCAAACTTCTGAATTTTTGCCAAACTAATAGATTCTAAATGATATTACAGTAGAATTTTAGTTCAGATTTCTTTTATGAAGTTGAGCATTGTCTCCTATGTTTGAGATCCCTTTATGTATCTTTTTCTGTGAATTGTCTGTTCGTGTCTCTTGGCCATGTTTGTATCGGATTTTGATAATTTTACTTGTATATATTAGGACAAATAGCCCTTTAATTTCATGTGAGTAGTAATATTTCCTCCCAGTCTGTCATTTATCTTTTGACTTTGTTTATCAACTTAACTCCAGAAAAAAATCATGTTAGTACCATTACGAAACTGACTTATATTTATATATTAATTTTAAGGAAAATTAACATCTTAATTTTATTTGCCTTATCCAAGAACATAAGATCCTTTTCATTTGTTCAAGATTACTATTGTGATTTCAAGAGTATTTTAAAGATTTTTCTCATATAAGCTTGCATATTTCTGGTTGTTTACTGTTTAGTATTTTAAATTTTGTTGCTTTTGTAAAGAAGGTTTACTTTTACATCGTCTTCTATCTTACTCTTTGATATGTCTGAAGGGTAATATTTTTTGTATGTTAACTTAAAATTTAGCAACCATTACTGAATCCTTTAACGTTTGTGTTAAATTCCTTGGATCTTATATGTTTATTCTAAAAACATTGGCAAGTGTAATTTAACTTATTTCCAGATTTTGTGCCTTTAATTGAATTGTTTTATTGCACTGGCTAATCTCCATTAAAGCAGTAAGTTACAGTGGAGATAGTGAGCATCTTTGTTTTGTTCTTGACCTTTAGTAGGAATGCCTCTGATGTTTCCCCAGTAACATGCTGTGATATATTTTGTTGTTTTATTACGTTAGGGAGTATCCATCAATTTCTATCTTATCGAGTTCTTTTTTTCAAACAGAAGAAAAGATGTGGAATTGTATAAAAAGCCTTTTCAGCAAATGTGGAAATAATCTTAGCATTTTCCTCCTTGTATCTATTAATATGATAAATTATATTAATGGCTTCCTTAATATTGAACAATCCTTATATTCCTAGAATAAACCCATCTTGGTCATAAAGTTTGAGTTAAAAAAAATTCTTTTAAGAGACTTTATTTTTTACAGCAGTTTTAGGTTCACACAATATTGAAAGGAAGGAATAGAGATTTCCCATATACTCCCTGCACCACAGACACAAAGCCTCCCCCACTATCAGCATCCTCCACCTGAGTGGAACATCTGTTACAATCAAATGAACCTACACTGACATATCATTATTGCTCAAAGTCCATAGTTAACATGAGGGTTCATTCTTGGCTTTGTACATTCTATAGGTTTGGACAAATGTGTAATGATATGTACCCACTATTATAGTAACATACAGAATAGTTTCACTGCCTTAAAATTTTATATATCACCGATTTACCCCTGTCTCCTCCAATCCTTGGAAACCACTGATCCTTTTATTTTCTCCATAATTTTGCCTTTTCCAAAAGGTCATGTAGTTGGACTTGTACAGTATGTAACCTTTTCAGATTAACTTCTTTCACTTAATAATAAACATTTAAGATTTCTCTGTGTCTTTTCTTGACTTATTAGTTTCTTTCTTTTTTTAGCACTGAATAATATTCCATTGTCTGGATATATCACAGGTTATATATCCATTCACCTACTGAGGACATCTTAGTTGCCTCCATGTTTTGGCAATTATGAATAAAGATGCTGTAAACATTTATGTGCAGATTTTTGTGTGGATATAAGTTTTCAGCCCATTAGAATACATACCAACTGGTGAATTGCATGAAGTATCTTTTTAATGTGCTTTTGTATTCTGTTGCTGATGATGCTGACTTAAAATTCTTTACATTTATATACATAAATGAGAATGGTGCAGTGCCGCGGCCAGCACAAGCAAGAGTTGCACCTGTACAGGGAGAGAACGGAGCGTCCCCGCTAAGAAAAATAAGAGAGAGACAAAAGATGGGGTTGAGAGGATCAGATCAAAAATGGCTGATGCCTTTCTTTATTAGGCTATAGTATTTATAGGATAATGTACGTGACTTAAGACATGTACAGGATTATTTTTTAACCTCAGGATACAATCACTAGACCCTTACCATTGTGTACAGTGTATACTAAGTAATCTATCTTCTATGACATGTTGCAAGACATCCTGACCTTAAGGGCTATAAAAATTCTTCAAGGGGGGCGGGACAGGGAGCTTAGGACCATGCCTAAGGCTCTGCATACCTGCCGAGCAGCTCCCAAGACTTAACCCTTCACGGGCAGTCCCCCGCAGTGCAGTATTTGCCTATTTTGGAACTGATGTTATGCTGGCTTTGTAAAAACAATTGGGAATGTTTTCTTCTTTTAAAATGCTCTGAATCACTATACGTAACAATTAAATAACAGCTTTTTGTGGATTTAGAATTTCCTTGTGAAACCATCTGGGCCTGGCACTTTTTGTGTGTCAGGAGACATTACTTTGCCAACAAAGGTCCGTCTAGTCAAGGCTGTGGTTTTTCCAGTAGTCATGTATGGATGTGAGAGTTGGATTGTGAAGAAAGCTGAGCACCGAAGAATTGATGTTTTTGAACTGTGGTGTTGGAAAAGACTCCTGAGAGTTTCTTGGACTGCAAGGAGATCCAACCAGTCCATTCTGAAGGAGATCAGCCCTGGGTGTTCTTTGGAAGGATTGATGCTAAAACTGAAACTCCAATACTTTGGCCACCTCATGCGAAGAGTTGACTCATTGGAAAAGACTCTGATGGTGGGAGGGATTGGGGTCAGGAGGAGAAGGGGACGACAGAGGATGAGATGGCTGGATGGCATCACTGACTCGATGGACGCGAGTCTGAGTGAACTCCAGGAGTTGGTGATGGACAGGGAGGCCTGGCATGCTGCAATTCATGGGGTCGCAAAGAGCCGGACACGACTGAGCGACTGAACTGAACTGAACTGAACTGAGTTTTTTGATATCTTTAGTTTTTAGAATAAAACTGACTAGTGTAGGCTTCTTACCTTTACTGGGATTAATTTTGGCATATTGTAATTTGCATTAAATCTAGGTTTTCAAATGTATTTTTGCAATACTATGAAAATAATTATATCAACAACTTCAGATATGCAGATCCATCAGTTCAGTTCAGTCGCTCAGTCATGTCTGACTCTTTGTGACCCCATGGACTGCAGCATGCCAGGCCTCCCTGTCTATTACAAACTCCTGGAGTTTACTCAAACTCACGTCCATTGAGTCAGTGATGCCATCCAATCATCTCATCCTCTGTTGTCCCCTTCTCCTCCTGGCTTTAGTCTTTCCCAGCATCAGGGTCTTTTCAAATAAGTCAGTGCTTCACATCAGGTGGCCAAACTATTGGAGTTTCAGCTTCAGCATCAGTCCTTCCAATGAATATTCAGGATTGATTTCATTTAGGATGGACTGTGGATCGCCTTACTGTCCAAGGGACTCTCAAAATTCTTCTCCAACACCACAGTTCAAAAGCATCAATTCTTTGGTGCTCAGCTTTCTTTACAGTCCAACTCTCACATCCGTACATGACTACTGGAAAAGCCATAGCTTTGACTAGATGGACCTTTGTTGGCAAAGTAATGTCTCTGCTTTTGAATATGCTGTCTAGGTTGGTCATAACTTTTCTTCCAAGGAGCAAGCATCTTTTAATTTCATGGCTGCAATCACCATCTGCAGTGATTTTGGAGCCCCCCCCCAAAATAAAAGTTTGTCACTGTTTCTGTTGTTTCCCCATCTATTTGCCATGAAGTGATGGGACCAGATGCTATGATCTTCGTTTTCTGAATGTTGAGTTTTAAGCCAACTTTTTCACTCTCCTGTTTCACTTTCATCAAGAGGCTCTTTAGTTCTTTTTCACTTTCTGCCATAAGGGTGGTGTAATCTGCATATCTGAGGTTATTGATATTTCTTCTGGCAATCTTGATTCCAGCTTGTGCTTCCAGCCCAGCATTTCTCATGATGTATTCTGCATATAAGTTAAATAAGCAGGGTGACACTATACAGCCTTGATGTACTCCTTTCCTGATTTGGAACCAGTCTGTTGTTCCATGTCATGTCCAGTTCTAACTGTTGCTTCCTGACATGCATACAGATTTCTCAAGAGGCAGGTCAGGTGGTCTGGTATTCCCATCTCTTCAAGAATTTTCCACAGTTTATTGTGATCCACACAGTCAAAGGCTTTGGCATAGTCAATAAAGTAGAAGTAGATGGTTTTCTGGAACTCTTGCTTTTTCGATGATCCAACAAATGTTGGCAATTTGATCTCTGGTTTCTCTGCCTTTTCTAAATCCACCTTGAACAGGTGATACCACTCTAATGGCAGAAAGTGAAGAGGAAATAAAGAGCCTCTTGATGAGGGTGAAAGAGGAGAGTGAAAAAGCTTTCTTAAAACTCAACATTCAAAACACGAAGATCTTGGCATTTGGTCCCATCACTTCATGGCAAATTGAAGGGGAAAAAGTGGAAACAGTGGCAGATTTTATTTTCTTGGGCTCCAAAATCAGTGATTACGGCCATGGACAGTGATCACAGCCATGAAATTAAAAGAGACTTGCTCCTTGAATGAAAAGCTACGACAAACCTAGACAGCATATTGAAAAGCAGAGACATCACTTTGCTGACAAAGGTCTGTATAGTCAAATCTATGGCTTTTTCAATAGTTGTGTATGGGTATGAGAATTGGACCATTAAAACTGAAGAATTGATGCTTTTGAACTGTGCTGCTGGAGAAGACTCTTGAGAGTCCCATGCACAGCAAGGAGACCAAATCAGTCAATCTTAAAGCAACCCTAAATATTCATTGGAAGGACTGATGCTGAAGCTGAAGCTCTAATACTTTGGCCACCTGATGTAAAGAGCCAACTCATGGAAAAAGACCCTGATCCTGGGAAAGATTGAGGGCAAGAGAAGGGGGCAACAGAGGATGAAATGGAATGAGTTTGAGCAAACTCTGGGAGATGGTGAAGGATAGGGAAGCCTGGCGTGCTGCAGTCCATGGTGTCACAAAGAGTCGGACACAGCTTTGCGACTGAACACCAAATAACAATGTAAGTTTTTGTTTCTAAAACCCCTTAGATTTCTTATATTGAATGTTTATGCTTTCTTCCCTCTTTTCTGGAATAGGTTCATTACTGGTCTGTCTTAAAATATTTTTTATTTTCCAATCAGCATGTGTTGACTGTTTATTGGTCCTACTGGTTCTCTGTATTCAACCTCATTGCTTTTATCTTTATTTTCTTCCTCTGCTTTTCTTTGCTTTAGGTTTTCATGTTAGAGATAGAATTCATTTATTCTCATTGTATAAATATTTGAAAGCTATAAAATTTTTTCTAATCACTAACTTGTTTTTTATAGATTCTGATATTATTGTTTCTATTAGCATTATTTTTTGGAAATGATTTGAGTTTATGTTGTACTTTACCCTGTTCTAACACTTCTTTAATAGTATAATTTAAAATATTCACATGGGAAAGACTGTTTTCTGATTTTATTATCAATTTTTAGTTTTATTATGGTATTTATTGCCATTGTTGTCTAACCTAAATACTATTTGCATGATTTTTACTTTTTTCTACTATTGAGGAGTTCTTTGTGACATAATACATGTCACGTAATACATAATACATAATACATGTTTTCATGACTGAGTCTATCTGTGCTTAAAAAGAGTATATTTTCTATTTTTGAGGTTAAATTTGAATATGTCAATAATGCCTACCTTATTTATTACATTGTTTAGCTTTTCAATATCTGTGCTTAATTTGCTCCATTAGACTTGTCTTTCCTTGAGAGAGATATATTGATGTCTTTTATTTTTTTTTATTTATTTTTAATTGTGAGCTGAGTGGTGTGTCTAATTTGATGCTGTGCTTTTGAGAGTAAACAAAAAAGATGTACAACAGGATTTCTCTAAATGATACCTTTATTTCTGCTGAAAACTTTTCTAGGTTCTAATCCAGGAATTGCTACTACTAGTTTTGTGCCATTAGGGAAATCTTTTTCTCTAGAGGCTCAGTCTTCTTTTATGTAAAATGAGGTGAGCTATAGAATATTTTTTTAACCCAATACTTTGCTTTGCCAGTTCGATAAAAGTGCTTTTGAAATAGTACCTCTCTAAGTCCCACTGTTATTTACTAAAGTTATTGTAATCATAGCTATCATTTGTTGAGTGCCTACTGCATGCAAGCTTCCATGCTTAGCACTTTACATAAACAACTTCACTGGATCATAGCACATTTGTTTTTTGTTCAAACTCTACAATATTGAATAGGGAGAAATTCGATTGACTGGCTCACTATTTTAGGAGACTGTCTATTGCATACCTTGGCAGAGCACACTTGCTTGTTGTTGGAAACACCTTTCTACTTGAAGCAGGACAATGGTCAGAAAGATCAGGTTGGTCCAGGGAGCAATTAGCCAACATTTATTTGTTAGTTTCCGGATTTGGCAGGAAACAAGACCAGAATGAGATAAGGAGCTCAGGCCTTTACAGGGTGTGATTGGACTCTTAGACAAAGAGAAACAGAGCCCTTTTCCTGGCCAGCTATTTTCATCCCAGGCTTACACATGTGCTCCTAGTGTGGTAAAAATACTGTAGCAAAAGATTGGTCCTTGCAGTGGGCAGAGTTAACATCTTAACAAATTGTTTAGTTGTATATCAATCTCCTGATATCTTTAGTGGTAACACTGTTAATAAGATAGAAGTAAGTGGTAACATTGTCTTACCCTGCCTTAGTGTAATATCTGCCTCTTGGCCTAGAGATACTTTGTGTTGTTCTTAAATTCACTTAACCATCAGGCCAATCATTTAGCATCATGATCTGCTATTGCCATCATGTTGATAAATACATGTAGAGACTCAGTTACTAATAAACTTGTATTCCTCCTTGAAAAATGTAGATGCAGCCCGTAATCCTTCTCAACCTGTTACCCAAGTACCAGCCTAGAATTTACTTCCAGTATAAAATCTGTTGCCTTTCTTATTCAGGCACTCTGGATGCAAAGACAAGGGACTCACAGTCTACTGTGGGGTGCAAAATGTAAACAATAACTCTTGTTCAAAGAGGAGTCGCTGCCTAACTTAGAGAGAGATGACTAGTTCCTTTAATGGCATCAGGATGTCCAACTCACCTGAATGCCTCAGAACAAGTTTTCTGTCTTGCTCTGTTCAACGTGCCAGCATATTTTGAATGTCTGCCTCAGTAGTTCTCACCACATGCCACAGCATGTTTGTGTGCCTAGTCACAGATGTGCTTTGTTTGATCAATTTGCAAAACCTGTGCTTCCCACAGTTGGAGCTAGCAAAGTCTCTCAGGTGGGCTGTTGAGGTGGGTGGATCTTTTGCTATAAATATTAAGGCCTGATGTAAATAATAGCTAAGACACATGACATGACATCATGCTGTGTTATTGTACGGTATCTGTGTTTTGGTGCATGGGAGAATGTGGGCATAGCTGGGTTCATGGCAGCCCTTATTCTGCCAGTCAGAGATATAAGCATACGAGCCATCCGTTCACACACCTAGTATTATATTTCAAAAGAGCCAGGTGTGTCTCTGTATGGCTTAGCACTACATTTTATTTTTGTTTCAAAATGTGGAGGACCTGTTTCAGTGCTCTTGCCCTTAGTCTAATTTGTGGATTTAAAAGTATATATTAATATCTAAATTGGCATGGCTAGGAGATGCTACAGGTAATAAAAGGCTCTAATTGGGGGTTCAGTTCAGTTCAGTTGCTCAGTCGTGTCCGACTCTTTGAGACCCCACGAATCGCAGCACGTCTGTCACCATCTCCTGGAATTCACTCAGACTCATGTCCATCGAGTCAGTGATGTCATCCAGCCATCTCATCCTGGGTCGTCCCCTTCTCCTCCTGCCCCCAATCTCTCCCAGCATCAGGGTCTTTTCCAATGAGTCAACTCTTCACATGAGGTGTCCAAAGTACTGGAGCTTCAGCTTTAGCATCATTCCTTCCAAAGAAATCCCAGGGTTGATCTCCTTCAGAATGGACTGGTTGGATCTCCTTGCAGTCCAAGGGACCCTCAAGAGTCTTCTCCAACACCACAGTTCAAACGCATCTCTGAAAACATTTTGAGACACTTTATTCTGGATTATTTTAAGTGCACTGGATACAGTATGGAATATGGAACAACAGTCCTTTCACTTTGAGGACTCTTAATCTAGATGCCTGGAAGGGAACAATAATGAAGAAGTTATCTTCCCCAGAGACTGTTTCCGTGATGATTTTGCAGCATTTATTATAAAAGAAGCAATCAACATAAAATAGAAACAAATTGAATAGAAGAGAGAAGGAAAATAGCAGACAATGCTTTGTGGACAATTTCATTAATCCTGGAGACCTGCTCCACCCCAAGGTGGATTTGCATGTATTACATCAGGCAAAATGGTGCTACAGGAAAGATACACCAGGACAAAAAAAATCTTTTTGTTATATAGACCACTGCTGTGAACCAAGGCGTTAATAATAAATAATGCAGACCTATATAGTCCAAGAAGAGAAGTGATACTATCAGAACTATTATCTTGGAATACAAGGATTGGTAGTGTGCTGTAGATTGTGCAGTAAATTGGTAGTATGCCGTTTTTTTAAGAGTTAAGCTATTATCAAAATAATGTGCTTTTAAAATAACTTACCCAAATCACCCTGCTACAGAGGTACAGCTGTTTGAAATAACTGTCCCAAATTGTGGGTGCGATTTTCAGCTAATTTTTTCCATGTTAACTGAATGCATTATCAAACCTCTTAATCTCTGCTTCTTACCATTTAGTTTGGGTCATAAGCACCAAATTTAACTAAGTAATCCAAGCAAGTAATCCAAACCATATAATACATATGAACTTGGACTTCTTATAAAAAAATAAATTCACAACACAAACTCTAAGTAGAGAAATACTTTAAAGTCACTGCTTCTTCGTGTGATGATAGGGAGTTGATACAATACCTTTCATTTAGGACCTCCAGTGCCTTAGTAATAATACTATAACAGCAGCACAGGAGGTAAGCGGGAGTCAGCTGACATCATCCTGAGTCCAAAGGCATTGAGTAATTTGCTGGAAAATTAAACTGACACTTGCAGTTTGGATTCCCGAGGATTCAGTGTCGACTGAGTAGCAGACCTGAGAGTTATGTATCGGTGTAAGGTTGAGGCTGTTTTCCACTCCCCAGCTTCTAGGAAGGAGGGACCCTGCATTCTGTATTAAAGACAAGCGCCTCATCTTCCCGCCAGGTGACACTGAGGTCTGGACCACGCTATAGGAAATAACTGAAGCAGATCTTAAAGGCCATCTAATCCAAATTTCTCGTTTTACAAAGGGTCCATAAATGTTTACGGATTTGATCAAGGTCTGGTAGCTAATTCGCAGATCTGCTTTCCTTACCTCCACTTCCAAGACCTAGGAGTCCGAGAATGTTAGAGAAGTTTCTAGCTGAAATCGACCCGAAAAGCTTATCTGAGGGAGTGTGTGACATTCTCCCCACCCTCGGTGGTGGTTAACCTGCATTCTGAGTTAGCGTCTCCCTCAGAGCCACTCTGATGTTCCAGAACGCAGAAGAAAAGTTGCCAGTCCTGGGCTGCGGCAGGGCGTGCGGGGGGAGGTGGCTGCTCCTCCTCCGGCGCTCGCGGGCGGGCTCGACACTGGCCACCGAGCGGCGAGAGCGGGACTCGGCGGCGGGCGGGGAAGGCGCGGGGCGTGGTTTGCAGCTTTCCGAGCGCCAAGGAGCCGAGCGCGCTCTGCTGCGCCCGGAGCCTTCCGCGGGACCAAAGAAGCGAGCGGGAGACCGAGCAAAAGGCGCGATCGAAGGAGCAAGGCGAGCGGGGCGCTGACCCGGGCTGGCCGCAGCCCGCGCCCTCTCCGGGCCGGCAGCGGGTGAGCGCGGGGGCGGCGGCGGCGGGGCCCCCGCACCCCGGTGCGCCCCAGAGGGAGCGGACTGGGGCCAAGAGGGAGGAAGAACGGGAGCGAGGGAAAGGGGCGGGGGCCAGGGAGAGCCAGGTCCCTGAGCTGAGGGAGGGGGCGGCAAGAGACGGGACCCGACCCACTGCGGGGGTCCGAACCGGGCCCCGGGAAACTTTGCCCGGCTGGGAAGAGCGGGGTGCGTGGAGGGCGCCGCAAACTTGTCAGCGGGCGGGGCGCTCCGGGGATTGGAGCGAGCGCCAGCGGGTGGCGTTTGTCTCTCCGGCTTCTTTGTGTCACCTCCGGTCCCCAGCCCGCTGGTCCGCCCGCCTGGGAAAGGGGCTGCGCGGGGGGCTCGGCCCCGATCCACCCGCCGCCCCCGTCGGGCCCAGGCCGGGGGACCTAGCAGTCGGCTGATTGTTTTCGTTCCTCGCGTCACGCTTGGGCGGGAAAGATTTTGAACGCCGCGTGAGCTAGAAGGCAGAGAGCAGCGGCGCGGAGATTGCCAGATAGGGGGGCGGCGCGAGGCTCGCCCAGGGTCCCCCAAGACTGGCGGGCGGGGATCCGCCGGCCCCCGCACTCGAGGAACCGCGGCGGCCGAGCGCTTCCGCGGCGTGGGCCGCTCGAACGGCTCGGCTTGTATATTCCGAAAAGATTGCCTGGGGTCTTTGTTGTCTGAAATTGCCTTGCGCGTCTGACGGTAGCACCTTCTCCTTCTGAGGTTGTTTTTCTTCTGTTAAAAAAGAGTGAGGGGAGACTTGTGTGAAATCAGTGCTATTCCAAACAACGTTAACCACCCTCTTTGATGGAGGTTGAGGAGTCCTGTGTAACCTTTGCCTTTGTGGGCGCCTGTTATTTCCGAAAGTTATTATTTTCCCCTTCCCTAGTGAAAGGGAGCGTCTGAGCGAGATGCCAGCAGGCACGATTGTGTACATGCACCGGCAAGTCAGAGCCAAACCCAGGAGGTTCTTTCCAGCCGCTCTAAACTTTGGCATCGCCTTTTTAAAAAAAGTTTGATTTCAAACAGCTTTCACCTGCTTTTCTATAAGTTCCAGCCCTTCGAAGAACTCCTTGCAGATATTTTGTGGTTGTGCTAGGATGAGTTCGACCACTTTTAGGGTTGGGGTTAAACACCCGAACCACACCTGGCCCGTTCACCACTCAGGTCCTTGCCCTTGAGCCGTTGTAAACATCATTGGGGTGAGTGTTCACCTTTTATGAGATGGAACATTTGGTGTGTTTTTATACTTTAATGCATGACTCTTTCTTTCCTTACCTTTCCTTTCTGGAAAAGTCTCTTGAGACTCTCCCGGACTCTTCTTGAGATAATTAACTGATTGGCCTTAGCTGTGCCATTACACCCCCCACCCACGGAAGCACCCGAGGGAGAAGAGAACAGGTGTAATCCTCATTAAGTTTTTTTTTTTTTTTTCCCCGTGGTGAAGATTCTGGAGATGTCAAAATAAGCAAAAAATGTAAATCCTGAGTTTTCTGTCCATATATTTAAGTTCACGAGCTCTATTTGAAGTCACAAAAATCAAAATCAAACCAGCT
Source organism: Capricornis sumatraensis (assembly GCF_032405125.1). Taxonomy (NCBI): domain Eukaryota; kingdom Metazoa; phylum Chordata; class Mammalia; order Artiodactyla; family Bovidae; genus Capricornis; species Capricornis sumatraensis. The sequence continues at coordinate 26,854,111 of NC_091070.1, read as the reverse complement.
TAACCTTGGCTCAGCTTAACCTTGTACGTTGATTGTTTTTGTTTTTTTAATCATTTGAATAAGTTTACCCAGTTAGAAATTTTACAAGCATTTCAGTGCGTTCGTCCTAAGTGTGTTTGCAGGATATTGCAGTATGCTTAAAGAACTGAGTCAGAGTGGGATTATTCTTGGGTCATGCCCTTAATAGTACATCAGAGTTTAATATAAAGCTCCAAACCAGGGTCAGGTCTTGATACGTAAGGGATGGTATTAAAGGCAGTTACTTCATTTGTCATTACTCATATGCTTTAACTATAAACTTTCAGTAGTTTCACAAAATTATTCTTTCATTTACTCAAATGAATGCTTACCTGTGCCAGCCACTGTGCTGGACTCTGGAGTTTCAAATAATGCTAACCATTTATGGAATACTGATTTTGTACCAGTAAATGCTTCACATAGATTACCTCATCCATCCAATAAATATTTATTGAGTGCTTTCAGTGTATTGTGGTAGGTACTGGAGTTATAACAATGCACAGGACAGCTGTGGTTCCCGCCTTTATCTTAGTTGGTGGGGAGGATAGGCAGAACATAAAAGACATCACGAAACTAATAGTAGTTTTAAAAATGTAAATCAGATCACACCACTTCTCTTCTGTGTAAAACCCTCCAGTGGCCTCAGTCTCCCTGAGTGAAAGGCAAAGGCTGGTCGGTAGCCTCTGTGTTTACCCCATGTGACCCTCCCCGCCCAGTCCTGTCTCCTTGATTTTGTCTGCTGTTCTTCTTTTCCCTCAGACTTCTATAGCCAAACTAGCTTCCTAGCTATCTGTGGGCTGTCACACTTGCTGTTTCCTCTGCCTGGAATGCCCCGCCATACCTATATGGTTCTTTCTCTGATCTCCCTCACTTCTTTACTCAGTTATATTATGAACCTTCACTGAACCCCAGATTTAAAATCATAGCCCACTTGTAACTCCCTTACTCTCCTTTCATAACTGATTTTCCCCCCTCCATTTCATCATCTAACTAACATACATTTCCCCCGCTCCATATCATCATCTAACTAACATACTCTGTATTTTATTTCTCTGCTTATGTTCTGTCTTACCCCACTAGATTGCACACCTCCTCAGAGCTATTGTATTCCCTGCTGCATCCTCAGAGTCAGCACCTGGCACACAGTAGGGACTCAAACTATTTGTTGAATGGAAATAAGAAAACCACAGGGTGCGGAGACACAGAGTAACCAAGAGTTCCTAAGTGAATAGTAAGAAGTCTTCTCCTTGAAGGTGACATGTAAGCTGAGACAAGTAGCATGTAAGTGTATTGTGGGCGAGGAGGTGAGGAGAGGAGAGAGGCATGGAAGAAGAGTCGGGAAAGAGCTTGGTGGTGCATGGATTGATTGGACCTGAGAGAAGGTCTTGAGGCTGAGCACTGTCAACTGCAGGGAGAGAACTCAAGGGAAAAAGAATGGTAATCAAATGATGGCAGAGGTTGAGATGGTTGGATGGCATCACTGACTCAATGGACATGAATTTGAGCAAACTCGATAGTGAAGGACAGGGAAGCCTAGCGTGCTGCAATCTGTGGGGTCGCAAAGAATGGGACACGGCTTAGTGCCTGAACAACAATAGCAGCAATCAGATGACAGGTCACGCAAGGCCTCATTGGCCAAGGTTTGGATACATTCACAGTGAATTCTCATATATACCCTATTGGCCCTATGTTATAGTTAATACAATTGAAGGAACTTTCAGAGGCTACCCAGTAGCTGAATGGCACAGCCTAGGATAGATAGGAAACAGGTTCTCAGATCCCACTTATATTTAACCACCATGTATATGTGTGTGTGCTTGTGTGCGTGCATGCACGTGCTCCGTCTGGATTGTAGCCTGCCAAGTTTCTCTCTTCATGGAATTTTCCAGGCAAGAATCCTGGAGTGGGTTGTCATTTCCTTCTCCAGAGGATCTTCTCGACCCGGGGATCTAACCCGCGTGTCTTGCATCTCCTGCATTGGCAGGCAGATTCTTTACCACTAGTACCACCTGGGAAGCCCCATTTAGCCACTACGCCAGCATCAAAAGACATAGTATTCTGTCTTTTGTATTCTGTATTCTGATAGAGCTGTTTGTCTAGTGAAGACAAGCCATTGCAATACACATATGGCAGTGCTAGAAAAGATGTTTTCCCAGGGACCCTGGGAGGAGGAAAGCATCCAATTCTGCCTAGGAATGGGACGAGACAAATTGGAAAAAAATGAAGTTATTTTTCCTTTTTTATAATTATGAGATGTTTCAGATTCGCTATAATTAAGAAATAATCTTAATATCATTCAAACGTATAGCCCATTCTTCACGACTTTACTGTGTGCTCACTGTTGTGTTGCTGTTTTTGCTTTTGCATTTTCCGATGACCTGGGTTATGCGCCCCCATTCCTCCTGCTGCTGCTGCTGCTAAGTCGCTTCAGTCATGTCCGACTCTGTGCGACCCCATAGACGGCAGCCCACCAGGCTCCCCTGTCCCTGGGATTCTCCAGGCAAGAACACTGGAGTGGGTTGCCATTTCCTTCTCCAATGCATGAAAGTGAAAAGTGAAAGTGAAGTCGCTCAGTCATGTCTAACTCTTCCCGACCCCATGGACTGCAGCCTACCAGGCTCCTCCGTCCATGGGACTGTCCAGGCAAGAGTACTGGAGTGGAGTGCCATCACCTTCTCCGGCCCCCATTCCTACTTTCACCAAATTAAGAATTGTGTCTGCAATAGTGTAAAATCAGTTATGTTTAAAGCTTGTAATTCTTTGTGAAGTTGCAGGTTAAGTACTGTTTTGATTGTTATCTTAAACTCTGTCCTTTCTGTTTTTTGTGTGATAATTTTAAAAACAGTTTCATTGAGTGTAATTGATGTACAGTAAGCTGCATAAATTTAGTGTTAAATTTGATAAGTTTCTGACTTATTTGTAGACCTATGAACCATCTTTCCCTTTGGTCCCTTCCTATACCCTGTTACCTTCTTTCCCAACCAGTGATAGCTCTGACTCTATGGATTAGTTTGTATTTTCAGAGTTTTATTTGCATTTAACCATATAATATGTTTTCTCTTTTGTCTGGGTTCTTTCACTTAGTATAATTGTTTTGAGATTCATCTATGTTGTTCTGTGTATCAGTAGTTGATTACTTTTTATTGCTGAATGGTATTCTGCTGTATGAATATCCACCAGTTTATTTGTCCATTCACCCATTGATAAACTTTTTTTTTTTTTTGCTATTTTTTGGATGTTAAAAATAAAGCTGCTGTAAATACATTATATTCAGTCTTTATATGGACATCTGCTTTCATTTTCCCTGGGTAAATGTCTAGGAGTAGAATGGCTCGATTATATGGTAGGCGTATGTTTAATTTATAAAGAAACTTCCATACTTTCCCAGACATTCCCAAAGTAGTGTGTGAGGGTTCCAGTGCTGTGCATCCTTGCCAGCACTTGGCGTGGTTAAGCTGTCATAGCCATTCTATTAGATGTGTAGTGGTATCTCATTGTGTTTTAATTTGCATTTCCCTGATGACTAACGATGTGCGTATTTACCATCCATATTATATCTTTTTTTTCACTGAAGTTTCTGTTTGCATTCTTTTGTTCATTCTTCGTTGGATTGGTTGCTTCCTTATTGAGTTTTGAGTTTTTTATATATTCTGGATACAAGCTCTGTATCAGATATGGGATTTACAAATATTTCCTTTCAATCTGTTGCTCATCTTACATTCTCTTAACAAATCTATGAAGATCAGGAGTTTTAATAAAGTCTGATTTATCAATTCTTTTATGAAATTACACTTTTGGTGTCATACCTAATCTTTGCCTCGCTCAAGATCACAAAGATTTTTTTCTTAAGAGTTATAAAACTTGTAGAAAAACTATAAAAGAATATAAAACCATAAATTTTATGGAGTGGAATATGGGTTGAAGTTTACTACTGCCACTGGAACACTTGACAGGTTTTGGAGATGAGATAATGTCTGGAGACAATGTCTTGGGGTAGGGGTGGGCGGGCACTTGCTATTGGCATCTAGTGGGTCAAGGCCAGGGATACTGCTAAAGATCTGCAGTGAACAGGAGAGATCATCTCAGCAAAGACTCATTCAGCCAGAATGTCAGGAGTGTCAAGGTAAAGAAACCAAAGGCTGTTTTACTGACCTTCTCAGTTTCGGGTATTAGTTTTCTTTATATTTTCTATCTTCTATTTAATTGATTTTCACTCTGATCTTTATTATTATTTCTTTTCTGTGTGCTTGAAAAGGATGTTTTGTATGTGCTTGAACACAATATTTATTCTGATTATTCCATGCCAAGAGAGCATACCATCAACATAGCATCGTTATTCATGCTAACCTTGATTACTTAGCTGAGGCAGTGCTTGTCAGGTTTCCCTGCCATAAAGTTGCTCTTGTCTCTGCATTCTGTCCTGTACTTTTTGAGATGGAAGTTACTATGTGTAGCCCACATTTAAGGAGTGGAGAGTTATGCTTCTCCATGTGACAATCTCTGACTTTTAATTCTGGTATTTAGACCATTTATATTTAAAGTGATTATTGATTATAGTTCACTTTAAATGTATAATTTTGTTTTTGTTACATGTTTTTCTTATCTTTATTTCCTTTTTTCTCTTTTTCTGTCTTTGGATTAATTGAATTTATTATCATTATAATTTATTTATTTATTTTTTGCTTATTAGCTAACAGTCCTTTTTTTTTTTGTTTTTTTTCAATTTGACTCTTGGGAATCTTAGTTCCCTGACCAGGGATTGAACCAATGCCCTCCGCAGTGAAAGCGTGGAGTCCTAACCCCTGGAGTGCCAGGGAATTCCCTAGCTATCATTCTTTATTTTGTTATTTTAGTGTTTGCTTTGGGTTGATAAACTTATCACAGTTTACCTTCAGGTGTTATATTATATCACCCCATTTACAGTCATGTACCTCATGAGAGCCTTGTAATAGTTAATTCCCATTTCTCTATGTTAACCTGTGTGATATTGTCATACATTTAACTTTTTGTCTTTTATTGATCCCGCATTACATTACTGTTTTTTGTTTGAACAGTCAATTATTTTTTAAAGGAATCTAAAACCCCAAACATCATATATTACCCATGTTTTACACAGGTTATATTCTTTATTTTGCTATCATCATGTGAAAATAAATAAATTATACATATTGAGGTTACTGGATTCATCTTTATGAATATGTATATATTCTAACTTGTAATTTTAGTGTAAACATTAAAGTAGTGAAATTTAGAAATCAGAGCATAGTTCATTTTCTTAAACTCAATTACTGAGTTGTCATTGAGCTGATCATTGCTGTAATAGATACTTCAGGACACTGTGGGGTCTTAGAAGATTCAGAACACCTGGAATTGGAGATCTCTGTGCAGGTATTGATGAGTGTGCTGTCTTGTCTTTTCTTACGGCAACAGTAGAAAAAGGGACATTTCAGGAGTGAGTCCTCCCATGCTGACATTATTCAGACCCTGAGAAACTTTCAAAGCATTTCTTTCTTCCGATGGTATATGAGGTAAAAAGCACTTGGTTATAGCTGCTTGGGTCAGAGTAACATATTTGGCAAAGTGACCCTGAAGCTTCTGCTTGTCAGTGTCCATATTTGATTGAAAACTCCAATCTGAGATGTAGTTCTTAGAACTCGCCAAAATTTGCTATTTGTTGCTCTGGTTTTAGGTAATTTTTAGTCTTCCTTTATCAGTGAGGATGGAGTGGATACCCTCTCCAGCTGGGTATGTGTAAATGTACTCCTATTCTGAAGGTTAATACATTGACAAACACTCAGCTATAAATGAGTGGGAAAACTTAATTCATCCAGCAAATTAACTTACTTTGTAAATGTTTGTTGAATCTGGGCTCTGGCACATTGATGAAAATTTATGTCTCCTGACCTTTGAAAGACAACTCTCTTTTGAGAAAAGGGCCCATAAGCGCAGGAGCATGGATTCCAATGTGGTGATTGGCGATCACTGCCATGGAGATACGAACTAGGCAATGGGTGCAAGCTTAGAGCAGTGGTTCTCAAAGTGTGGTCCAGGGACCAGTAGCATCAAACCTATTGGTCTGGAAATGTAGAGGGTGAGGCCCAGCGATCTGTGTTTAACAAGTCTTCCAAGTGATTCTGATGCATGCACAAGATTGTGAACCATTGGCACAGAGGATTAGATGATCTCTGAGATTTTTTTTCCCTGGGTCCTAGTTTCTACAAATATGATTTAGAAATGTGATATTTACCATGTGGTACTTTAAGAACTATTTTGACACTAATGGACTGTCAAACGTGAATTGTTATGTGGGTAAAACAGAGATCCAAAATGGTAAAGTTTTGTCTGGCACTGGAGCAAAAGTAAACTAGATTTTAGAACACTTTATTATGAAAAATTTTAAATGTATTCAAAAGCAGAGATAATAGTGAAATGAACTCCTCTGTAAACATTCAGTAGAGTCACTCAGTCATGTCTGACTCTTTGCGACCCCATGGACTGCATCACACCAGGCTTCCCTGTCCATCACCAACTCCTGGAGCTTGCTCAAACTCATGTCCATCAAGTCAGTGATGCCATCCAACCATCTCATCCTCTGTCGTCCCCTTCTCCCACCTTCAATCTTTCCCAGCATCAGGGTCTTTTCCAACAAGTTGGTTCTTTGCATCAGGTAGCCAAAGTATTGGAGCTTTAGCATTGGTCCTTCCAGTGAATACTCAGGACTGATCTCCTTTAGGATGGACTAGTTGGATCTCCTTGCAGTCCAAGGAGTCTTCGTCAATGCCACAGTTCAAAAGCATCCATTCTTTGGTGCTCAGCTTTCTTTATGGTCCAACTCTCACATCCATACACGACTACTGGAAAAACCATAGCTTTGACTAGACAGACCTTTGTCAGCAAAGTAATGTCTCTGCTTTTTAACATGCTGTCTGATGATTTTGAAGCCCTCCAAAATAAAGTCTGTCACTGTTTCCATTGTTTCCCCATCTATTTGCCATGAAGTGATGGGACCTGATGCCATGATCTTTGTTTTTTGAATGTTGAGTTTTAAGCCAACTTTTTTTCTCTCCTCTTTCACTTTCAGCAAGAGGCTCTTCAGTTCCTCTTCACTTTCTGCCATTAGGGTGGTGTCATCTGCATATCTGAGGTTATTGATATTTCTCCCGGCAATCTTGATTCTGGCTTGCAATACACACAGTCTCCTTATCAAGGTTAGAGATAACCTGTTTAGTTAGAGCTCAGGCTATGAGATAGTTCATGTTTTGAGAAAGGGAACAGAATTAACTTACACAGATATACTACCTGTTTTCTCCCACTTTGACTTTGGAGGACTAATTGTAGTATTCTGAGGAAAAGCCGATTTTAATACACCTGAGCTCTTCAGGTTTGAGTGATATGTTAATTAATGGATCAGACTGTAGGAGTTTGGGGCTTCCTAGGTTGTTCAGTCGGAGAAGGCAATGGCACCCCACTCCAGTACTCTTGCCTGGAAAATCCCATGGACGGGGGAGCCTGGTAGGCTGCAGTCCATGGGGTCACTGAGAGTTGGACACGACTCAGTGACTTCACTTTCACTTTTCACTTTCCTGCATTGGAGAAGGAAATGGCAACCCACTCCAGTGTTCTTGCCTGGAGAATCCCAGGGAGGGGGGAGCCTGGTAGGCTGCCCTCTATGGGGTCACACAGAGCCAGACATGACTGAAGCGAAGCAGCAGCAGCAGCAGCAGCAGCAGCAGCAGATTGTTCAGTGGTAAAGAATCCACCTGCTAGTGCAGGAGTCTCATGAGATGCAGGTTTGATCCCTGGGTTCGGAAGATCCCTTGGAGGAGGACATGGCAACCGACTCCAGTATTTTTGCCTGGAGAAGCCTATGGACCAGAGGAACCTGGCAGGCTACAGTCCATAGTATCACAAAGTCAGATACAACTGAGCAACTGAGCAAGCACACTGTAGGAGTTAGCTAATTTTCATTAAAAAAAATGCTGATTAGTAAGAAATAATTTTTATCTGAAGTGTAAAGTGCAACAAAATAAATAAAGCTGTTCAGGATTGTTCCCCATGCCCTCAAATAAACCTAAAAAAAAAAAAACCCTGCAACAACTCATGCATCTAAGTTGTTAGTACTATGGTAGGCTATAATCAATGTTTGATGAGATCGTTTGATAAAATAATGCACGAATGCACGCTGGAACTTTTAGTTAAAAATTGTTAGTGGTTCAGAAAGAAAACAAGAGGATTTACTATATAGCCTGTTTATAAAGCAGTTAAAGGCATGTTTTATTATTTGTGCTAGTATGTTGACAAAATAGGTAACTAGCAATCTCTTGCTTGACTTTCTTTTGTAGTTACTCATTTGATGACATTGAGTAAAAAACTTTCTCCTGTTAATAGGCCTTTGTTTAAAAGAAAGAATGTTACCTTTGTAGTCTCTGTACTCTTTTTCATCATAGAAAGTTCCAACTAAGTTGGGTAATAATTAATTTTGTAAATAGTGTTTAGTCCAGAACTGATTATATTTCCTTCTGAGCCTAGTGAAAAGGAAACTCTCAATCTATAACCACAGGTTGAAGGTTTGGTTACAAGACTGTGTTCGTGATGGTTTCTGAGACTTGGAAGGTAAGCTTGCTCCTTTCATGAGTCATCATGTTGTCTCACAGTTGGCTGTGTGTTTTCTTAGCAACAGCTGGTGATTTCTGGTTTGAGTTGGGAAAGTATGTTTTGAAGTGATTCAACATATTCTTTCAGGTTATATATGCTTGCTGAACCTTATAAGCTTACTGTTAGTGTGGTGAGTTCCACCGTGAAGGAATGATTTCATTCTCCTACTGGCTCTGCATTCCAAATCATTTTTCTTCTGTTTTTTTTAGGGAAGTGAGGGTGGGTATAAGAAAAGAAAAGAAGTCAATCTGGAAGACTATGAACCTGCTCGTTTATGACCCTGGAATAGAGCAGAACCAAAATTGGTCTCCACATGCTGATAGGATAAAATGTAATTTACTGGAGTCTTCATCTTGAGTAATACTCCAGGGTGCATAAGTACTAAAGGACAAGTGAATTTTTGAAATGTCTGTGATATTGTGTAATGATGAGTATAACTTCTGAAGTCAGATGGACCCTGGTTCAAATCCTTGCTTTGCCGTATATTAACATTGTCACTTTGGGCAAATTATAAACCTCCCTGAGTAGAGCTTACTTCATCTATAAAATAAAAGGCAAAATAGCACCTACCTCATGGGAGTGTTGTGAATATTACTGAGGCAACACATGTAGTGGACAGTACAGCACCGATGATCAAACATTGTAGAGCACATGGTAATAAGTGCTAATTATTGCATTCAGTTCAAGAGTGCAGTGAACAAGGGGCTAAGTGGCAGGTGTTAGAAGACAATCAGCAATCAGGCATGGCTCCCTTTTTGCAGGAACTGGGACAGATAGCCTTGTAAACAAGTCATTCTAGTATGATCCAGAATGAAGGAAGTGCCACCTGAAGTGCTAGCAAAGTGCTATGGTCATTAATGCCCACTTTGGGGAAGTTAGGGCTAATTTTGTATAGGATATTGACATTTGAACTGGGCATATATCTGGGTTTAGAGTGCAGAGTAGAGCTTTCATGGGTGGAAAATGGAGGATAGTAGATTGCAGGCTGAAAAATATCACAAACTGAAGCACAGGGCTCGTGGCAGGTTGTAGTGGGAGAGGTGTGGAGAGATGCTTTGTGGTTAGATTGTAGGGCATTGTGCTCCTGGAACGTTTGGACCATATTCTTGTCAGTGAGAACCTACAGCATGCGCATGGTGTGAGCTCTATTTCACAATGATGGTCTGAAAAATGAAGTGGAGAGGCAAGAAATCCAATTAAAAGGATGTTTTTAGAAATCTAGGTGAGTGATGAAATTTAGAGAGCAAACTCAGAGGGGATTAAAAGGAGCTGGAAGAGAGAGGATTCTAAATTTGATGCCAAGAAGAATGCTGGTGCTATTACTTGAGAGAGAGTTACCATAGAAGAAGGTATGGGGAAAACCGATGGTCTGGTGGCAGGATGGTCTACTGGGTCTTTTTTTAAGTTGAGGTACTGTTGATTTACAGTGTCATGTTAATTTCAGGTATATAGCATAGTGATTCATACAGAGTGTATAGGAATTTTTATATCGAGTGTCTATGCTAATCCCAAATTCCTAATTTATTTGTCCCCCTTCCTCTTTGGCAACCATAAGTTTGTTTTCTATGTCTGTGAGTCTCTCTGTTTTTTAATAAACAAGCTAATTTGTATCTTTTAAAAAATATATTCTACATATAAATGATATCGTACGATACTTGTCTTTCTCTGTCTGGCTTCATTTAGTATGATAATCTCATTTTGTTGCAAATGGCATTATTTCATTCTGTTTGCTGCTGCTACTGCTGGTAAGTTGCTTCAGTCATGTCCGACTCTGTGAGACCCCATAGACAGCAGCCCACCAGGCTCCGCGTCCCTGGGATTCTCCAGGCAAGAACACTGGAGTGGGTTGTCATTTCCTTCTCCAATGCATGAAACTGAAAAGTGAAAGTGAAGCAGCTCAGTTGTGTCCAACTCTTAGCGACCTCATGGACTGCAGCCTACCAGGCTCCTCTGTCCATGGGATTTTCCAGGCAAGAGTACTGGAGTGGGGTGCCATCGCCTTCTCTGTTATGGCTAACTAAAACTATATATATGTATATATACACATACCACATCTTCTTTATCCAGTCTGTCCTTATTTGTCTTTTATAACAATCTTTATTTTAAAGACTGTTTAAATGCAGGGTCTTTGGGGCTCAAAGATTAGTGAGCTGGCAGTTGGGAGTTTAGTTCTGAAAGAAGGAAGCTAACATTTATTGCGCACCTACTGTGTCTCAGGTTTATGCTGAGCATCTTCACAAATCATCATTGGAAGCAAATAGGATTTTTATTGATGAAGAAATAATTATAATAATTATGATATTATAATGCTTAAACATTAACCCTAATTTCAAAGCATTTCTTACTTTTGTCATTTTCTTCAAGTTCATTGGAGCAAGAGGAGAGCTGGGGCTAGAAAGATTGAGTGAATGGGTACTGAAGGCATTGAACTGTCCTCTGTGGCACTTTTCATTATTTCTGCATTCAGACTCTCATTACATATTCTTTACCACAAGGAGAGAACAGCCCTCTAATTAGGTGGTTAGTATTTGTTACTCGAAGACTGTTGAGGGAGTTTCATAATTAACCATATTTCTCAAGTTCTAATATTCCTTTCCTTTCAGAACTTCTTGAAGGTTGAAATCCTCCAAGACTGTTTTTCCTCTTGCTTCTGATAAAATGGAAACGTTTGGCTACGAGTGGGTTTTAACTTTATAAAATGAGCCTTGTTATATTGGGTTAGAGAGGATGAGCCAGGGCAGAGAATGATGCTCTTTTCCTTAATGTTGCCACCTTTAAAACATGTAATCCTGAGGTCAAGATCATGAATGCAGATAAAAGTTAAGACTGGGAAGACTTTGAGCATGTCTTAAAAACTTTATGGCAAAAATCCAGCTACACACATACAACACACACACATTAAAAAGCAAAAGTTTGCCTTCGTGTTATTTTCACTTTCTATTTCTGTTGTCTCTGTCCCTAGAGATAATCGCTGTGGACAGTTCTTTGTTTATCCTATTTAAATGTTTATGAATCGTTGCAACCTTGGCAGTAATTAGGCAAAATAACTAGATTTTAAGCTTTTTCCTTTCACTCAGATATTTAGTATCAGAGTTTATATTGAAGTTTCATAAATACAGATTCTTCTTTTAGACCGTGTTCTGAGAGCCTTATAAACATCAAATGTAATTTATGTTAAATGCTCTCAGATTACCTTTCAAATCAGTGACATACCTAGGATTAGAATTTAGAGAACTTGAGCTTCTCATTTGTTGCTAAACCAGTTCTGTTAGTTAATTTATTACACAAGTTTGCCAGTTAACTGCAACACTGGGCAAAAACATGTTTTATCTTATTTATTTATTTGAGAAGAAAGGACAGAGAACTGCAAATTTTAACTAACAGAAGCTCATTATAGTCACTATATTAATCTCTTAATTACTTCACATTTTGAATGCTTAGACAATATGTGTTCTGGTAAATTTCTCTTAAAACTCACGGACCAAGTTAGTATAGGTTGGTATATCTTGGCTGTTAGGCTACCCACTCCAGTATTCTGGCCTGGAGAATTCTATGGACTGTATAGTCCATGAGATTGCAAGGAGTCGGACACGACTGAGCAACTTTTCACTTCATTGGCTGTTAGGAATTTCAAGGACATGGAGTTTGGAGCCTGCACATTTGTGTTCAAGCAAGAGTTGCCAGTAACTTGGTGTTCTCAGGAAAGGTGCTTATCCTCCCTGTTCCCCTAAATGGAGTAGATGGTGTCTATCTTGTGAGGATTAAAGAGAGTACATGTAAAATGTTTGACGCAAAAATGTGTTCTTTGGAAGGACTGGTGCTAAAGCTGAAACTCCAGTACTTTGGCCACCTCACACGAAGAGTTGACTCATTGGAAAAGACTCTAATGCTGGGAAGGATTGGGGGCAGGAGGAGAAGGGGACGACAGAGGATGAGATGGCTAGATGGCATCACCAACTCGATAGACATGAGTTTGAGTGAACTCCGGAAGTTGGTGATGGACAGGGAGGCCTGGCGTGCTGCAATTCATGGGGTCTCAAAGAGTCGGACATGACTGAGTGACTGAAGAACTAAATATTAGCTCTTCTTTCTACTGTTTTATCATTATCAAATAGAGGACCTACAATTTTGGTCATCCATGTAAGCAGAATTTACCTGTTCGTACTCTCAGGCTATGACAAAGGAGACCTCATTACATTTTGCTTTTATTGCACTGTAGGTTGTTGGAAGGAATGTACAAATATTGGGGTGTGTTTCTTTAAGCAGATACAGATCTCACTACCTCTCTTAGCTTCTTAACTAAATAAGTTAGAAGAGTTTCAACCAAAGGGCTGCATAAAACTTTTTGTCCCAGTGGTCCCATTTCTCAAGATTCTTCATTGGTCCCAGTTTTGGTTCTACTCAGGAAAATACTGTAAAATGCACAAGACACTTTCTTGAGAGTGTTCCAGTTGTTCATCAATGGGGAGAAAACTACTTAGGTGGATTCTGTTTTGAGGATGTTTTATGTTTATATGAGTTTTGGGGGCTGGGGACTGGTCAGAGATCTTTCCATAGGGAGGGCTTTGAGAGAAGGAAAAAATATTTCTTTAGAAATCTCAAAATTGTAGTCCGAAATTCCATGAAGAGAAAATTTAAGATTTTCGTACTCTGAGTTACTGGAGTTAAAGGGTCAGAAGGATTATTTATGTTTCAGGAAGTTTTTCTTCACACATAAGTGTATAACTTCTAAATATTTTAATGATGTAGAAGATATACTGAAGAAAAAGTAACCTTAGAAATGGACAGAAGTAGGATTTTTTTTTTAAGCCAGACAAATTTCTAATGGAGTCCCTGCACGCATAAGTAACAACAAAGAAAATTTTGTATACACAGAAGTACATTCTGTTCTTTCCCTGAGATGATGTAACCTCATATCAGATCTTAAAATTGTGCCCACAGAACTGAAAACTGTATCTGTAGATAAATTCAGACACAAATAATTCCGGTTGTTTCTCTTCAGGTGAGAAACTTCTGTGTGTTTAGAAATGGAAACTAGTTTGCAAGCTCTGCAGGGAGTCAGGAGGGAAGCCTGGGAGAAGGAATGATCTCACAGTCTGAGGTTCCAGTAGATATTTTACTGGTATTCATTGATCTGCTGTCCAAAACCTCCTAAATCTACTTCAGAACTCAAATCCCTTTTTCAGCCTGAGTGTGTGTGTGCTCAGTCTGACTCTTGGCCACCCTAAGAACTGAAGACACTCTCTATTTCTCTAGTTGCTTGATTCAATACCTTTTAAATAAATGAATACCTGTTGAAGAATGGCACTGCTGGCTGACACCCTAGAAAAAAACAGCTTCCAAACCACACAACAGTTAATTTTTCAGTTTTTTTTTTTTTTCTCCTCATTTACTTTCCCAGTAACCAGTCAGAATGCTGGTTAGGTAAGACTGGGTGTCTAGTATTTTGTTAGAACTCTACCAAAGTAGTAATGGATAGTTCCTTAGAAGTAAAGAGTTCAATGGAAACAAACTCAAAAAGGACAGACAGGAGCTCTAATTTGGGGAAGATTTGAATTAAAAATATCTCTAGAACAATTTCCTTAAAATTCTGGTCTGAAAACCCTTTGTTGCTGTTGTTTAGTCACGAAGTCGTGTCTGACTCTTTTGAGACCCCATGGACTGTGTAGCCTGCCAGGTTCCTCTGTCCTTGGGATTTTCTAGGCAAGAATATTGGAGTGGGTTGCCGTTTCATACTCCAGGATATCTTCCTAACCCAGGGATTGAACCCGTTGCTCCTGCCACATCTCCTGCATTGCAGGCGGATTCCTTACCTAAAGTAATTAGAAGAAATGTCATTTACTCTTTAGGTCATAGTACTCTCTAAACTAACTTTTATGTACCAGAATCTGTGATCTACATGTTAAAATCCGCAGTGATTTACTGAGTGATTGAAGGATTTGCTAGTTTATTTGCTTTGTGCACATATAAGTCTTGGTAAATTAGTCAAAATTAGATTGTAGAGAGTAGAGGGGATCACTTCGGTAAAATGAGTCTTGAGGGTATGAGAAATAATAGAGAAGTCATAAGTTAAGTAAGAGCCGAACCTTTCCTAAGATACCAATTATGAGTTCAAATCCTGGGTTTATCTCAGACAGTTTTATGTTCTTGAATAAGACTCTGATGCTAATGGTCTTAGTTTCTCTGCCTCAAGAATATCATGATTATTTAAAATCACATATGTGTATGTATGTATGTTGGTTGCTCAGTGGTGCCTGATTCTTTGCGACCCCATGGATAGTAGCCCTCCAGGCTCCTCTGTCTATGGAATTCTCCAGACAAGAATACTGGAGTGGGTAGCCATTTCCTTCTCCAATAAAATAACCTATAAGCACAACTAAATACAAAGTATGTTTTGTCTTGGGTCAGTTAGACTGTCCCCATCCCTTTACTGATATTCATTGGTTCGCTCTCCTAAACCCTACCAGACAGCTCTCAAAGGTTTACCATCATCACAAAGGATGGTGAAAGAGAGAATGTCATGGGATTCAAGTCCTTTCCTAGGGTGACTTTAAAAT
This sequence comes from Capricornis sumatraensis, assembly GCF_032405125.1. NCBI lineage: Eukaryota > Metazoa > Chordata > Mammalia > Artiodactyla > Bovidae > Capricornis > Capricornis sumatraensis. The sequence continues at coordinate 26,838,881 of NC_091070.1, read as the reverse complement.
GTGTGTCTGCTATCCACAGTGAGTTAGTATCTCGTCTCATATCTGATTCGTCACTTGTACAGTGACAGAAGTGATGGGTTGTTACTAGAGTCCAGGGAGTTCAACACCCATCATGTTGACTTTAAATTTTAGACTGAATGATACCTGAATCTTCTTATTTCACAGAAGACAATCCAAGATTCAGGGATGGCAAGCTACAGCTGATAACTGGCAGAACAAGGAGTAAAAATGCTACCTCCAGATTCCTGGCTCTTGCTGGCATAGATATGTGTGTGTGTGTGTGTGTGTGTATTAAAATATTTATATTATCTATTATTTAAAACCTATGAAAAGGTATAAACCACCATACTATTAAGTACCTAAGTGTTTTAGCATACTACATAAGAAATTAATTGTTGCTAACATGGTTGTGACCCCTTCTTCCTCCTCAGAGGTAGCAGCTATCCTGAATTTGATGTTTATCAGTCTCATGCATTTCTTTACAGCTTTATTATATTTGAATAGTAAGGGTGATTTTCAAAGTATTTAACAAACTGGAGTATGTGGATATGGCCGCTCATAATGGATGCTGGCAACAGATCCAGCCATGCCAAGGTATACTGGCTGAATATCAGGCCCATCATGGACCCCCATAAGCAGTGTTTTTAATACCATACATAGTACCCTTTTGTATGCATTCTTCTACAGATTGCTCTTTTTCTTTCAACTTTATATTTTGTGAGCTGCATTTGTATTGATATGGGTAGCTGATTTATTCATTTTCAGTGTTTAATACCCTAATGTATGAATATGTCACAGTTTATTTATCCATTTTTGGATAGTTAGTTTTTTTTTTTTTTTTTAATGCCCTCGTACCTGTTCAGGTGTTTTGCTTCTTTTCCTGTTAGGTTGTTTATCTTTTCCTTATTGATTTGTATATTACTTTCGAATTTTTTTGGTAAACTGCTATTTAATAAACACATTCTTTAACATTTGTACTTTAGAAGTCACATAAAACCTATCATGGCTTTGTCTTTCCAATATTATTTCCAACTATTACACATAGTTGTTCATATTTTAAAAGAATCTTTCAGTATTCCCTAATCAGGTTCACGTCAAGTACACCAAGGGCATTGCCTGTGACTGCAGACATGAGCGTGTTCCATTATTTGGAGTGGATTTGGCATACTCTTAACACTGATTGTGAAGATGGACTTGATTTCCCCACATTTCCATGGTCATGCTGGCGAAAGGGTTGACCTTATTGTAACTCTAAAGCATGGGAGGAAAGTCTTTATGGGAAATTCTAAAGTTCTTTTTTTTTTCCCCCTCTTTATTAAATCAAAAGCAGGAAAATGAAAGTTACGCTTGCTTCCTTAGTGAACCAGAGTGGCCCACAGGATATAAAAGAAACTGTAAAGTAAATGGAAGAACTGAGGCTGTTGCTCAGGAAGTTCTTTCTGGAACTTTCTCTGTTTAAACTATGGGTTAGATAGCTAACAGGGACCTGCTGTATATCACAGGGAACTCTGCTCAATACTCTGTAATAACCTAAATGGGAAAAGAATTTGAAAAAGAAAGAGGTGTGTGTGTATAAATAACTATCACTTTACTGTACACCTGAAACTAACACAACACTGTTAATTAAATACAATATAAAATAAAAATTGAAAAAAAAGCCCTATCTGGGTTGTTTATGATTTTGGCTCCTTCCCCACCTCTACTCCCTCCTCCGCCACCAGTGATCACACGCTAAAGGACGTGTTAGGTTATTTGTTTCTTTTGTGGGCCACTTTGTATCTACTTTCTAGATGGTTATTGGTTTCAGGGATGTTAAACAGCAGGATCAATACAGTTCAACTTTTCCGAGGCTTGAAAGGTGTAATATTCCTGTTAGTTTTGCTCTCCTGGCTCACTTGCTTCCTTCTCTCCCTTCCTTGTTTTTTTCTAATTACAGATGGCATTTGTTAGTTAACAATCCTTCAGAGCATCCAATGGTTTGTTCCTTTTAATTTTTAACCATCTTTTTCTTATACAAAAGGATGAAAACATTTAAAATCACTTTTAGTACTGAGGGTTGCTTTATCCTGGATCACCGCTTCCACCCCTCTGCCCCGGCCCCCAGCAACCCCGCCCCCACCCTCCACCTCTCCACTGCCTCACTCCCACCCTCCCGGCTCTGTAGGTCTCTTTTGTTGTTGGGAGCTAACAAAGTACTGTAATTTGCTGGATGGTGTGGATGGAGGATAGGCCCAGGGCTCCTGGAAAGAATTTCTGTAACCTGCCTGAGCTCCCTTCGCTTAAAAATTGCTGATTAACTAGACCCTTCTGTCTTGGGAATAGCCAAAACTTTAAAAGTGAAGTGTTCAAAAGAAACATGTTTATTTTTAGAGGCAGAAAGTATTTTGAGCCCATTTGCCAGTAACTGTTTTTTAAAGAAACACAACTGTGGACTTTAAGCCTAATCCCAAAGCGAAAATAAAACTTCCTGAAAGAATTAGCAATATATTAAACATTTTGAAAATAAGCTAATTTTTATTTTAGCTTTCTGTATTTTGAAATTAATATTACCCCGTTCTGTAATTCTCCTTTTCTTTGCATGTTTTGCCATATACAGTTGATTTATTTACATAGAAGGTAAAAAAATGTCAAAGGGGAACAGTGTTTAAAGAAATTTCAGAGGACATGCATTTAAAACTAGCAGATAAGGAGCGTTCTCAGAGATAGTGTCATCCAGATTCATTTTAACTTCATCATCACATGAGTACAGGGAACCCCTTCAGTCTTTGGTTTTTAAAGAATCCTGGCTTCTTTTTGGAGGGTAGTTTTCACTTTATGAGTTTCAGTTTCTAGTAACGATGTAGCACACGACGTAGATAAAAGTGAAAGGGGACCAGGAGCACCGACCTTCCCACAGGTCTTTGTGAGCAGAACCCCAAAACCTTTACAGAGGTAAAGGTCTATTGAAAGGTTCACAATAACAATGACCACATTTTAGGGCTGTCTTCCAACCCCATCACTTCCTTCTTCTAAGAGGAAGTTGAGCTTGGGGTGGAGGAGGTGCATTCAAGCTACAGCCAGCTTTTGTGGAATGACAGACCTTGATGGGATGTTACACCGTGGGACTGGTGAAGTGAAGGTCCTTTGATTGATTTAGACTAATAACAGTGGGTGAGTTAAATACTTGTTAATAGCACCCAGGACTTGGAGGTGGGGAAAAAATCACACTTTTTTTTTTGAGGAGGGGTAGCACATGCTTTTTTTTTTTAAATCAAGGTATAGCTGCTTTACATACAGTGTTGTGTTAGTTTCAGGTGTACAAGGCAATGATTCACATATATATATACACACACACACATATATTACATATGTGTGTGTGTGTGTGCTTTTTAGATTCTTTCCGTTATAGGTTTATCACAAAATATTGAGTAGAGCTCCCTGTGCCATTGTTGGTCTTTGTTGGTTGTCTATTTTTATATATAGTAATGTGTGTATGTTAATCTGATAGTCCTCTTAATTTATCCCTCCCTGCTTCCCCTTTGGTAACCATAAATCTGTTTTCTATGTCTGAACCTCACATCTTAAGCAATAACAAATAAAACCTTCAGAATGTAAATATTTACAGAGGATTTTGTGTGTCTGTGTTTGGGCATGAATCTTTAAGCAGGTGTATTTGCGGGCCTAGCAGTGTGTCACCAAAGGGATGCTTGGCTCCTGAGGTAGAAGAGCTAGCCGATGGCCTCTCCAGGGTCTAGAGCCATCAGACCATGCCAGAAGCCTCAGAATGGTAGAGAATCTCTGGCCAGAGTGCCTGTTGCAGGAGGTGTATCTTAGAAGGTCCCTCTGTGTAACATTGCTGTGCTCCAGGGGAATCTACAGATCAGGGTCATCCTGAGTGTCCAGCAAGTGCATTCTCCTCGGTTCTGTCTTGTCTCAATAAAGATTTGGAGTGACGGACATTAAAGCCCTCGGCACGTCACAGCTCTTGGGTCTTGAACAGACCGTGTTATAGCTCTTAGACAAATCAGTGTTACAGCTCCGTGTTACAGCTCTATTTTATTTAGAAAATAGCAGGAGAATCCATCCTTGAGGCGTGAGGGCATGCCGACCCAAAGACGTGAAGAGGAGAGAGTGGGGGAGCCGCGCCAGCGTGGGGCGCTGGTGGGGGATGTAGGGGAGAGTGAGAGAGCCCTTGGCTCCTCTTTTTATGGTTTCCCTCCCCCTGGGCCTGCCCCGTGTAAATTGGGTTAGCCAGGAGAGCTGTTTGTTCTACCCGAGGTCCTCACTCCAGTCCTCGGACCTTCCTTTGACCCTCCTTTGTTCTAGTTTTGTGGGCTTTTCATTTCCTTGTCTTTTAGCCGCTGCCGTTTTGGACTCCTGTTTCCTATTCTAACTACCTAACACTGAGGATTTTGATTTAAAACCCATGAGGCACCTGAAGGTCCTACATTTTTCTGAGCAGATCTCAAGAATTTGCTTTATCTGAAGTGTCGTGTGTTTTTGAGTGCTCTTTCTTCCTTCTTCCCAGTGGGACTTCATAAGGGGTTTCACACATAGGGGCCTGGACCTCCAAACTCTCCCAGTGCCCATACTTCTCAGGGTAGCCTGAGCTCCTAAGGACTTGACGTAGATCAAGACCTGACTCCATTCAAATCTCTGGGGCGGTTCCAGCAGCCTTAATCAACTAGAGTCCTCTTGGAGTCCTGAGGACCCTGTTGGGAACTTGATAACGTGAGTTCCTGATGGGGCCCTGGGTAATGAGAGTTCCCAAAGCCTCCATGCTGTAGGTGCTCAAGATTTGGTCGCCCTTATTGTGTACTGATTCCAGGACTTTGGGGAAATGTATCTCACTATCAGTTCAAATACAGCGTAGTCTTTCTTTGTTTCCTAGTTCCATTGTGTGCTGGGGCTCTGGTTTATGAAGGTACATGGTATGGATTTGATGGCTGTAGATTGAGTTGGTTGCTTAAGCCTTATATAATTGCAGTAGTGAATACCATTATAGTTTAATTATTTCTTAATTGAAAGAACAACAAAATACATCCCTTTTGACTGCTTGGTAATCATCCTATAATCAGAGAAACTAAGAGAATAACAACTGACTTGTTTAAGGCTTCCCAGTGAGTAAGTGAAAAAATAAGAGAGATCAGAACCTCTGTTGCTAGATGCCCAGTTTGTTACTTAGTCCAGCAAACCTGTGTTTGAGGATTAACATGTGCTAACAGCCAGAAATTAGACCAGTTGAGACCAAAGTCAATTCTCATCATTGGCCTCTGAGGATAAAAAGATGAGGGATAAATCAGTTTGCTGGGTAATTGATTCTCCCTTAGGATAAGAGAAAGACAAAACCAAAATTGTCATTGAAAATGGTACAGTAAATTATGTTTGGGTTTCGAGAACTTCCAGTCCTATAAATACATTATGAGAAGCCCTCAGGGAGACAAAAAGGCACACTATGGCTGCTTTCATATGTAAAAATAGCAGGGCCATGCAACTTGAAGCAAAATAACTTAGAATGTTATTCAAAGTAGGAACTATGCTTTGTGACCAAAACTTCACTTTTTAAGTTTATTACCACACACTGCCAAAGATTGGTAAGTTGAGAAACAATAGGTCAAAAGTTTGGCAGGAAGGTTTTGGGAAATGATTTGTACAAACAAGAGGTTTCTGAGAGTTTTCCTTTTTTCCTGTGGGGAAGCAGTTGATTTGGTTACCTGCATTCATGTTGTATCTTAGTAAAGGTTAAGGAAACCATGGGAATAGAAAGAAGAACCATCTCCATGCTTTAATGTTGTGATTGAGATAGAATTGCAGAATGCTTTGGGAATTCTATACTGGTGTAAATTGTCATGGCTCTGAGTTTCTAGCCTGCGTTATGTATTCGTTTGCTCTAGTGTTCTGAGTTTCGGAGAAGGCAATGGCAACCCACTCCAGTACTCTTGCCTGGAAAATCCCATGGATGGAGGAGCCTGATAGGCTGCAGTCCATGGGGTCGGGAAGAGTTAGACATGACTGAGTGACTTCACTTTCACTTTTCATTTTCATGCATTGGAGAAGGAAATGGCAACCCACTCCAGTGTTCTTGCCTGGAGAATCCCAGGGGCGGCAGAGCCTGGTGGGCTGCCGTCTATGGGGTCGCACAGAGTCGGACACGACTGAAGCGACTTAGCAGTAGCAGTGTTTAAGTTTACTTCCTTTTTCTTGGGTTTCCCTGACCAAGCCAGTTTATGGCTATCTGTCTCAAGGTGTGGCATTCTGCATTTTACAGGCTGGGCCATTTGACTTGGCACACATGGTCTTTAGGTGGTAAGTGGGTTTGTGACTGTGAAATGGCACATGTGGGAGCTTGAATGTGACTTTGTCCTGCGGGGCCGGCATGTCTAGATTTCATTGGTCTGCCCCTGATACATCTACATCATCTGATTGGGCCTGAAACCCCAGTAACAGGCCTGCTGCAGGGACAGTGCACACCCTTACCTCTGGGTGTAGGGCGGTGAGATTGTGGGGACTGGTTGTTTGTCCAGAAAAGTTGGTTAATATATTTTATATTTAGGGGCACACAGGAATCAAGATAATGATTTGCTGACATCCATTCTTCCTAGATTTCAGGCATTTCATTGTCTGCTGCTGAATCTTTTCTTTGTTTGTTTTTTAAAGCAGCAATCAAAATTTAGGAATAACCTATCTGATCCAATCTATTAAATAATACAGTTTACTTCATTCACTCATGTTGTTGGTTCTTTTAAACGTATGAAAGACTCCAGATCCTTGAGGAATCTTCTTTTACATTAGGGACAGAAGGAATTCATGGATGTGAAGATGATGATATGCAGATTGAGGCTGAACTCTTGCATTTTGGGATAATAAACCGAAGGAAAAAAGAATGCCTCTTCTCTATAGTTAAGAGTCACAGAGCACAGAGGAATCTGTTACATTCAGGAAGAAGGGAAGTCCCTGACTTCAGGCTGGAGTGTTTGAGAGTCTTCCAAGACAACCTTTGGACCTTTGCTTGTATAGATGTAAGAAAATTGGGGAGAGAATGACCTTCAAGGGAAGGAATGTACAGAGAAGTCTGTTCTCTACCTGAAAAGATGCTGAATAATTTAAAGAGTCGTATTGCCTCATGAACTAAGAATAAATGGGAAAAACTGAGGTAGGGTTAATTTGTTTAAAAAATAAAAGATACTGAGACGTCTCCCTTTAGGCAAGTTTTATCAGAAAGTTAATTTTAATATCATTTTCTTGTTGCAAATATGTTTCCCCATCAGGCAGAGAAAAGAGACCAACATGTTTAAAAATTAACTTCTGTAGTTGAACGGCCACCAGCCCGAGTCAGCCCCATTGAATGCTGGCTGTGGCAGAGGAAGGAGAAAGGCAGACCCCCTGTGATCCAAGCCACACATCTGTGGGGGGATCTGGCAGAGCCCGCAAAGGGTCTTCATCCCCTGAATCCTGACATTTACCATAAATAGTCTGTTGGCTTTCATTTCTTTCAAGAATGGCTCTCCAGGGGGCTAGTGTATCCTCGAAAGGAAGCTGAGAAGGTAGAGAAGCCAGTTTGACAGAGACTGTTAATTGTGTGCACAAAGAAAAGAGAGAATGATAGTACAGGACTCCAGGGAGAAACCAAAGGACTTCCAAAGTTCATCTAAGGGCTGAGACAGAGGCGGCGGTTTCAACATGTTCAGATAAATAAGCAAGCGTAGGCAAAAATATTTGTGCTTTCCCTTTAGTACTCCATAGATAACATACTTTACAAATACTGCAAGATTGAACTCCTCAGTTAGTCTGGAAAAGCACTGCAGGGGAATTCAACAGACTAGAAAAGATTATTGTGGGGATTCTTAGGTTTGTAGTACCAACCAGTGATAGACATCCTAGGGGCACTGTGAGGACTTAGGTTTATTAATACTATTATTGTTTTTATTAACCACAAATCACATTCGTGAGGGGATATTTTCTTTTATGCTATTTCTTATTTTATAGGTAACAACATTCTAAATTTTATGTGTTTTGTTTCACTTGGTGGAAGAGTTGTGGCAAAAGTTGATTTTAAGGATTTTTAAGAAATGATATGAGTTACTTGTTTTTCATTTAGAAGATAAGGGAGCAGTAATGTTAAAAGTTTTGAATGAGATTTCTGTAAGTATTATATCACTAACAACAATTTTCATTTTTGCACCTTACCTTTTTAGTCTTTGTCCACATGAATATGTACTTACATGGTGATATTCCTATTGAATCTAAACACTGTATGCTGTTTATCTTAATATTTTCCTGTTTACTATTTTCCATAGACTTTTAGGTGATTGGTTTTGTTTTGATTAAAAACTCCCCACACCCCAGGTTGATGTATCAGATTTTGCAAAGCATTCCAATGTTAACTTATACACACACACATATATATATATATTCTATGTGTGTATATATTTATTTCTAATTAATTTCTTCTTAGGATAAATTCACAGGAATAGGACTATTGAGCATGTTTATGATTCAAGCTACATGAAGGAAAAGTGAAAGTGAAATTGTTAGTTGCTCAGTCATGTCTGACTGTCTCTTTGTGACCCCTGGACTGTAGCCCACCAGACTCCTCTTTCCATGGAATTCTCCAGGCAAGAATACTGGAATGGGTTGCCTTTTCCTTCTCCTGGGGATCTTCTCTGCCCAGGAATTGAACCCAAGTCTCCTGCATTGCAGGCAGACTCTTTACCGTTTGAGCCACCAGAAGCCCTCAAGCCACACATATCACTATATTAATTTCCCAAATGTATATATAGTATAGAGGTATATAAGTTTCTTTGTCTTCTTGAGAACGTGAACATTTTTGCATGTGTTTGTTTAGTATTTATTATTTCCTCTTAGGTAAATTATCTGTTCCTATTTGTCAGAACTTGATTTGTTTTTTTAGAGGAAACTCTTGACATCTTCTGATTGCCTATGAAGCTGTTCACATGGTTGTTTCTTGTCTTCAGTTACTTTGTACATTATGTAAAATGCTTGATGCATAGTAAGCACTCTATTTTACCATGAATTTGGTGGCACCAGTGGTAAAGAACCCGTCTGCCAATGCCAGAGGTGTAAGAGATGCAAGTTCAATCCCTGGGTCGGGAAGATCACCTGGAGGGGAGGGCATGGCAACCCACTCCAGTATTCTTGTCTGGAAAGTCCCGTGGACAGAGGAGCCTGGCCGCCTACAGTCCATTGTGTCCTAAAGAGTTGGACATGACTGAAGCCACTTAGCACAGGTGTTTTTTTACTGGTTAAGTATGTGTCAGTTCTCCTTTATTTTTTGTATTTTAAAATTTGGGATCAATCATATGCTTCTTCACTAATTTTTCTCATAACAGAAAAATTAAAAAGAAGAAACATTTTTTTAAAAAACACAATCCCCATTCATTATCATTTCTTTTATATAGCCTTCTTCTTCTTCATTTTTTTGTTTTTTTTTGTTTTAACTGACTTGAATGCAGTGAGTGACTGTGGCTTTGGATGGGCACTCTGACTGTGGGCAGATATTCCTTGTGATCTTGTCCTTTCAACCATGTTTAGTCTTATGAGTCAAGCCTCAGGAATTATCTGCATTCCATGAATTCCATTTGTATGTGAATCTTTGTGAGCAGTTTTGGCCTTTGATATTTGGAATCAGACTCGCTTTTTGTGGACATTTTATTACACTTTATAATAATGATCTATGTATAACTAAATTCAGTTTCAGTTAACACAGAAAGGGCAAAATATATTGAGCATGAGAGTTGAGAGTTTGACCTCATACATGCTCATAAAGACTGAGTGCTGAAGAATTGATGCTTTTGAACTGTGGTGTTGGAGAAGACTTTTGAGAGTCCGTTGGACTGCAAGGAGATCAAACTAGTCAATCCTAAAAGAAATAACCGTGAATATTCATTGGAAGGACTGATGCTGAAGCTGAAACTTCAATACTTTGGCCAGCTGATGGGAAGAGCTGACTCATTAGAAAAGACCCTGATGCTGGGAAAGATTGAAGGCAAGAGGAGAAAGGAATCACAGAGGATGAGATGATTGGATAGTATCACTGACTTGATGGACCTGAGTTTGAGCAAGCTCCGGGAGATGGTGAAGGCCAGGGAACAAGGCCTGCTGCAGTCCATGGGGTCACAAAGAGTTGGACATGACTGAGTGACTGAACAACAACATTTTGTTAAGAATTTTTTTGACCTATGTTTTTGAAAAGTAATGGTCTAGATTTTTTCCTCCCTCTCTCTCCCTTCCTTTCTTTCTTTTTTTTTTTTTAAATGTTTTATAGTCAACTAACAATGTTGTGTGTTTCAGGTGGACAGCAAAGGGACTCAGCCATACATATACATATATCCATTCTCCCCCAAACTCCCCTCCCTTCCAGGCTGCCACTTAACATTGAACAAAGTTCCCTATTCTGTACAGTAGGCCCTTGCTGGTTACCCATTTTATTTATTTATTTTTTTTGTTAGCAGAGTAATGTCTCTGCTTTTTATTTTTATTTTTTTTTTAATTTTTATTTTTACTTTATTTTACTTTACAATACTGTATTGGTTTTTTGTTCTCTAAAATACCAAAATGACAATATATGTGGCACGTGGGCTTCAGTATTGGAGGATGTGAAATCTTTTCCAGCGAGGGATCAAACTGGTATCCCTGTATTGCAAGGCAGATTCTTAACCATTGGACCACCAGAAAGAAAGAAAGAAAGAAAGTGAAAGCTGCTCAGTCATATTCGACTCTTTGCGACCCTGTGAACTATACAGTCCATGGAATTCTCCAGGCCAGAATACTGGATTGCGTAGGTTTTTCCTTCTCCAGGGATCTTCCCAACCCAGGGATTGAACCCAGGTCTCCTGAATTGCAGGAGGATTCTTTACCAGTTGAGCCATCAGGAAAGCCCCTGGACCACTAGGGAAGCCTTATAATCAGTTTTAAATTATTCAAGAGCTAGTTACCTAGCTTTTGTATGTATTTATATTCTTGTTTGTTCCTTAAATCATTGTGGGGACTGGGATGGGAATGGCTTGTTTTCATTGTTGTAAACATTTAGTTTTAGTTGTGTCAGACATTAGCTATAGTTTGCTGCTGTTCTAGGATATATATATATAAAGCACTTATCAACATAGTTGAAGCTTACACTAATATACTTTGCCTGGAGTGGATCTTCTGGGATACAGATCTGTGTCTTCAACCTTTCTACCTGTTTACTGCCATAATGGAGGAATAAAATAACCTGTATAACTTCATATTCTACTTAATGGAGAGTAACTGACGCAACATACTTAGACTGTTCATTTTCAGGGACTTAGACTGTTTACATTGTAAACATCTTTAGTACAACTGAAATTTTCTTTGAGGTTCATTGCAAAGCTTCCAAATCCTTTTATATTATTATGATTACAAGCTTCATTGTACTGTGGATATAAGGAAGTGACAGTTAATTGACAGTTAATAAAGGCTGAACATGCACCAAAAAAGAAAAAGGGAATTTATATTAGATGATAAATATCCCTTCCCTTCAGAAGTATTTTGAATTTGGGAAAAAGTTTTCCTAAACCAGAACCTGAAGTTTTCTGTGATGAAATAGAAATGTAGCACCGTTTCTGTTGCTTAAAACATAGAGACTGGTGAATTTTTTTGAAGTGAAAAAAATATATTGTGGCATCAGGAAGAGAATTTTGTGAAGGGGCCTTGGGTGATGGTTGATGACCAGTGGAGAGTTGAGGGGTGGGTTCCCTTAGCCTGGCCCAGGAGATGAAAAGCAGCCATGAAGCTCAAAGTTTAGAGTCAGGCCATGGCCAGGATGTCGGGGCCAGACCTGTCTGTGAGCACCTTCCCACTCCTCAGCCATCTCAGACAAAAGGGAAAATTGAGGGTAAATTAAATGAAGTAAATGGGCTTTGTCTTAGGCCGCAGTGAGGTAAAATTTCTCGGATTAGAGAACACGGGGGTGCAGCAGCCTTGTGGGGAAAAGGGAGAAGTGGCTCTCAGCACAGTGTCAGCAGGAGGCATCTGGTGAGGATGCATGATGCCTCTATTCCTCCCTCCCTCCACTGACTCCTCACACATTTGCTGAGTGTCTGCTTTGCATCAGAGGATGAGATGGTTGGATGGCATCACCGACTTGATGGACATGAGTTTGAGCAAGTTCCAGGAGTCGGTGATGGACAGGGAAGTATGGCGTGCTGCAGTTCATGGGGTCGTGAAGAGTCCGACACGACTGAGCGACTGGACTGAACTGAACTTGCGTCAGACTTGGTATCTGCTGCTGTGGCTACACGGAAGGAAGTGGTACTCTCAAGAAGCTAATGGTTCAGATGGATCTCAGACACGGACACCTGACAGTTGGGATATTTGTGCTGAGTTTGAGGTATGGGGTGTGTAGGGAGCCCAGAGGCAGATTTCCTCACTCACTCCCCTGGGGCTTGGGTGGGAGAAACAGCATGTGCAAAGACAGAACAGTGAGAGAGGACATGGGGCATTAAGTGTCGACTCGCTTGCCCTGTCTGTAGCCTGCGCCTGTGTGGAGAGTGTCAGGAGATGGGGATGAAGAAGGAGGAAAGTGCCAGGTCTTGACGAGCCTGGAAGTTGTGAGGAGGAGCCTCTAAAGTGATTTAAGCAGGGAAGAAAAATCACTAGAGTGATTAATTTCAGAGCTCCATCCAGATCTTGCAGCTCTGGGAGAGCTGTCAGCCTTTCAGGGATTGAACCACAGCAGTGAACCACCTCACCTGGTATTATGCCCCTTCCCAGGGGTGCATGGGGATGGAGGCCCCAAATCCAGTGAATGATGAAGTCAGAGTGTGATGACCCCCTCACCCAACTCAGGATGACTCTGAAAAGCATTTCACTTCCAGAGCCCACTGTTGGGTTAAGAGAGGCTGTTCTGGAGCCACTTTGCAGCTCAGCCTCGTCCCCTGCCTAACCCTACTCCACTGGGCCTTTCTGAATTCGATTTTGGTGGGTTGCTGGGCTTTATTTGGTGTTCCTCTCGAAGCGTGCATGCACAACACACATCAAATACTAGAAGGCATTAGCTTGGGGTGTCCCTGGTAGCTCAGATGGTAAACAATCCACCTGCAATTCAGGAGACTCAGATTCAATCCCTGGGTCAGGAAGATCCCCTGGAGAAGGGAATGGGAACCCACTCCAGTATTCTTGCCTGGAGAATCCCATGGACAGAGAAGGTTGGCAGGCTACATCCATAGGGTTGCGAAGAGTCGGTCACAACTGAGCGACTGAGAGTGCGTGCACTCGAAGCACTGAAGTCTGCACATTGTCTCCAGGTAGAAAGCACGCGCAGTCCTGGGGCTCACCTCACTGGTTTCTCTCTCAGAAGGATGACCCTCCACATTGCCTGTTGCACTCTTAAAATCATTGTTTCCTATTTAAAAAAATTATTCTGGAAGAAAGTTAATTCTGGATCCTGGAACTCCTTCATGGCCAGAAGTGAAGTCACCTGTTCAACTTTGACTGTGTTGCATTGTTGTGGAGGTAGAGCTGTTAGCTATATATTGTCTGCGTGTTCGTTGGAGGTATTCAGCTTACATTTATTGAACACTTAATTGAAGCAGAGGGAAGATATTCTGAGAATAAGCAAATTGCATGGGTGCTATTTCCTTAATTGTACTTGGCCACCCACCTCTCCTCCCCAGCACCAACGTAGGATCTTGCTACTCTCCCGTGACTGAGCCCTACAACCGTGTACTAGCATGGACAGATATTGATGCCATTTCACAGGGTGAAGATTGTTTTAACACACCCTGACTTGAACAAGATTCCAAATGCACAGTTGCATGGGCTCATTACCTACCAAGCCATCCATACAAGCAGATACACCGTCTTATCACCTCTGTGTAATATCCTGTATCAATGAAGGGGACAGACTGATGTGTGCCTGGGTTTTGAAAGCTGATGGTACATTTTTTTTTCCTTTTTGGCTTTCTGATCTTCAGAAGAGTAATAATTATTTTTGGTAAGACTAATTGACTCTAATGCCTGTAAGGCAGGGTGGAATGCTGTTGCCCACTCATTATGGTATTTTCTTCCTTTTTACTTTTCAAGTCATAGACTTTGATTTCATGAGGTAGGTAGAATAGAGGTGATTTTAAGAGTGCATTGTGTGATTATTAGGTGCAAAGGCAATTATTAAGTGCAAAGTTTGTTTACCTACTGGATGTATTTATATTACTTTTATATTTTGTAAGTAAGTGTCTAAATTGTTTGACAGACTATTTTATACTTATTGAGGGGCATGCATGCATGCTCAGTTGTGTCCAGCTCTTTGTGATGCTAAGGACTGTAGCCCCGTCAGGCTCCTCTGCTCATGGGATTCTTCAGGCAAGAATACTGGAGTGGGTTGTCATTACTTCTTCCAGGGGATCTTCCCAACCCAGGGACTGAACCTGCATCTCCTTGCATTGACAGGCAGATTCTTTACCACTAAGCTACCTAGAAAATCCACTGAGGTAGTAGTGTTATTAATTTTGTGTCTTTAAATGGCATGGACTATTCTCTAATTATTAAAAAAATTTATAAATAAAACCCTAACAGCATGGAAATAATGATCATTTTGAGAATGAAAATAAATTTTCAATAACAAAGAGAATTTGTTTGCTAGTTTCCATACTGTCTGAGGGCTTCCCTCATAGATTAGTTGATAAAGAATCTGCCTGCAATGCAGGAGAGCCAGGTTCGATTCTTGGGTCAAGAAGATCCCCTGGAGAAGGAAATGGCAGCCCACTCTAGTATTCTTGCCTGGAGAATCCCATGGACAGAGGAGCCTGGTAGGCTGCAGTCCATGGGGTCTCAAGAGTTGGACACGACTTAGTGACTAAAGAGAGAAAGAAAGAGATATTGTCTGAGGATATCATGTAATGAGAGTGTGATTTTCAGTCATTTAAGGTGATATTTTGAATTTTAGCATTAGAAAAGCAGATTTGTACCTATCAGACTCAGTCTTTGCTCCATGGGCAAGGTGTTCATCCTGTGGCCACATTAGATAACATAGCTGATAGTCCTCCTGGACAATCCAGAGGCTCGCCCCTGCCCTGGCCTGTTGGCATTGCCAGCCAGACTGAGGATTGATGACAACTCAGAATAGCTCAGTGCCTGAACTGGAAGGCATATAACTTCTAGAGCAGCAAGGAACTGTTTTTTATTCATTCCTATTGTTTGAAATAATGCTTTTTAAAAGTGGTAAGATGGCTGGATTTGGTACTTCTGTGGACTGTGAGTCTGCTTTGTACAGCCTCATAAAATCACAGGTTTATTTAGCTGGAAGTGCTCTTAGAGAATGTCTAGTTCCACCCTTATGGATGAGAAAATTGGGGTCCGGATTTGTTAAATGCATTCTCTATGCTTGGGCCAGAATGAGGAACAGAACTCAGGTCTGTAAATCACTGTTATTGTTTAGTTGCTAAGCTGTGTCCGATTCTTTTGCGAATTCATGGACTGAAGCCCTCCAGGCTCCTCTGTCCATGGGATTTCCCAGGCAAGAATACTGCAGTGGGTTGCCATTTCCTTCTCCAGGGGATCTTCCTGACCCAGGAATCGCACCTATGTCTCCTGCTTGGCAAACAGATTCTTTACAACTGAGCTACCTGGAAAGCCCCTGTAAACCACTAGTCTAGGAATAATTCTGCAATATGGTATTGCCTCTTCAAAGACCTTTCAGCTTCCCAGACTAGACTTAGTGCAACTAGGGTATTCTAAGCCTGCATGGTAATCATTGTCCTTTACTTGATAGCCATCCATCAGCTCATGTGTGCTGATCCTTGCTTCTCCCACCATGGGCGGAGATCTTGAGGCCAGACTTGCTTTTTTCCAGCTCACATGAGCCTGAGTTCTTGTTACTGCTGCCCATTCACCATTCCTATCGTCCTGAAAATTAGTCTCATAGTATAACTCAATTATTTGATTTAATCTACACAGAACAGAGCTGAAGGACAGTGGTAACAATGACCAGGGATCAAATAAGGTGAGGAATGATGTATCCCTCTTGCTTTGGAGACCATTTTTCCGAGGATTGACTATCTTGCTGACCATACCGCATAGTGCCTGAAACATGCATGCTGCCCATTAATATGTTTTGGGTAAATTACTGGCTAGTAATAAATAAATGAAAAGAGGAGAGTGAAAAAGTTGGCTTAAAACTCAACATTCAGAAAACTAAGATCATGGCATCTGGTCCCGTCACTTCATGGCAAATAGATGGTGAAACAGTGCAAACGATGACAGACTTTATTTGGGGGGGTCTTCAAAATCACTGCAGATGGTGACTGCAGCCATGAAATCAAAAGATGCTTGCTCCTTGGAAGAAAATTATGACCAACCTAGACAGCATGTTAAAAAGCAGAGACATTACTTGGCCAACAAAGGCCCATCTAGTCAAAGCTATGGTTTTTCCAGTAGTCATGTGTGGATGTGAGAGTTGGACTATAAAGAAAGCTGAGCACTGAGGAACTGATGCTTTTGAACTGTAGTGTTGGAGAAGACTCTTGAGAGTCCCTTGGACTGCAAGGAGGTCCAACCAGTCTATCCCGAAGGAAATCAGTCCTGAATATTCATTGAAAGGACTGATGATGAAGCTGATATTCCAATACTTTGACCATCTGATGCGAAGAACTGACTCATTGGAAAAAACCCTGATGCTGGGAAAGATTGAAGGCGGGAGGAGAAGGGTAAGACAGAGGATGAGATGGTTGAATGGCATCACCGACTCAATGGACATGAGTTTGAATAAACTCTGGGAATTAGTGATGGACAGGGAGGCCTGGCATGCTGCAGTCCATGGGACTGCAAAGATTCAGACAGGACTGAGCAACTTAACTGAACTGAAACAACAACAACTTTTTCTTCTGGTCTTGATTTGATAAGTTTTAGAAGATTAACCCTTGGTATTCTTTTCTGATTCAAATTTTTGTGTACCATCAAAATACAATGTAGGCATTAAAATGATATTTATGGAGACTAATACCATGGAAATGCTTATGTTTAATATTTAGCAGAATAAAGAAAAGTTTGTGGTATAATTGCAACACTATGAAAACAAAAAGCCTGTGTTACAGATAAAAGTAGTCTAAAAATTCACCAAACTATTAGGAGTGGTGGTATTTGTAGGTTGGGGCTGTGGATAGAGTTTTCAGTGTTTAGTTTTCCATGACATTAAAACTTACTTTAATACACACATTATAACATTGCAAAAAACCCTCATAAAAGTAAATTAATTGTATATCCCATTTTGCAGGAAATAAATTTAAACTACAGTTTGACTTTTTATCTTTACAAGGTACATAATTTAGATTTAAAAGATATTTTTACTCTCTATAAAACTTGAGTCTATTTTTTGTAGTAATAACCACATTCTTTATAATTTTTAACTTTGATTTTATATTGGAGTATAGTTGATTTACAATGTTGTGTTAATTCCAGGTATACAACCAAGTAATTGAGTCATACATGTACATACATCTATACTTTTCAGATGCTTTTCCCATTTAGGTTATTACAGTGTTGTGCAGAATTCCCTGTGCTATGTAGTAGGTCCTTGTTTATTTTATATGTGGTAGTATGTATATGTTAGTCCCAACCTCCAAATCTATCTCCCCTCCAACTTTTCCATTTATTAATAATAATCTGAAGTTTTCTAAGTCTGTGAGTCTTTTTCTATTTTGGAAATAAGTTTGTTTATATCATTTCTTTAGTATCCACATATCACAATAACACATTATATTTGTCTTTGTCTGACTTACTTCATTTAGTATGATAATCTCTAGGTATTGTATTGCTACAAATGGCAATATTTCATTCTTTCTTATGGCTGAGTAATATCCCATTGTGTATGGGTACCACATCTTCTTTATCCATTCCTTTGCTGATGGACATTTAGGTTGCTTCTGCTGCTGCTGCTAAGTTGCTTCAGTCGTGTCCGACTCTGTGCAACCCCATCGACGGCAGCCCATCAGGCTCCCCCGTCCCTGGGATTCTCCAGGCAAGAACACTGGAGTGGGTTGCCATTTCCTTCTCCAGTGCATGAAAGTGAAAAGTGAAAGTGAAGTCGCTCAGTTGTGTCCGACTCTTAGCAACCTCATGGACTGCAGCCTATCAGGCTCCTCTGTCCATAGGTTGTTTCTGTGTCTTGGCTGTAGTGAATAGTGCTGCAATGAAAATTGGGGTGCATGAATCTTTTCAAATTATGGCTTTTCTCTGAATGTATGCCCAGGGCTGTAGTTGCTAAATCATACAGGAGCTCTATTTTTAGTTTCTTAAGGAACCTTCAGACTATCCTCCATAGTGGCTGTACCAATTTACATTCCCACCAACAGTGTACGAGGGTTGCCTTTTCTCCATACCTTCTTCAGCATTTATTGTTCATAGACTTTTTGATGATGGCCATTCTGGCTGGTGTGAGGTGGTATCTCATTGCAGTTTTGATTTGCATTTCTCTAATAATGAGTGATGTTGAACATCTCTTCATGTGCTTTTTGGTCATCTGTATGTCTCTTTGGAGAAATATCTATTTAGGTCTTTTGCTCATTTTCCTGTTTTTTGTTTTGTTTTGTTTTGTTTTTAAAGTTGTTTGAGCTGTTTGTATATTTTGAAGATTAGTTCCTTGGTTTGTTTTTTTGTTTGTTAGTTTTTCTATTGAGCACAATTTTTATCTGTTTTTTTTTTAATCCCTTGTTGGTTGCATCATTTGCAAATATTTTCTTCCATTGATTCCATTTCTTAACTCTATTGTGGCGTTGGATTGGAGGAGCAAACTTATTTTTGCCCTTACTAATGATTAGTAATTTGACTAGATTCAGTTGTCCTAGCCAGCCCCCTCATCCAGTAGTCTATATTTGCCAGGTCCTACCTGCTTTACCAGGAAAATCTTCAGAGTGAGCAGGTAGAATCTGCTCCTTTTCTGATAAGCATGTTAGGACAAGCCTTGCTTATTTGGGTTCCCCCAGGCAATTAGTGACTGCTGTCAGTTATGCATCCCAAGCGCACTGTTCCTATCTCTGGAGGATCTTTCCCACATACTCATCTTACATTCCTAGTAACTGATACAGTGCCAGGCAAGTAGGGCAAGTAGTAAGCACTCAATGGATATTTGTTAACTGAATGAATTAATACAGTCAGTCTCACGTGGAATGCTTAGCTCTCCATGAATTTAGTTTATGCTTTTATAATATTTATCTAAAGCTTGAGTAGTAGAATAAAATTGGATCAGAAAGCTTCTAAGTTAAGCAAGAAACTTAGCAGTCATGTATGTGTGATTGAGGGCTGATAGTGGAACTTAGTCATTATAAGACAAAGGGGACCCTTATCTGAAAAAGGTTATTTCTGTGAATTTCCTCTGTAAGAACACAGTCAAAGAGAAAGAATGGGTACCTGGCCAAGCAGCAGCTGGGGCATCTGTTGATAAA
Organism: Capricornis sumatraensis; assembly: GCF_032405125.1. Taxonomy (NCBI): domain Eukaryota; kingdom Metazoa; phylum Chordata; class Mammalia; order Artiodactyla; family Bovidae; genus Capricornis; species Capricornis sumatraensis. Next base: position 26,819,487 of record NC_091070.1, on the reverse strand, counting down.
TATGTGTGTCATTTGGATTGGTTGTAGTAGTGCAAGCCAAAAGGAAAAAGCAAATCTCTCTTCCTTTTCCCATTTTTAATAGTGAGTTAATTTCAAAGTGTGAAAACATTTCTGTAGCTGCCACTAAAGTTGGCAAATATTTTTCTAAAGGAACAGTACATTTCAGAAACAAATTTCTCATCTTAACAGCAAGCATATTTCTGGCTGTTGTATTTACTTGCAAACATTTCAAATTGAGAAATATTTATTTTAAATGTCTTGGAGGTACCAGTATTTGGAATTTTAAAGACCACAAATCCTTCATCCATGGGGAAATGCTTCCCAACAGAAACAAAATTGCACATACAGCTATGTTACTTGAAACAATTGACAAAAATACTGTTATAATCAGAGTGAGATCCTGCACTCACCACGCAGCACCTGAAATGTCTAACTAGGACATTTTCCCAAATGTTCCAGCCATTTCAGAATTTGGCCAGTGAACATGCAACCATTTTGGCCACAGCTCAATAGTACTAGTAAGGCTTGGTAAATTTAATACAATTCATCTGTCTTCTTCATCCCTCCTTTTCTTCCAGAATGGTTTGGGACCACAGTTCCTCTGGAACCTTGAAAAATCCAATAAAAAAAATTATTGTAAGTGGAAATAGGCATTTTAACTTAAAATACATTTCAGAAGATACTTGAGGGCTGTTCACTTTTTTGTGGCCAAGGATTCTGGCCATTTGGGGAGAAAAATACAATCTTGTCAAAAGTGGAAGGAAAGGAAACAATTCAAATTTAGATATCAAAGAGGATATTATCACTTTTAAAAAATACCTTGTGACTCAGGAGGACCTGAATTTCAGAATTATTTTTATTTGTGTATGTATTAAAAGATATCCTTGTAAAATACACTTTGTGAGTTTTGGTTTGCTTCCTTACTTGGTTATTTAGTTTTTAAATTTTTTCATTTTTTTACCCTGTTCACAAAGAATTCAAGATGACCACAGCAAATATATATGAGAAAGAGACTGTATGTCAATAAAAAGTAAAAACAAAAAAAAAAACGAGATAAAGGCCAGGGAAAAACAGATATAACTAGAACCAACGTAATTGCTACAATTTGACCTTAGAGTTAGCTCTGTGTTTCTAGACATCCTGAGTGAAAAAGGAACACTAATTATATGGTTTTTGTTTTCAGAAAGGAAAACAATAACAAAAATAATACAGAAACAACCACAAGAAAACCCAACCCATGTCTCCAAGGAAATGAAATACTGCCTAGCGTTAAATTATTAAAAAACGAAACCTAATGGAGGGCTTCCTACCAGGCAGATGAGAGTTGTAAACAGTGTCCTCCATTACATTGCTCTCATTTGTTCAGTTGTTTACTCGTTCCTCAAACATTTGTGGGGCTACGTTGTGCCACATACTGTGCTGGATGACAAAGATACAACAGTGAACCATACATAGTCCCCTTCTTAGAGCTCACAGTCCAGAGTCTCAGGAAGATCCAGGGCCGATGGATCTGCTCCACCTTCAGCAGTGGACTTTGTGAGGGTTTCTCCATGTTAGCAGGAATTTGAGGTTGACATTTCAGGACCTACAGCCTCTGCCGCAATGCCAGGATGCTTGCAGTTTACTCTGGCGTGAAATCCTGGGAAGAGACTAGTAAGAACTAGGTGATCAAGACAGGGCTCTCCCTGTCTTGCCTGGGTGCAGGGCTGAAGTTATTCCTGGAGTAGGGACCAGAGTAACTGATCTGTTAGTCACACAGCTCCTTCTTGGGGAAGTAGCCAGTTTTCTGAATGGCAAGTGGACCTACCTAATTCGGTGTCTTTACACTGTTTGGAAGATGTCAGCAATTTATATATAATGATTTTGATGGCTTTTTGAAGTATTTAATAGGTGGTGTTTAAGTTGTCCTCTTTTCATTTTTATGTGCCAGCAATTTATGGAACATTCAATTTGTGCTTGTGCTCCTGTAACGGGAGGGGACTGGGGCAGAGAGAAATAAAAACACCCTCAGATCCTGGACTGCTGATCTTCAAGAGAGAGGAGACTGATGGTCAGGGAATCGGGGACATGTGGGAGAGGCAGAGTAGGAATATATTCACAGGGCATGTAATTATTGAAAACATGTTCTTGAGTGCAAAGAGTTCTTAAGAATATATTTTTTTGTGAATAATAAATCAATTTATGCCCTTTAGTACCTCTTAACCCAACTTCTTACTGTTCCACTTCCCCATGTGTGTGTGTGTGTGTGTGTGTGTGTGTATGTATGTGGTAGTCACTCAGTCATGTCCAATATGGACTGTAGCCTACCAGGCTCCTCTGTCCATGGATTTCTCCAGGCAAGAATACTGGAGTGGGTAGCCATTCCCTTCTCCAGGGGATCTTCCCAAGCCAGAGATCTAACGTGGATCTCCCATGTTGTAGGCAGATTCTTTACTGTCTGAGCCACCAGGGAAGCCCTCCACTTCCCCTAGAGGTGTTGCTAATCCATTGCTTCTAGGCAAGACTCCCCATTGACTCAGGGTCTCCATGGGAATGAGGCTACAGGTAATATGTACTTAGTTCAAGAAGATGGGAGAGGGGCACACAGACCATGACTAATAGAGTGGGCCACAAAGTCATTTGTAGTGTTTTAGGAATGCTTCACTGTGTTGTCTATAAATTAGATCTCTTCCTAGAGCTTACAACTGGAATCTAGATATCTTCAAGCAACTGGACATTGAAAAATATTAAAAAGATCTCAGTTACTAAAAGCACATAAACTTCATCCTCCACTAATACATTTTTCTTTCTCACCAATGGAGAACAGCTTGCATTTGTGTCTCACTCTGTAAATTTCAACATGCTGCATATGTTGTCTCTTCGTTTCCAAGAAGACTGACATTGTCCAACAATGTCAAGCAAGTCTGAGTTCCTTTAACTCACTTATTTGTACTCTCCCTTATTCTAGAGAAAGTTTGAAGTGGTTTGCTGAGAAACATAAAATTCAATAGAAAAGAAGCTGGCAAGGGTATTGCAGCAAGGAAAAAATGAGTAGATGCATAAAGCCAGTGGGGTAGCGCCTCGTCTTCTGTGAAGTCATTTGTAGTTGCTAGATCTGGGCTATATCAGCCAAAATAAAGAGAGGGAAACTTTGTTTATAAAAATAACATGGTCATTAGATGAAAAGAATGAATGCTCAGGGTCACAGTTTTTCTTGGTACTGAGACCTGAGAATTTTCCACACTGTGTTCTCGTAAAAGGAGGTTGTCCTCCTGAACTCCTGTGTAAGAAGTACAACCGTAGGTCTCTTTGACTGTTTTCTATAATATCCTGTTCGGTAAGGCTTACGGGATTATGCCAGAGTACATTTTAATAAAGCGATTCTCTGGGGGGAATAAAACAATACAGTTCAAGTTCACAGCTCCCTGGTGGCTGGATCGGATCCAAAGACCACATCCAGGAATGGAGAGTGTTCAGTCTTTCAAACGTTCCTCCAGGAATATTATTTCTTGTAATCCAAAGTTTTTAAATACACAGCAGAGAACTTTGGGTTAGATTCTTTGGCAAGAACGTGAAAGCCTATGAGTTGGCTCAAACAGAATCATTTCACAGACGAAGAAATGGGACCTTGGAGAAGCTGATGATTTATCCTAGGCCATGAGGTCGGTGGCAGAGCTGGGACCAGGGCCAGGTTCTTCCAAGTCTATGTCTAAGGCTCTTTCAACCATTTCATCTCTCCTGTCTAACCTCAGTAGAATTCCAGGTTCTTCCAATTCTACATCTAGGGATCTTTCAACCATTACACCTCTCCTGTCTAACCTAAGAAGAATCTTATTACAATTTAAAAATGTTTAATGATGTTTTGTTTTATATCATATTTACCACTTATTATAAACTTTATTATAACTTCTTTGACTCATAATGGGTCAACAGATGGCAGAATAGCTTAAAATCTGCAAATGTAAAATGATCCAAGAGGAGGAGATCAGTTAGGATACATGTTTTAGAGAATCCTCATTTAATTTGTTGTTCAAGAAAGTAACTATAAGTTTGGTCTGGGAAAAAAAATGAATGACTGTTTCTAACATATACAATGTACTTCCTACTTAGATGTTAACTTTTTAGAAGAATGAGTCATTAACTGTAGAGCTGAAGCCCTACCTTCTCACTCCTTTGCTCTCCACCTTGAAATTGGTGGGTGTCGTTTCCCAGCATGTTTCTGTTTTTTTACCATGTACATATGTGTGTGTAAAATTTCGTGTGTCTCATATGAAATACACAAATGGCTTCATAGTGTATCAGTACTTTTGCACGTTTTCTGCCCCTACTCCCCAACATTTTAGGTTTTAAAAAAGCTTTTTATTTTGTATTGGAGTATAGCCAATTAACAAACGTTGTGATATTATTAGTTTCAGGTGAACAACGAAGGGATTCAGCCATACATATCTATGTATTCATTCTCCCCCAAACTCCCTTCCCATCCAGGCTGTCACATAACATTGAGCAGCATTCCAAGTACTGTGTAGTAAGTAGGTCTTCAACATTTTAGTTTTAATGTATAACCTTGCTGATACTGGTCATTCATTTTAGCTGTGGAATAGTCTTTCCTTGTATGAATCAACTCTAGTTTATCCACTCTCCTACTGATGGGATTCAACTGTTTCCATTTTTTCTGTTATATATAATGAACCTTCTTGAAGATAAGTCCTTGTGTCTGTGTGCAATTTTAGAGCATTTTTTAATCAGCGGAGGTTTATTTAGTCACTAGTTGTTGCTCCTCTTATCTGAGCATCAGTCAGATGTGTGCTCCTGGGACAGCCTTGCACCCAAAATTATGTTTGGGTTCATTTGCCACCAGTGCTGATCCAGTCTGTGCGCATTTTCAGTGCCCTCCAAGCTTCTTGTGTGTCTCTCTGCTTGGTTTGCTCATGTTCTCAACTAGGGCCTGTTCTAAGTACCTTTCATTTCTCAAGAACCCTACACCACCCTAGCTCTCTCACACCCAAGAGATGAACTAACTTCTTATTTTCCTGAGAAAACTGAGGTCATCTGCTGAGAGCTCCCTCGATCCTTCTCTTCCAGACTTAGCATTTCCACCTAGAAGAATTTTCTGTGCAAATCACAAGTTCTTTGTGAAATGAATGGAGGTAGGAGTTTTTACAAAGGTTTCTCAGACCCCAGATTGGAACTCTGTCTTATGAGGAGCTGCAAAAATCACTAATTAGTGACAAATCACTAATTCAAATACCCTCTGCCATCAGCCTCCAGTTCTTCTAGCTTAATGCCCGAAGTGAGTACCTCACTGGGACGGTTCTTCAGTTTCCCTCAGACATCAGTCTGTGCTCCTTGCTCTGTCTGGTCACGTCTTCCTGTCTTCACGTCCCCTCTTTCTATGTCACCCTCCCTGTAGCTCCCACCCTGGCCCTCTCTTCCAGAGCCCTGCTTTTTCCTGCTCAGGTCTGCTGCGTGGCAGTCATCCTGGGAACTTCCCTTTATTCTTTCTCTGTTCTGTATCTACTCTGTTTTTCTCATGTTTACTTTAGTTTTCTGTTTTGTTGGAACACTTTCCTTCCTCTTTATTATTTTACTTTCTTTTTCTGTTGGAGTAACCTTTCCTAGTAGCTTCCTAAGAGCCAGCGCATAGGAAATAAAAGTTTTTGGAGCCTTGCATGTCAAGAAATGATTGTTTTCTACCCTAAAATTTAATGAAAACTTTAGCTGGATATAGACTGTAGGTTGAAAATAACTTCCTATCTGATTTCTAAAACTTGTGGTAATATGCTTAACATAAAATTTACCCATTTAACTATTTTTAGGTGTATAGTTTGGTGGTATTAAGTACATTCATATTGTTATATAACAACCATTACCACCATCCATTTCCAGAACTCTTTATCTTGCAAAACTGAAAGGCAATAACTATTAAACAATGGGTTAGCTAAATAGGGACTTCCCTGGTGGCTGAGATGGTAAAAGCGTCTGTCTACAATGCAGGAGACCTGGGTTCGATCCCTGGGTCGGGAAGATCCCCTGGAGAAGGAAATGGCAATCTACTCTAGTACTATCGCCTGGAAAATCCCATGGACAGAGGACCCTGGTAGGCTACAGTCCATGGGGTCACAGAGTCAGACACGACTGAGCGGCTTCACTTTAGCTAAATTTAATTAAAAGTTAATTAAAACAATTAACATCTCCCTCCTCCTCCCCCAACCTCTGGCAACCACCATTCTACTTATGTGAGGACTTCATATAAGTGGAATTATACAGCATTTGTCTTTTTGTTCCTGGCTTATTACACTTAACATGATGTTCTCCAATTTGCTGTCATGTTGTAGTATGAGTCAGAATCTCTTTCTTTCTTAAAGTTGAATAATAGTCTGATGTATATACATGCCACATTTTGTTTATCCATTCACCCATTGATGAACACTTGGGTTGCTTCCACGTTTTACCTATTGTGAATAATGCTGCTGTGAATATGAGTATTAAAAAATCTCTTTGAGATTCTTCTTTCAATTCTTTAGTGTATGTACCAAGAAGTGGAATTGCTGGGTCATCACATGGTAATTCTATTTTTAATTTTTTAAGGAACTGCCATATTGTTTTCGATAGCAGCTGCACCGTTTTTACATTCCTGCCACGGGTTCCGATTTCTCCACATTCTTGTTGGCAGTTGCTATTTTTTTCCTTTTCAGTAGTAGCCATCGTAATGGGTTTGAGGTGGTATCTCATTGTAGTTTCAGTTTGTACTTCCCTTACGATTAATGATGTTGTGCTCAAGACTGCTGCCCATTTTAATTGGGTTGTTCACTTTGTTGTTGTTGATTTGAGGGAGTTCTTTATATATTATGGATGTTAATTTCTTATCAGGTATATAATTTGCAAGTATTTTCTCCCATCCCATGGGTTGCCTTTTCACTCTGTTAATTGTGTCCTTTGAGGAACAGAAATTTTAAATTTAATTGTAATTGAGTTTATTTTTCTTTTGTTGCTTGTGCTTTTGGAGTCATATCCAAGGAATCATTGTGAAATCCAATGTCATTAAGCTTTTGCTCAGTGTTGTTTTTTTTAATAATTTTATTTATTTGTGTCCTTATGACTGTTCTGGGTCTTTGCTGCTCCACACGCTTCTCTCTGGTTGCAGTGAGCAGGAGCTATTCTCCAGCTGTGGCGCGCAGGCTTCTCATTGCAGCGGCTTCTCTTGTTGAGGAGCACAGACTCTGCAATGCATGGTCTTCAGTAGTTGAGACATGTGGGCTCAGTAGTTGCGAGTCCCTGGGCTCAGTAGTTGTGGTGCCTGGGTTTAGTTGCTCCGCAGCATATGGGCTCTTCCCAGATCATGGATCAAACCCTTGTCTCCTGCGTTGGCAGGCAGATTCTTTACTGCTGAGTCCCAAGGGAAGCCCCGCCCTATGTTTTTTCCTACAAGTTTTATAGGTTAAGCTCTTTATGTTTAGATTTTCTCAGAATTTTTAAGATGTTTCTCACTGTCTTCTATCATCCAGTATGGCTTATACAGAGTCTGATGCTCTTCCGATTCTTTCCCTTGGTGTATGGCATGGTTTTTATACTCTGGGAAGTTCTTTACTCTTGCTCTTCTGAAATTTTGCAACTATATGTTTTGATGAGAGTCTTTAAAATTTTTTATTTTATTGGCCACTCATTGTGCTTTTATAATACTTGTCCTTTAGTTCTAGAAAATCTTGCATTACTTCTTTGATAATTTGCTCCCTCTGTTTTCTTATTTGGATGTTAGAGCCATTGGGTTGGCCCTTTAAATTTTCTTTTTTTTTTTCTATTTTTCTTCCTTTTGTTTATCGGAGATGTCCTTATTTAATTTTCTAACCCTTTTATTGATCTTTTAAAATATACCACTTAAATTTTGTTTTTCATAGTACACTGTTCCTGTCTTATTGTCTTGCCAAACTCCATCTTCCTGGTCTGAGTTGATCCTATTGACTTAGTTTCCCATGGGACATAAAACATTTACTTTGAAAAAAAAAAAGGAGTATGCACAATCACCTGGGTTCAGAACCAATGTCTGGTGTACATCTGATATTTCAAACCTGGAAATTTTGCTTTGCCCTCAAACCTCCTCCAGCCACAGCCTTCTCTGTCTGGCTCAACTCATGGCCTCTCCATCCTTTCTGTTGCCTAGGTCAAAAACTTAGGAGCCATTTTTTTATTCTTCTTTTTCTCTCACATGTGACATCAAATCAGTCAGAAAACCTTGTTGGCACCATCTTCAACATATACTTAGAATGACCACTTATTCCTTCTCTTCATACAGCCCTAGTCTTAGCCATCATCATCTGGATTACTGTAATAACCTTTTCCTCCCAGCATTTTAATATGAAAATTATAAAATATCCAAAAATTTGAAAGAATTTTATATAAATAGCCGTATTCTTAATTCCTAAATTCCACCTTTAGCATTTTACCGTGCTTGCTTTTTCATTTATTATATATCTATGCCTTCCTCTGTCCACCTGTTCTGTGATAATCTTTTCATTAGTATCCCTGCTTCGTTCCTTGTCCCATATTTTGTTTCCACACATCAATCCAAATGATAGTTTAAACCAGTTGTTTCTCTTGTCTGCTCAGAACTCTGCTACGGCTGCCCATTTCACTATTACTAACTCTGTGGTCTTTTGATCCTAAAAAGGAAAATTGCCTTGGTAATTTTCAGATTCCTAGAAAATTGTGAATTCATTCTGAGTTTCTGTGTGATATTGCTATTTGTTTCACTGACAATGGAATTGACTTTTCTCTTGGAAGAAATAGAACAAATGGTGGTGCTCGTTCAGAGGGCTTCGATTAACATCTTTATGCGTTAATTCCTGCCAAAGTCGTTTTCTTGCATTTTGCTTTCCATTTCAGCATTTGTGTAAGTGTGAGTGTTATAAGCAGGACTAAGTCTGATTTCACAAGGGCTTTGCAAAATTAATTTTGTCTAATAGAATATGTTTTTGCTTTGATATTGTTAAAAATCAATGGTTAAAGAAAGAGCCAGTGAAATGTGTCAGCATGCAGAACAAAACTTTAAAATACATCTTTTGTTCTATAGTGCATTGTCATGTGAAGGAGAAAAATGGAAGAAATGTTGATTCTGTTTGCAATTGATATTGATAGCTTTTATAAGCTTTAAAATAAAGTTCATTTTATGGTGTCACTTGCTAAAAAATTCAATTACCAATTTCGTTTTTTCTTTCTTTTCTTTCCTACACTTGATGGTTCTTCCAGGTTCCTCTTTTGTGTTTGTTTTGACCTCTTTCTTTCATTCTTGGAGGCTCTCCTTAAATGTCTGGTGATCTTTGGTAATATAATCATTCAAGAGTGAAGGATGAAGAAACCAATTAGTGGAAAATCACAGTAGGGTGATTTGGCATGGAACTGACTTTCCTATTGAGGAACCTGAAATATCAATCTCTAGAGGTCTTTTCTGGAAAAGGCAATGGCACCCCACTCCAGGACTCTTGCCTGGAAAATCCCATGGATGGAGGAGCCTGGTGGGCTACAGTCCATGGGGTCGCCTAAGGGTTGGACACAACTGAGCAACTTCACTTTCACTTTTCACTTTCATGCATTGGAGAAGGAAATGGCAACCTACTTCGGTGTTCTTGCCTGGAGAATCCCAGGGGTGGCGGAGCCTGGTGGGCTGCCGTCTCTGGGGTCGCAGAGTCGGACACGACTGAAGCAGCTTAGCAGTAGCAGTGTTCTGAGTTTACTTCCTCTTTCTTGGGTTTCCCTGACCATGCCAGTTTATGGTGATAGCAGCAACAGCAGCAGCAGCAGCAAAGGTCTTTTCTAAGGGCTTTACTTTCTCCAGAAAAGGATCCTCTGAAATCTACCTGTGGGTAGAGCAAGTAGTTTGGGAAGCAGGTCCATCTACCAGTGCTCATGAAGTAGGTGGGGTAGGTGAGGGCTTAGAGTCCTGCTGTTGCTGTGTATACTTGTCTGAAATCTTGCTCCACTCTTGATGTTCAACACACTCAGTTCCATTCATTTTCAGGCCTGTGTTTCATCTTCAACTTCTGCAGTATCTCACTACTAATCCTAGACTTCTTTGGGATTCTTCAAAGATACAGGTGGAGAAGCTAGAGTTAATACAAAAGCCAGGAATCTTTGGCAGCAATTTAGGAACAAAGTCATGGGGTTGGGCTTCCCTGGTGGCTCAGACAGTAAAGAATCAGCTTGCAATGTGGGAACTTGGGATCGATCCCTGGGCTGGAAATATCCCCTGGAGGAGGAAATGGCGGAGGAGCCTGATGGGCCACAGTCCATGGGGTTGCAAAGAATTCTAAAATATGACTGAGTGACTAAGCACAACACAATGGGATCATGGGCAGAGGTGATGGCAAAAGGAATGAATATATTTATGAAAAAAACCCAAACCAGTGCCAGTACTTACAACTTAAAGATCTCAGGTTTTTTTGGGAGACTGGTATTATGGTAGTAACAAAGGCAGGGAACTTTTGCTGGGGGGATGATGAGCTTTAAAAATTGGATTGTGGCGTACTAGGGCAGAATTTCTAGATTAAAATAGGCCAATGAAAATGAAAAACAATTACCTCCTGAATGCATGCTTTCTAGATCTGTGCTGATTTCACACATCAGGTTTTATAGCATTGGAGGTTTTTATCCTTGTGTTTTTACTCTTCATTTTTATATTGTCACTAGCTTTTAATTTTTACTGCCAGTTAAGAAATGGGCTAATCTGGATAAAGTCATTTCCTGGATTGTAGTAAATACTGTTTATATACTGTAGTACATCTACCATAGTGAGCACTTAGTAGATGTTAGTTACCACTGTAGTTTTAAGTTTCATGTGCTTCACTGAGATCCAGTACGTAAAATGTGTATTGTTCCCTTTCTGTAGCGGTGGACACTGCAGTTCAGAGCATTTGGGACTTGGTTGGGGTTTCCATGGTGATTCAGCTGGTAAAGAATCAGCCTCCAGTGTACAAGACGTGGGTTCGATCCCTGGCGTGGGAAGATCCCCTGGAGAAGAGAAAGCCTACCTCTCCAGTATTCTGGCCTGGAGAATTCCACAGACTGTATAGTCCATAGGCTCGCAAAGGGTCGGACATGACTGAGCAACTTTCACAAGGCCAACAGAAGACTCTTTTAGGAAAGTGGCTACATTTATTCAGAGTGCTGTTATCATGGTGGTAGTGGGTGGTTTAGCAGCACAGTTAGTATTGGCTGGTGAGTGACACTGCTTTGTTGTGAAGCAGCAATAGCATATCCAGAGAACTGCTACATGTTTGTTTTCTAAAAGTGTGGTGGATAATTAAGATTGATTATTCTGGCATTTTGTGCTGGTCATTAGAAAAATAGTATCTGAAAGCAGATAGGAGAGTGGACCTTAAAAATCAATGGATCTGGTAATTTGCATCAGTTGCTTCTGGTCAAATAAAGATAAGTAATAACAGAATTAGGAAAAGTTAATGGGAAAAAGATGAAGCAACTTATTGCAAATATGTCATCAACTTTTCTTCTGTGAGCTTGTAGGCAGACTGGAGTTAATAATTGTCAGTTGTTAGGACAAGCTCAATATCTTAACTGACAAAAGGGAGATCCTTTACAATTCCTAGCTGGACCATAAATAACATGGTGCAGCTGAAAGAACAGAAAAAAGAACAGGGAGGTACTCCAGGGAAAATGTTGACATTTAAACCACTCTGTTAAAGAACTACCTACATGTACTTAACATGTCCTGCTACGGTACGTATACCTTCCAATCCAATTTTGAAGATGACATAAAAGTCCCTTTCTCCCCACTGACAGTGCTTTTTTCAGTGCTGTTAGAACAGTAGGGCTCATTAGCAAACTGTATAATAATGAGAAAATGAAGCCTTTTAAACTACCAAAAGGACTTAGCTATCCTTTCTACAAATTTTTGACAAACTCAAGAGTTTTTCTAATATCCCATTTGTGTCAAGAGAGTATTTTTCTCATTATGAAGCTATAGATATACAGTTTTCATAGCAAATGGATTGGAGAACTGACCCTGAACTAAGTAATATCTTATTCCTCACTTGTCGTTTCATCAAAATAAAAGCGTTTTTCTTATTGCAGCAGAAATAGGCATTCATCACTTGAAATTTTAAAAATACAGATAAGTGAAAGGAAGAAAATATTTTATCAAAATCACTAATAATTCCATCAATTAGAAAAAGATTTCTATTCAGATTTCACTTTTGAGTTGTAAAAATTCTAATCATAATAATCCAAAGTAAATACCAAGATTTCTCCTAAAAAGGGAACTGCTCTAGTGTTTTGAGGTTTTAGAGATACCGGATGCATATTAAGATATATTGCATAAGCAAACCACAGTCATTTCAAAATAGCTTATGCCATTTATAAAAGCACATGCATTAATTTACATGGATTTTAAAAATACAGTTTCGCATACTTCTACTTGATCTTTGAGTCTTTAATGCCACTACATGAATTCTTTGCCTAATCTCTGGTATGTCTCTGAAGATAATTCATTATTTTCCTTCCGAACCCCGATGTTACATAATTGTAACCTTTATTTGAAAAGGAAAAGTAAGGCTTTGAGGACTGCATGGGAAGAGACCGTGTTTGTCTTGTAATCCCACCTATGAAGGCTGCGTCTGTGCTCCGCACAGGGATGTTGGAAGGCAAGTGGCAGGATGGCCCTCAGGATTTTGACTGATAAACACTTGTGACTCATTGAGTACCTGGCCCAGCCTCATTCCTCTTTCTGCTTTCCGTTCTCATACTCTTTCTAGCTTCTCAATTTGGATCCAGAGACATGTCTCAAAGCTTTTCTTCTCTATTCTGTTCCAGTTTTTCACGAGCCCCATTTAGTAAGTATATTCCTCTCTGGAGATGTTAACTGTTTCTCACCCAAAACAATTACATTGGAAATGTCATCACACCTTGTCTTCAGTCAGATCCTCCTGACCTTTGTAGCATGTTTTGATAAATAATTGTACTAAAACAATATTTGGATCAGTAATCTAACACCTGTAATTGATTCCACCTTCATAGCTTGGTTTTACTTTTTTCTAAAAAAATTTTTTGGCTGCACCCCAGCTTGTGGGATCATAGTTCCCCAACCACAGGCTGTTGTACTCCAACCCATGCCCTTGGCAGTGAGAGCACGGAGTCTTAACCACTAGACCACCAGGAAGTTCCCTGGTTTTACTTTTTATTTACATTTTTTAGAAACCCTAGAAAAATTCATAAAAATTATTACATTTTATTGACTTGTTCATTAATAAAATTTCACTGTTATAAACAGAAATGTCTGAGATAAATAGTTATTTTTTAAGGTCTATACTTTCTTTTTACAAATACTATTTTTTCCTATGACTTTAAGATAGAAAACAGTGGATCCTACATGCCAGTCTAGCACAGGAACATTTTCTTGATTCACTGGTTATCAATTTGCTGTCTGTGGTTCTGGTTTTAATTTTTTCTCCTACATTTGATATTTTATACTTTTTTATTGAATGGCAATAAGTAGCTCTCAGAGACATTCTTATTAATACCCCTATATTAGCCTAATAATACTTACAGGACTATTTGGAGTGAGATGCTGTTTTATATTAAGTACACTGCTGGTATCACATCTGTCTCCAGATTCACGTGATGGGACGTGCCCTCTCCTTTGCTTCCATAGCACCTTCTACATACATTTTTTAGAAGAATTCTTTCAGTATGTGTTCATTTGTCATTCTCAAAAAGATTGAATTCCTTAAGAGCAGTGCATAGCATATATAAATGCTAGCTGAGTAAGTGAAAGAGGGAATTAATGAAATGTAAAGAGTCGACTCATTAGAAAAGACTGATGCTGGGAAAGATTGAAAGCACAAGAAGAGAGCAGCAGAGGATGGGATGGTTAGGTAGCATCACTGACTCAGTGGTCATGAATCTAAGCAAACTCTGGAAGATAGTGAAGGACAGAGAAGCCTGGTGTGCCGCAGTCCACGGTGTCACAAATAGCTGGACACGACCTAGCGATTGGACAACTACAAAGCTAGCTCTATGAGGTACCAACCTGTTTTAGCTAAGAGCATGAACTCTGAAACCAAAACCACGTGGATTCAAATCTCAACTCCATCACAGTTCAATATGTCCATGGACAGGGCTTCCCTGGTGGCTCAGCTGGTAAAGAATCCGCATGCAATGTGGGAGACCTGGGTTCGATCCCTGGGTTGGGAAGGTATGTTTATGACATTTGTGCATCTCAGTTTTGTCATTTTAAGTACGGGATGATTACAGTACCTAACTCATACAGTTGTACTTAGAACAGTATCTCTATATAGTAACTGCTGTATAAGTGTTTGCTACTATTGCTATTGTCCTTTTATTTAATAGCCCTGGCATGGAATAGCAGGTGCCAATAGGAAATTGATTCTGGAATTCAGATTTTCGCCTGTCGTCATGAAGAAGTATTTTCTTTCCACTTTGTGTTCAGGAGCTTTCGGTATGGAAAGAGGCAGGGGTGGTCTTTAGTACATCAAAAACTGAGGACATTTGTACCTTTACCAATCATCAGGCTGCACAGACTGGCCAGAACTAACAAGGAGCTTTTTATTGCAGAATTGTATCAACTTAGCATAGGAACAGGAGAAGGAAATGGCAACCCACTGAAGTGTTCTTGCCTGGAGAATCCCAGGGACAGGAGCCTGGTGGGCTGCCGTCTATGGAGTCGCACAGAGTCGGACACGACTGCTACGTTGGACGTGACTTAGCAGCATCAGCAGCATAGGAACAATGTTACCTCAGGGAGACTCTGATTCATCTTACTTCTGAGGATAAAACAAATTAATTATTAATAAGCATGGTTTATTTGGTAGGTAAAAATCTTTAACAACAGTGATCCATGGGAGAGGTGATAAAGGAGTTTCAGATGATAAACAGTAGGCAGACAGGATTGAAAGATTTTTGAAGTCTGGCTCTACTGTTGGATATATAATGATTTTTGTTCTTGTCATTTGGAAAAAGTGGTCTATTAGGTATGATTGATTGTATCTAGCTCTTGGCCTTGGGTTTATTTATTTTTTAGTCCCCCTCCTCAACATTTTATTATGAAGAATTTCTAATATATAGCAATGTTGAAAGATTTAACAGTGAATACTCATGTATTCAACACAAAGATTCTGCCATTCTTGGTTTTCTATACTTTGTTGATCACGTATCTGTACACTTAACCATTCCTCTTTCCATCCCTGATACATTTTGTGTTCTTGTATATTTGGTTAGGTTTATTTTGATAAGAAAGTCGTCATCTGAATGGGAGAAGTCAATGATTTATTCTCAGCCCCCAGGATAGTATTAGCATACACATACGTGAAGCAGTACTTTAAAAAGTTGATGGTAAGCATTACTCTTACTGGAAGGATTTCTTAAGAGTCAAAGTCGGGGCAGAGTAAAAACTGTGAGAGCAAGTGAGAGTGAAAGTCACTCAGTGGGATCCGACTCTTTGCGACCCCATAGACTATACAGTCCATGGAGTTCTCCAGGCCAGAATGAGTGGGTAGTCTTTTCCTTCTCCAAAGGATCTTCCCAACCCAGGAATCGAACCCATGTCTCTCGCATTGCAGGCATATTCTTTACCAGCTGAGGCACAAGAGAAACCCAAGAATACTGGAGAAAAATAAGGACTTGGGAAAATAATTCAATATAATAGGTAACCCAGGAAGACTTTCTTTTTCATACAGTATTTTCAGTTTCACTTTGCAAACTACATAGAACCAATTGTTATTGTTTCCAGTAAATGACAACCATCATAGAGCAGAAAAGGAAGTAAGTTAAATGAAAAGTTTTAAAGAAAATCCCTATAGGTGGAGGCTAATAATATAATACAAAGACCTAAGATATCAGTTTGTGTCAGCTTTACATCCTCTGGACAACTTGCAGAATATAATCGTGTAGCTTTCCTTTTCACTGCTAGTACAGAATCCACAATGCTAGCCCTTGTGGAGTTCTGCCTGCAACTCTGAAGGGCCTGAATGGGTCATAGGGCAAAATCTTGATTATGATTCAGAAAAGAAGGCGTAGTCACTTTGTTCCTCATGAACTAAGCAAACACTCACTAGAAAGCTGTGATTCTTTTGGAGGGTGATTTCTGGCTGCTGTTGTTTTCTGGCAGTGCATGTTTACTGGAAATGCAGAGCTTCAGAGTACTAATGAGCATTTATCCCTTCTATTTTTAGTTCACTTCTTTAACTGAGATGAACATGATATGATCTCACTGAGTCAAAGGATGGCGTCTAGTCCTGTGCTTCCCACTGAAGACCAGCAGGTTTCCTTGGGCATTGATGATCTCCATTTTTCATTGCAAGGTAATTAAGATTGGTTGGGGTAATCCCATGGCATCTATGCAAACCTCACTGTCATCTGTTCACAAATTGTACGGCTTTCTGTGTCTCTTATGGTAAAATCTATACATGTTGTTGTGTTAGTCGCTCAGTCGTGTCTGACTCTTTGCAACCTCATGGACTGTAGCCTGCCAGGCTTCTCTGTCCATAGAATTCTCTAGGCAAGAATAGCCTAGAGAGTGCATAGCCTTTCCCTTCTCCAGGGGATCTTCCTGACCCAAGGATCAAACCCTGGTCTCCTTCATTGCAGGCGGATTCTTTACTGTCTGAGCCACCAGGAAAGCCCAAAATATATACATATGTCTGCATTTTTCCATTTGTAGAAGCTTTAAGTATACTTCAGTATCTTTATTGCTATCTCAATATCTTTATTGCTTAGGAAAACAAGGAATACCTAAAAGGAATTTGGTATTTTGGTTTTTTACTCTTCAGTGCATGTGTTTTTTTTGCAATGAAAATTAAGTACTTAAACATAGTTCGTTGTCATTGTTTACGCTTATTCTTCATCTTTTTGTAAATCCTCTTTTAAATGTAATATGCTATTTTTGTCCTAATAAAAAGGAATAACAGTAATGCTAAAAGTGAATGAACTTTCAGTCACATGAATTATATGTGAATTTATGTGAGTACTGTCTGTATTTTTTTTAATGCTTCTTGGCAATCTTTGTTATGTATTTTGAAAATTCATTAATCACTAGACTCTATCTTTGTTGCAAATCTTGAAGCTGAGTAAAGTTAGCTAGTGTAGAAAAAATAAGGCTACAGCAAGTCTTTGAAAATATTTATGTAACTGTGTTTTAGGGTAGTATAAAGATTATTGACAATATTATGTAACATTCTTAGAATGTTACTTAGAAGCCATAGCCACAGGTTTGAGTCACTTGTTTTTTAAAATTTTAAGTTTATTATTCAAAAACTGAAATATAATAGACATACAACAATGTATCAGTTTCAGGTATACAATATAACAAAATTCAATATTTGTTTACCTTGTGAACTAATCACCAAAATAAGTCTAATTAACATCTGTCATCGTACATAGTTGCAGAATTTTGTTCTTGTGATGAGGACTTTTAAGATTTACTCTCTTAGCAACTTTTAAATATGTAAAATAAAGTATTGTTAACTATAGTTGCCATGCTTGCATTATATTTATTTGAATCATGTATGATCAAGTCCCCGAAAGACTTTCCTTTGATATCTCTTTTTAATTAAAAATGTGTTTTGAATGATTACCTTCTTGACTTTAGGGGTCAATGGCTTTTAAAAATAAACACTGTATAATTTGTATAGGCTCAGAATATGTTGAGTACTTAAAGTAAAAATTTTTTAAAGCCTCAGTAAGTACATTTTTATAGTGTCATATACTCTTCATCAGTAGTTGGAACCAGTTTTTCATTTATCTGAAAAAACCCAATGTTCTTGTTTGTTTCTGATGTTTTTGGTTGCATGTAAGTAACAATAACTCATGTGACCTAAAACGTGTCAGGAAGATAGTGCATCAATAAATGGTCAGGTAAATCCAGTTTTGTTCTTTTTCCTGAATCAATTGATCCTGATATTTATTTTTTTTCCTTCCGGTTTTATTGAGATATAATTGATGTGCAGCACTGTATGAGTTGAGGGTGTACAGCCTAATGATTTGACTTACATACATCATGAAATGAATATCATAGGTTAGTGAACATCCATCATCTCATATAGACGTGAAATCAAAGAAATAGGAGAAATTTAGTTCTATTTGGTGAGAACACATAGAATTTACTCTCTTAGCCACTTTCAATATGTACCATAGAATAGTGTTAGTTATATTTATCATGTACATTACACCTCTGATACGTATTTATCTTAGACCATGTGAAAGTGAAGTCGCTCAGTCGTGTCGGACTCTTTGCAACCCCATGGACTGTAGCCTACTAGGCTCCTCAACTAGACTTAATTTAGTGGTCCTTTTGAAACTTTTAGAAATATTTAATTACTATGTTATGTAACAGGAGCTAATATAGTGTTGGAAGTCAATAGAACTTCAGAAATAACCAATCGAACATATAAACTCATAGGAAAAGATCAGACTTGTTGCCAGTTGTGGCAGTAGTGGTGGAGTTGGCTGAAAGCAGTCATAAGGCGCAGACTTCTAAAGGTAAACCTAATTTCAAATGCTGGCTCTGACTCTTACCAGTTCTTAGATAAGAGACTTTATCTTTTTTGAGTCTCTGTTTCCTCATATTTAGAATATGGGTGATAATGCCTATCTTGCCCCTGTGCTTTGAGGATGAACCTTATGCAGGCTTAGCACAGTGCCTGCCAGATACAGAGTAGGAACTCAGTAGATGCATCATAATTTCTTTGTATTTATTGCAGTTAAAGTCTTTGTTCCAAAGGATTTTTGTGCAGGAGCACAAGGCTAGAGTAGAACCTGTGTGCTGGACAGGAAGAAATTGTAAGCCAGAAGTCTGGTTTTCATTGACTTGTGTTTTGTTTTGTTTTGACATTTCTATTCAACTCTGGGAAATAGTGGAGGTCAGAGGAGCCTGGTGTGCTGCAGTCCGTGGGGTCACAGAGAGGCGGACATGACTTAGAGGCTGAACAACAGCAACAATTCAGTGGCTTCGCATCACATGTACAATAAAGTCTAAACTTGGTGGTGTGGCTCACACAGACTGTTTGCTGTGAGCCTTTCCCTGTGCCCTCATCTCCTACAAGCACCCTGTTCTCCAGTCCCACAGGCCCCTGAGGCGTTGGACCTGCACCACCCCACCTACTGCTTGTGTGCTTTTGTTAAGGTGGTGTTGCTCCCCTGCCATCTCCTCCCGCAAGAGTCCAGCTCATCCAGTCCTCCTATGTCCCTGTCCATCCCAATCTTAGCCAGACTCGGCTTCCTCCACAAGCCCCACTCTTCCTCTGGCTAAGATTTACGCTTCTCCTTTCTCCCATAGCACCTACTTTAGCACTTATCATAGTGTTCATATTATAAATGTTATATTTAAAAATGCTTTCTTCCCCACTGCAGAGTTTTATTGTAGCATGCTCTAGTTTACACAGCACCCTTTTGTACATTATCTCACTTGATCCTCACACCCACATTGTTAGGTAGATATTTTATCTTCCAGACACAGGGAAGGAAGCTGTGGCTCACAAAGGTGGAATTACTCTCCCAGGGTCATGCAGCTAGTGAGCAGCAGAGCTAGGTTTTGACCTGGAGGGTAGCTCTCTTTCCACTGCACCACACCCACTCTGACACAGTTCAGAGAACAATCTGAAAGAGGGAATTTTCCTAACAACTTTCTTTGGAAAGTGCACATAAATCTTAGCTTTATTTTAGTCAACCCATAGCGAACTTTTATTTTTTAAAAATTTATAGCCATCTTTCACATCCTGAATATGGATGGGCATTTTTAAGTAACAGGTTCACAGGTTCTCAGGTTCACAAATAGCTCAAAATAATTAACAAATTACTGGTAAATAAGTGTTTCCTATAGCATGTTTTTAATACAATTTGGTTATTACAGTTTGTTTTACAATAGGAGATGAGTGTGGGCTGTTTGGCAGTGGAAATGTGATATACATGTGCTGCTAGTGTGAATGATTTGCCTTCATGGTCTCTCTAGAGGAATGTAGAGCTGGGTATATTGCTCTATCGGGGGAGAGGTGGAAAGCCAATACTATAATGTAGTTGCCTTTACACAGAACAAGAGCTACTCACATTAGCTACGTACCCTCAACCGAGGAGTTCCCGTGACTGTAGAATGAAGGCTTAACTGTGAAATGAATGGGTGTCCCAAAGTTAAGTTCTATATTGTTATTAGCAGATTTACAATGATTTTTCTGGCCTGAATTCTTTCTTGTTGAAAGAGAGGAAGAAAGCAAGGAGAAAGAGAAGAAGGAAGGAAAGAACTTATATGTACTTCTGACGGTAACTTTGGTTTCATTGCAGGATTGTTAGCTGTGTAGACAAAAAATTGATAGATAACATTATGAACATTAGTTACTTCCAAACTGCAGGCTGTTGGCAGTAGTCTTAAAAGCATTCAGCTCTGTCCACTCTGTAAGCCGACTTGTATTTCACAAAATTCACACGTGCTTAATGATCCTTGGAGTAATAGGAGAAAGAGATTTTATGTAAAATGAGAATCTCAGGATGACTGCTCATAAGAAAGTTTTTTCTTCCTCAATTTCAGAGCCTTTTTAAAAGGAAGAAAGAGGCCTATTTAACTAACAATGCCTGTTTTATTTTAACCAAAAACTTGCATAAGATGAGACAATTACTGCCACACCTTGCCTGCAAATCATATGCTCAAGGAAAGATTAAAATGTCTGCATTGAAATGTGGTGAATCATTGTTGATATGCTATGAAAACAGGTATGTTATGTGTTCAGGGCCAACAAGGCATCAGACCTAGGGAATCAGGCAGTGCCTTGCTGAAATTCATAGAGCAGGACAATAAACAAGCAACTTTGTCTTTCTCTTTGTTCATCATTTGTGTGATCTTTGAGAAAATGTCTTTATGGAGGGATTTTTTTAAGGGTCCTTTTTGTAAAGAGAGATTTGTGTTTTCTTAGTGTAATGAGGATGGCAGCATTGAAACAGTTGGCTTTTGGGGAGGAAAAGGAAATGGAATTTGTGAGTTTGAGGATTTATGAATTTGATTAATGTAAAAAAATGGAATTTATTTTAGTTTACTGCATTTTGTGCTACTATGGAGGGTGCACATTTGAAATAAGTTATATATATGAAAGTTCAAGCTATTTAAAATGAGAAATAAATGGCTGCTATTTGCTTAACTGAAGTTTCCATTACAGAATTTCTTTACACCTTTCCATTGGATTTCTTTCTTGGCAAAAATGATAGGTGCTTCCTTCCCTTTTATCTAAGAGAATGCTGCTGCTGCTAAGTCGCTTCAGTCGTGTCCGACTCTGTGTGACCCCATAGACGGCAGCCCACCAGGCTCCCCCATCCCTGGGATTCCCCAGGCAAGAATACTGGAGTGGGTTGCCATTTCCTTCTCCAATGCATGAAAGTGAAAAGTGAAAGTGAAGTCGCTCAGTCGTGTCTGACTCCTAGTGACCCCATGGACTGCAGCCTACCAGGCCCCTCTGTCCATGGGATTTTCCAGGCAAGAGTACTGGAGTGGGTTGCCATTGCCTTCTCTGTCCTAAGAGAATAGTAACTACATTTTTTTTTGTCTGAAATAACATCTCTACTAAGCTTGTCAGGTGGGGAAAGTTATGTTCAGAGGATAATTCTTTGATGTATCGGGCAGATATGATTATAGAAGCAGTAGGGGTAAAGTTGAATAATACCACCGAGTTTTCAAGTTGTATGGAATTTTCTTTGCTATTCTGTTTAATTTTGAGATGAAAGGAGGAATCCCTTCAGTAGCGTTTCTGAGATGAAGATTCTGGAGGGAGTTGAATTCAAGCTAAGAAGTTTGAGGATTATGCTTTTAGGTAGCAGGTAGTTATGGGTCTTGAGAAGGAGAGGACAGGGTCCATGGTGAGAATTGTGCTTTAGGAGACTAATCTGACTTTGAGGTATGGGAAGACTTGAGAGGGATGAGAAAGTGAAGTTGGAGAAACTGACTAGAGAGTTCTACTCAGTACTCTGTGGTGACCTAAATGGGAAGGAAATCTAGCAAAGAGTGGATAAATGTAGGGGTATGACGATTCATTTAGCTGTTTAGCAGGAAAGTAACACAACACTGTAAAGCAACTGTAGTCCAATAAAAATTAAGTAAAAAAGAAAAGTTTTGCAAATATCTGGGTGTTGGGTAATATTGGCTTGGATTCGAGTGACAGCAGTGAGTAGGAAAGGATGGGACAGATAAGAAACTGTTAGGTGGACCCTGTAATTATAATATATAATATAATATGACTCTGCAGATATTGACTATGGATAATAAGATGGAGAAGAGCCAGAGTTAGAAGCTGAGCTGCTGAAAATAAAGCAGTAGCGACTAAAATGTCCAAAGGCCTCCCTTTTGGTTTAGTGTGTTTTCACTATTATAATAGCATCAAATAATAAGACCACTAAGTACTGTTTTATATCAATGTATTTAAAATAAATTGTTGCAGATAAAAGATCCTGTTTTCAAAGAAACTCTTTCTTGAGAACTTCCTATGTCGTGGAAAGCTTAAAAGCATAACACAGGTAGAGGGCCCACTTGAAAGTCAAATTAATAGTGAGTGAAACTGACACCTGGAATTTAACACAATATTTTAAATCAGCTATACTTAAAAAAAAAAAAGTGAAATTGACTGACTAGGCTGACTCATCTTGTGATATTTTAAGCGGCAGCTGTGACAATTTTGAATTATTTTGGACAGTTAATATATTTCATATTTCAGTTTTCTTTTTAACACATAAATATGATAATTGGGGGGCCATAAAAGAACACAAGAAATTTATGTACCTCGAGCCCATTATTTTGTTTTGCAAAATGAGGTGGGCCCATGATACCTCATTAGAACAACAGTTTTCAAATACAGAATATCATCATCCATTAGACTAAGGACTAGGAAGGAGTGTGTATGCTATTACCTTTGCACCATATGAGGAATTAACTTCCATGCAGTCCTGCTAAAATGCTGGTGGATGGTTAATCCTCTGCGTGAACCTGTATAAAACCACGTTTAGCCAACTTACTGTGTTGTTTCAAACAGTGCTCATATGTTTTGTTTAGTGCTGTTATCTTCCAGATGACATATTTTAAAAGATTGAAAAGCCCTTTGTGCCTTCTGAGTAGACATTGCCTTGTGGACTGAGCAGTGAAATGTGAGTCTCCATAGTTATTACTCTAATTTATTCATGATTTACTGAGTATCCATCTGAAGGGGGGCTTTCAATTTAAGTATAATTTTTAATAATATTAGAAAATACTTATGTTCACGGGGTAGATTACAAGCATAATTGTGGTGTTGAATTTTATTCAGTTGTTCAGTAAATACTGGATGCCGACCATAGGTAGGATGTTAAGGCTGCAAAGATGAACAGACTGAACACCTTCCAGAGATGTGTCACCAAGCTGTGCTTTTGCCTATTGATGTCAGGAGAAAGTGACATCAACAAATAATATAAATAAGAACTTCGCTGGAGTTTCTCCTGCTGAATCCTCTGTAATTGTTTCTTATCCTGGAGTTTCCTTTTGTCTTTGGACATCACTTGTTCTAATTAGCCATCTGAGTTCCTCTAAGGGTGTGTTAGGTACCCTGCATAGGAAATCTTGTATCTTTATTGACAGTGAAATTTCTGGCATGTTTTAGGCTTTTAATAAACAACTGTGTAATGAAAAAATGAGTGGCCATACCAATATAAAAGTATAAATAAGGAGTCTGGGATTAATATACACTCACTACTATATATAAAAAAGATAATCAACAAAGACCTACTGAATAGCACAGGGAACTCAATATTCTGTAATAACCTATATGCAAAAAGAAGCTCAAAAAGGATGGATGCATGTATAACTGAATCACTTTGCTGTATACCTGAAACTAAAACACTATGGTAAATCAGCTATATTCCAATATAAAGTAAAAATTTAATTTAGAAGGAAAAAATATATATAAAGTACCCTGAATTTGAAGAATTGTTCTGTGTTCAGGAAAATTAGACAGGATAGAAATATAGATTTCTTTAAAAACAAGGTAGTAAGGTGTGTATGTGAGGTTTAAGGGCTCAATAGTGTTTTAGTATCGTGTTTCTGAGAGAAATTCTATTCGGCCTTATGACAGTGAGTGAATGAAGCTGTGTGAAGTCCGAGAAAGAGGAGTAGATTGAATAAAATGCTTTTGAATAGAATTTCTGCCCTTTTGCACTCAGGTCCCCACTGTGGGATTTTGATGGAACTGATGAATGAAGGGTAAGAAATGTGCAGACAATATTTTTGCTCCTCTAACCAAGGCAGACCGCTTCATTATTATGAATAGAAGCAAATTATCTCTGGCTTTCTTTTTTTTTTTTTTGCCAATTAGATGATTATTACACCCAGAGAAATCAATTAAGTTATAGTCCTTCATCAGCTATCAGTGCTGTACTATTTCAACAAAAACCCTTCCAGAAAATTCCTGAAATCATAATAGCTGAGATCTTTTGCTTTGTTTTTTTTTTTTTCTTTTTTGGAGGATTATTAACCTCCATATTATAAAGCTTCATAATCTTAAAAATATTTAAATTAAATGAAAAACACAATAACTCTGTAAGAAGTAGTGTTTGCAGTGGACAGTGTTTTTCAGGGAAAGGTCCCTTTCCCCCCTCCACCGGCACCCCTTAGTGGTATATACTGTTTCGTCTTCTGGGAACTTTAGTTCTGTTTTTGCCAGGAGTTTGGGGATAAGCTTACTTTATTCTGGGTCAGTTACATTTTGAAAAGTAGGGCAAGATAAATCCAGGGTCATTTAAGAGTCCTGTTAAAGTAGGTTAACAAAGATCTCATTCATTTCTTATAGAAATCAGAATCCTTTTTAATTAGTCCCATGGGAGATACAAGATTTTTCTGAGCATTTGTGTATGCCTGTGTCTTGGGAGGGGGTGTACTTATTCGGAGCTTGAAGTAGTATGTTAGAAGAAATAAAACTCAAAATGATTTCCCCTTAGGAAATGGTAAAGTTTGAAATAAATATGAGAGATTAATTTACAACCACTTAGTGGTTTTAGTGTGTCATTTTATGCTCTAAAAAATCGGAGGTCACTGTAAATGT
Source organism: Capricornis sumatraensis (assembly GCF_032405125.1). Lineage (NCBI taxonomy): Eukaryota > Metazoa > Chordata > Mammalia > Artiodactyla > Bovidae > Capricornis > Capricornis sumatraensis. The sequence continues at coordinate 26,794,450 of NC_091070.1, read as the reverse complement.
GCCTCTTCAAGGGATTACTTCCCTCATCTGGTTTCATCACTGGTGATTATAATTCTCCCAAACGGTTCCATTTTTTAGAACGTTCAGCAGAGAAACTTGGTAAAAGCTAACTGATGTTTGTTGTTCTCAGTATGCGTGGGAAGTGAAGTTGACTGATAACCAGCAGGTATTTTTAAAGTCATTTAAAAATGATAGATAAAGGCTATGAATGATTTATTACAGAAAGAAATGCAGTGAGTGACGTTCTCAATGTGTGTATCTGTACAGGAGAGATATGAGAGTCTGGGTGGACAGTCTCTCCTGGTCAGTCTCTCCTGGTCATTCATGGTCTTTGAAGTGACACGTGTTGAATGAGCATGGGAAGAAAAGGGAGAAGAGTAGCTACACACACTGGCTGTCTGCCTCTGGGGTGCGGCAGCACCCTCAGGTTTTACTTTGGTTCTTTCAGCCTTTGCTACACAGAGGACCGCCAATTACATGGGCAGTGAAATACTACACAGTCAAAGGCACTTGGTTCAAATATAGAACACGTGGCCCTTCTCAAATTTGAGTAGCATGTAAGATCTTGGCAAAACGTTGGCGTTGTTGGCCCTGTCTTCAGTTAAGGATATTCATAGTGGGAACTAGTTCTGCTCTGTGCCTCCGTCTACTTCAGTTTGAATGTTTGCTTGGCAGAACTTCCAGGGTGGTTTAATGTCTTCAAAACAAAATGTTTCAAAAGTACAGGTGAATTCTCAGTGAACTGCTTCATTGCATAATTACAGTTTTTATGAATACAGGTCAATCTATTCGTTAATATATTCATGCAATTTGTGTTCCTTGAAACCCCACTTGTATCAAGCACTATTTTTTTTTTAAATCAAGCACTCTTTTGGGTTGCAAGATTATTGAGGTGAACGACTCCAACAAACTTCATGTGTCCATGATGCTTGCATTTCAATTGGAGAGACAATAAAAAATTAACAAAAAATATCAAATATTAAAAATGGATTTATGTCATTGTTGTTTGGGTGTCTTCTTTAGATCAGGTTGTCAGAGAAGGAGAAGACACGTAAGGAGAGATTGAATGACATGATGGAGCTGCTCTGCAAAGAACTGGGGAAGAACATTCTAGTCTGAGGCAATAACTCAAGGAAAAGCTCAAAAGTAGAAACAAACCTGGTGAATTTGTGGAGCCAGGGGAGTCTGGTGTGGTTGGATTGTGGTGGACGAGGGGCAGTGTGATTGGTATTGGAGAGCAAGGCAAAGCAGAGCTTGGTCAGGCAGGGATTCGTCAGCTCTAAGGTTAAGATGTGTGGAAGGGAAACCTTTGGAAAATTTTAATGAAGGGAGTAACATGATCTGATGTACATTTTCCAAAAGAGCATTCTGGCTGCTGGGTGGAGAGGGGATTATCTGGGAGTGGGAGGGGAAACAGGAAAGCCAGTTTTGTTGTAGCCATGGTGAGATATAGAATTTGGACCAGGGTGGAATCAATGGGATGAAGGGCCCTGGATTTTTTTTCCCCCCAAGGGATATTTGTGAATGTTGGGATGTGTGGGGGTGAATTATAGGATAAACTAAGGATAATTTCTAAATTTTTGCCTTGAGCAGTTGGTTATATAATTTATTATGATGAAGAAGTTTGGTGGATAAACAACTTTGGGGGGAAATCAAGCGTTTATTTTTGCCATGATAGATATGAGATGCTTATTTGATATCCAAATGGAGATGTCTAGTAGATAACTGGATATCAGGACTCAGAGTTCTAGAGACTTGACAGCTATCAGCATATGGCTGGTGTACCTATATTTAAAGCCACAGACTGAGATCACCTGTGGAGCTACAGCAGCCCTTTTAGGTCCTGTGGTGTTCAGAGGTCAAACAGAGGAGGGAGGAGCAGGCAAAGAACACTGAGGATTGGTCAAAGCCAAAGAAGGAAAACTAGGCAAGCTGGTGGGCTGGAAACCCCTCCGTGAAGATATTTCAAGAAGAGGGGATGGTCAACTGTGTTGAGTAGACAAATGGCCCCTGGATTTGGGCTCATGGTGTCAGTTGGTGGCTCAAACACATTCGCTATACTCAGGTGGTGAGGTGGAGGCCTGACTGGAGTGAGTTAAGGAGAAAATGAGAGGTGAGCAAACAGAAACAGTGACTTAACATTTCAAGAGATTTGGATGATATCAGGTACTTGTCGAAAGAAAACATAGGATTTTTTAAAAGTAAGAGATGCTACTCCATTAATGGTTATGCTTTTCTTAAGTATAGGTTTGTTTTTTTCCCTAGGGCCCCATTCATTCATTTATTTGTAACTAAGCAAGTTATCTTTTTAAATGCTTGTGATGTGTAAGAAACTATACTGAGCACAGGGAATGGTGCATAGCTTTTGCCATCCTGAAACAAAGATACAGACCAGTCTCTCGGCAGTGTAGTATGATGTGTGCTACAGGAGGAAGGTGGCATGGTGCTGTAGAAGTTCAGAGTAAGAACACCTCCCTCCGACGTGAGGATCAGGGAGAGCTTCCCGTAGGAAGTGGTTTCTAAGCTTAGACCTAACATGTTAACAGATGAGAAGGCTGAAGATGGAAAGAGGGTTTCAGGCAGTGGTGACAGCGTATCAAAGCCAGAAGATGTCTGAACATGGCACATTCAAGGAAATGGATGTTCAGTGAGTCTGAAGTTTGGAGTTTGAAGGAGAGTGTGAAAAGATGAAGTCACGTAGGGACTTCCCTGGTGGTCCAGTGGTTAAGACTTTGCCTTCCAACGCAGGGGGTGAGGGTTGGTTCCCTGGTTGAGGAGCTAGGATCCCACATGCCTTCAGCCAAAAAAGAAGCAATATTGTAACAAATTCAATAAAGATGCTAAATTTTTTTTAAAAACTGAGGTCATGTAAGCGTATAGAGGTTTGACATTTTTCTTAAGACCAAGAGAAGGCAACAGAAGCATTCTGAGTAGAAGCTTATTCAGAACTGGTGATGTAGAAGTCACCTAGGGGCAGCTGTGGGGTGTGGTCGTGTGGGGTGGAATGTGAAGACGGAAGACCAGTGGGGTCTGTTACCGCAGTCTAACTGAGACATAATGGTGTCCTGATCTAGGAGGCGCTAGTACAGATAGAAATGGGTACCCAGAGATATCTAATAGGCCCAATTTTCAGAGCTTTGAATTTTTAAATTTTTTATTTTGTTTATTTTTAAAATTTTTATTGGAGTATATTTGATTTACAATGTTGTGTTAGTTTCAGGTGTACAGCAAAGTGAATCAGTTGTAGTGAAAGTGTGAAGTCGCTCAGTCGTGTCTGACTCTTTGCAACCATGGACTGTAGCCTACCAGGCTCTTCCGTCCATGGAATTTCCCAGGCTAGAGTACTGGAGTGGATTGCCGTTTCCTTTTCCAGAGGATCTTCCCAACCCAGGATCGAATCTGGGTCTCGCGAATTGCAGGTAGACGCTTCACCATATGAGCCAGCAGGGAAGCCAGCAGGAGTCAGTTATACATATACATGTATCTACTCTCTCTCTCTTTTTTTTTTTTTTAGATTCTTTTCCCATATAGGCCATTACAGAGTATTGAGTAGAGTTCCCTGAGCTATACAGTATGTCCTTATTACTTATCTATTTTATATATAATAGTGTGTATATGCCAATTCCAATCTCCCAGTTTATTCCTTCCCCTTCATGCCCTGGTAACCATACATTTGGTTTTTACATCCATGACTCTACTTCTATTTTGTAAATAAGTTCATTTGTACCCCCACTTTTTATTTTTTTTTAGGATCCACATATAAGGGATGTCATATGAAAAAATGTTTACTTTATTTCAGTTTTGTTGAGATAATTATCAGGGCTTTTTGATTGAGTGGGTGTGGGAAAGGGAGGGAGTAGCAAGTATCAAAGATGACTCAGGTTTATTCTTTAGCAAACGAACAGACGATGGAACCATTCACTGGGGAAAAGATGCAGAACAACTTTGATGGGAGAGGGAGTTGGTGGAGATGGTAACTCAGTTCTGGAAATGTTGAGTTTGAAGTGTGTCCCTGAAATAATTAAGTGGAGATACCTAGAAGATAGTGGGGTAAACATACACGCAGCTCAGGAGAAATGGACACCTGGGCTGAAGGTAAAGATGTGGAAGTGATGAGTGTATAAATGGTAATTTGTTCCGTGGGAGTAGATGACAGAATCTAGAGAAAGAGAAGAAGGGCCTAGACAGAACATTCCAGAGATGAAAGAAGGCAAACAAACACATAGTAGAGCTTGGAAGGGGTGTCCAGAGAAGTAGAAAGAAAACCAGCTAAGTGTGGCATCATGGAATCCTAAGAGAATATTTAGGAGAGGGTAGTAGCTAGTATCAAAAGTTTCAGGAGTCCAAAAAATACTGACCAGTATCCATGAGGTTAGCAGTGGGCATATTATAAGTGGCCCAGCTGAGAATTAAGTGGAGAGGCAGGGGTAGATGCCAGATTTTTGTGGGTTGAGAAGTGAGTGGTAGGTGAGGACGTGAAGATAGCCAGGGTAGACAATTCTTTCAAGAAATTCGGGTTTGAAGGGGAGGAGAGAAATAGGGTGATAGCTGGAGGAGACATAGATCTGGCATTTCAGCTGAGTTTTAATTATAATGAAAAGAACATGGATTTTGGTATCAGATGCATCTGGATTTGAATTTCTCTCTCAGCCAGATGTGACGTCTAGAGCACAGGATCCAGGACATAGTAGATTTTCAATAAACGCTTATTGCATGAGTGGCTACAAATCCTTCATCTTTTGTATCTACAGTTTTCTCATTTACAGAATGCCTGCCTGAGCACTTGACTAGAAATGAAAACGAAATGTTAGTTGCTCAGTCATGTCTGATCTCTGGGATCCCCTGGACTGTAGCCTGCCAGGCTCCTCTATCCATGGGATTCTCCAGGGAAGAATACTGGAGCGGGTTACCATTCCCAGAAACTTTAAGGAAATAGTCTCATTGTTCCTTACCCTTGAGTCCTACTTATTCCTGGACATAGCATGCCTTCTGAGTCTCTTGAGGTGTGTCTAGGGATCCCCATAAATTAGAATAGATTTATATTTGAGTTATTAATTCATTATGTTAACATCTCAGAGTTTATTATTTCATCACTATTTTTGCTAGGTCCTTCCTGTTCCCTTGTATTTTTTTCAAGAATAAGTCACACGTATAAACCCATCTAATTACTTTAGCGAGGGGTTTCTCAGCGTGAGCTGTGTGATCCCTCTCAGTCAGAATCTCTGGGAATTGGGGCATAGAACCCTGCACTTAACCTCTGACCTCCAGTTGATTAGCTGACATTCAAAAGTGTAAGAATCCTAAATTTGTAACCACAGCACCATCTCTTTAGCTCAGTCTGGCTCTTTTGAACTCAGAAGTCAGAGGTGTTTGGACTGCTGGCTCAAATGGAAGATGTTCAGGCTCACACCTTCAGAGAAAGGTGATTTTCAGAAGAAAAGTGCTCACAGTGTTAATGTGGTTGTTAAAAAGTAATAGGGAGTGAAAAATATGTGTTAAAAGAAATGTAGTCATCTCTTTGATTTATTCATTCCACAGATATTTTTTATTGAGCAACCCAGGTGAGTCAGAAGAGGGTAGGAAAGAAGAGAAGCAAAAAGCACCCCAGATCCTAGGCACGCCATCTGCATTGCGGGCTCATTTTCATGTGCTGGAAGTGCAAAGTTTGTTTTTGCAGAGAGCCAGGAGCTGTGTTCCGTGTGGCTGGAAACAAAAGCCTCAGTGTGAAGGTCTCAGGTGTTTGCATGAGGGCGCGGTTGCCTCATGTGGCTACACGACCTGGCTGGATCCTACATGCTAAGGCCCAGAGCAGAAATTCCTTGCTCTGTGTCACAGCGTTTCCCAGCCAACTAAGACCTTAAATCTCTGGATTGACTGGGGAAAAATAGCAGCAAAGCCCCACTCGCACCTTCCAGCCAGATAACCAACAAATACTTTTTGAATCTGAACAACATGAAATGCACTGGGGTACGTACTGCACGCAAGATGAGGAGCAAAATCAGGGTTGGCCTGTGCTCTCCTGGGGCCCACAGGCTAATGAGGAAGCAGATAGTAATCAGAGAATTTCCCAGGTCTTAGCTGCTATTTGGGGGGTAACAGCATTATATAATTCAAGATGTGATTCACATACCATGCAGCTCACCCACTTGTAGTGTGCAATTCAGTCATTTTTAGTATACTCACAAAGTTGTGCAACCATCACACTTGATTTTAGAATGTTTTTATCATCCCCCCACCCCCAAAGAAACCCCATACCCTTTCAATATTATTCCAAAACCTTCTCTTCCTCCTGGTATCAGCCCTGAACAAACACTGATCTACTTTCTGTGTCTATAGATTGTGCTATTCTGTATGTTTCATACAAATGGAATCATATACTATGTGGTATTTCGTGATGGCTTCTTTCAGTTAGCATAATGATTTCAACATTCATCCAGGTTGTAGCTAATATTCATTTGTATAGCTCGCGCATAGTCTGGGCCAAGGATTGGTAGACTTTTTTTGTAAAGAACAAAGTAGTAAATATTTAACTTGGAGATCCGTATGGTCTCTGCCGCAACTGTGCAACTTGCCATTTTAGCATGAACGTAGCTACAGACAATATGTAAGTAAATGAATGTGTCTGTGTTCCAAAATAACTTTATTTACAAAAATAGGCGATAGGCTACCTTTGGCCTTTGGGGTTATCAGTTGTTAATCTCTGATCTGCATAACAAGTGTTTAATCCTCTTAAGAACTCTGAGGTAGGCACTGTTATCCCCATTTTACAGATGAGAAGACTGAGGCTCACAGCTTGTATGTGTGGCAAATATGGATCAAACTCAGGTAGTCTGGCTCTAGAGTCCATGCTCTTAACCTTGTCAGTGATTATAAGTTGAGGCAAGTGCTTAAGTAGTAGAGGAAGACGAATTGGCTTAGGTTTCCTTTGGGATGCAACTATTGAGCTGAGCCCTAAGTGTAATTAGAAGTTATGTACATGAAGGGGAAAGAAAGAAAGTGAAGTAGCTCAGTCGTGTCTGACTCTGCAGCCCCGTGGACTGTAGCTCACCAGGCTCCTCCGTCCATGGGATTCTCCAGGCAAGAATACTGGAGTAGGTTGCCATTTCCTTCTCCAGGGGATCTTCCCAACCCAGGGATCGAACCCAGGTTTCCCACATTGCAGGCAGACGCTTTAACCTCTGACCCACCAGGGAAGGGTGGTACAAACAGGTGTGGCAGGAGGACCATAACTTCTAGAGGTCCTGGAGGAAGATGGAGTGTCTGGAGCACTGGGCTCCAGGGAAGGGTAGTGTTAATAATATGTGCTGAAGCTGGAGAGATGCTGTGGGTGAACCAGGCAGGGCTTCATAGGCTGTTCTGCTTTTGATCCTCGGAGCAGAGAGAAACCATCCGAAGGTGGAAAAGGTGCTGTGGGCAGATTTACTAGCTGAAGTGGAGAATAGATTGAAGGGAGCAGAGCCGACGTGATTGGCCATGGCTGCGGTCTGCAGCAGAGCTGACGGCGCAGGAGGGCCGTCAGATGTAGAGAAGGAGGCGCATATGCCAGAGGCACGTGGAGGCAAAGTTGGCAGGATTTGGCAAAAGGCTGTACCTGGGGCTGATAAAAGATGGTGGCGTCAAACCCATGAGATGAAAGCACAGATGAGGACAAGTTTGGGGAGAAGTAGGGAGATAGAGTGTGGTTTCAGTCCTGGAATGCTGGTTTGACAGTCAATTGCTGTTTCTTGTTTTTTTTTCTTTTCCATAGTGACAATGTAGATTCTCCAGGGAGGAAGTACTTGAATGAAAAGAATTTTGAGGTAGAGATATGTTTGCATAACTGTGCTTATGAGATATGTTAGCTAAGAGTTAGCTTCTAAACTCGCTTTTCTGATTCAGTAAGTAAGGCCTCAGTCTTGGTACTATTTATTTTTCTTTCTTGCTTGTTTGTTTGGCGTATGGTTGGTTGCAAGAAAATGTGTTGTAAATTGTCCCCTTGCTTTCTCTATTGGTTAATAGTCTCCCCTTTGGTAGTTCAGTCACAGGCCTTTTCCTGTTTATTCTTAAGATATTTTAGGCTTTTCTTGTTTTGGTTGTGTGTGCCGGTGTATTTTCTTTCTCTTAATTTGTTTCTTCATTTATTTCTGTTTGTTATCATCTCCTTGAGAAACAATAGAAGAGGTGGCCTTATTGTTTTTAGTTCCCTTTCTATCAGATAACAGCTTGGGTAAGATTCTTTGGGATGGCTGTTGGAACACATGGCTAAAATGTATAGTATTATTGTCTTACTGAATTTATTTATCTTTACTGTGGCTGTACCAACTAACAAGGAGTTGGCAGGATTGTTTCAGGGGAGAGAAACAGGGTCTCATTAGTACACGCCCTTTTGTTCAAGACATTTTCTTAGCAGAAGAAAGAAATTGCCCAGGGGTTTTTATTTATTCACTTTATTTATTTTTTTGAGTTTATATTGTTTTTTAATTTTTACAATGTTGTGTTGGTTTCTGCTGTACAGCAATGTGACTCAATCATAATTATACAGTATTTTTATATGTATAAAATATATACTCCCCTTTCCCCCATCCCACCCCCTAGGTCATCCCAGAGTGCCAGACTGGTCCCCCTGTGTTATACAGCAACTTCTCACCAGCCATCGGTTTTACACATGATAGTGTATATATGTTGATGCTACTTTCTCCATTTGTCCCCCTCTTTCCCTCCCCAGCTGTGTCTAAAGTTGCCCAGGGGGTTTTAAAACAAGGATTAGAATAAGACCTAGGCCTAGTAACCATTGCCAATAAATTCTTCTCCAGGCAACGACAAGTCAGTTTGAGCCTCAGGCTTTTAATCTTTACTAAATCTTTCAGTCAGCTAAATTTATTGAGTATCTCTTCCCTACATGGCACTGGGTTAAGAGGAAGCAAAAACACAAAAGGATAAAGGTTGAGTTTTAAGGTTTGTGCATTGAGTAGAAGAAAAGCCAGATGCCAAGGAGCATGACTGCAGTACGTGAGCAGCAAGTGGTTCTTACCGTAAGACAGAAACAAAACGGTTGCGTTTTTCACGGAGCTATCCTGTCATAAAAGTACAGATGGGATCATTGTAAACACGTTACGTTATAACTTGCTCTCTTTCACTTAAGAGAATACACACACACAGGCACATATATCTCTACTTTGTTCTTTTTACTAGCCAGATATCATTTTCTTCCTTCCTGTTTATGTGGAAGGTTTATGATCTTTTAACAATTTTCTTATGGTTCAACAGATGCTTTTCTGATTTAAATAGTGTACCTAAATCATGTTTATTTTGAATTATCAACTTAAAAAATATCATGTATAGTAATTCATTTACATATACATTCATTCAGTCAGTCGACAAGTTTTGGCTGAGTGTCTTTTACTTCTTGGAGCTAGAGAGCCAGTGACCAATCAAAACAAATCCTTGCCCTTTAGAATTTCTTTTCTTTGCCTGCCTAATCTAGAAGGGATGTATAGGAGATTGTTAATTAATGTTGTCTAAGGGCAAGGAAAGTGGGTGTTTGGGAAAGTTAAGAGTAACTTGGGATTCTATTACTGTTTGAAAAAATTGTTTTATGAGGATTATATACTTTCTAATGGTAAAGATTAAAAAAAAAGATCCAACAATGTGTTGTGGTAAGCCAGAGCCAGCAGAGACTATTTCTGTTTTGCAAAGGGAACATTGAACAGAAAATGTCTTATTTTAACAAATGTCAATCTAACACCCACCATGTGCTGGGTGCTGGGGTTTCTGTGGGTCCAGAGGGATATGGAAGAATTGTCCAATCCAGAGGGTACATAGCATATTGATGCAGAAAACAGTGCAACTCAGTTGGGGAATTGTAGATACTCTGGTTTGGCTAGGGCAGTAGGATATGAGTGGAGAAGTTATGGGAGATGAGTCAGGAAAAAGTTGATCAGAGTCAGATTATGAATGAGTGATGTAGAATGTTAGACTAAGAATTCATTAAGGAATTAGGGAATGATCAAAAGATTTTAATGAGGAGAATGAAAGATCCAAGTAATAAATCTGGGGCCATGTGCAGTAAACCTGTAATCAGTAATCCACTAGAGAAAGGGAAATTCCTGGATAGAAGGAGGTTACAAAGCTTCCTTGGTGACCTCATGCAGTAGAGAACATTCTTGGAGAAGCCACATTGTAGTAATGCGTTCCTCTGTATTTTAGTGAAAATGTAAATTAGAGATTCTTATGCCTGGGTGACTTTTAATAATGGGAAGGACTGCTGGAGTCAACATTTTAGATGAACTTTTGTCAAACTGGACCTTGCTGAGACCCAGTGGCCATGGTAGTTTTATAATGAGCTTAGTAATGAATTTATAATCCACCCTCTTTAATTGAGCTTAACTCAATTTGTTTTCATTTAAGTTCCCCTCCAGCCAAAGATATGAGTTGCCAGCTCACAAAAGGTAGATTGAATAAGAACAAACTCAGGGATTAAACGTATTTTTATGGTAATGACACCTAGAGAAAATCTTTTCCTTCTATGCCTCCTTTCTCAAACTCAGCCAGATTTTTACCAAGAATGATAAGGACACCTATATGGGCCTGAATAAAATTCACTGACTACATTTTCCTGCCTTATACATATTTTTTTATTTGCCTTAATAAAATTAGGAGAGAGAATTTCTCACTCTCTCTACTCCTTGGTATTTTAAAAAACTCATCATTATGGTAGATTTTATTCTCTTTCTGCTTTTGTTTTTTTCCATCCCTAACGTGCTGATTAAAAGGGCCTATTCTCATTATTTAGCCATAAAAAAGAATGAAGTAATGCCATTTGCAGCAACATGAATGGCCCTAGAGATTATCCTGCTAGGTGAAGTAAGTCAGAGAAAGACAACTATCTTATGATGTCACTTAAATGTGGAATCTAAAAATGACACCTATGAACTCATTTACAAAACAGAAATAGACTCCCAGACTTAGAAAACAAACTTATGGTTACCAAAGGGGAAAGGTGGGGAGGAGGAATAAATTAGGAAGTTGAGATTAACATGTACATACTATTATATATAGAATAGATAATCAACAAAGACTGTATAGCGCAGGAAACTCTACTCAATACTCTTTAATAACCTATATGGCAAAAGAATATGAAAAAGAACAGGTATATATGTATCTGAATCATTTTGCTGGACACCTGAAACTAACACAACTATACTCAATATAAAATAAAATTTTAAAAATTAAAGAAATAGAATAAAAAAACAAAAGGTCCTGTTCTCTTCATGCCATTCCGTGAAAAGTTTTTATTATTTTATTAGAAAGTTACTCTGAAAGTTTAAAAAATAAAACCCAACATTAATAAAATCTCACTCACTCAAATTAAGTTGCTTTAAAGCATGTGGATCTCAATTATTTTTTCCCCAATGGGTCAACCTTTGAAAAGAACAAAAGGTTACTTATCCTGCCATAGGGTGAGCTATTTGGCTCTGATTCCTGTTGAATTAATAGCACTTTTCAAGGGTAAGACAGTATGGAAGTGTGGGAAAAAGTGTCAAGGGATAAGTGACAATGCAAGGACAAAACATTCAATCGAGTGGGTATTAGGGTGTTTAATGACACCTGGGACATCTTTGTTTGCTGTTAGCAAAGGGTCCTTGTTGCATTTGAAGGTTTCTGATTTCCAGGATGACCAAATATCCTGTATTTGGACAACGCATTCGTTAAACGCCATGAAATTTCCTTTTTAAAGATTTTCATGAAGGTTTCAATTGCTAACTGTAGAGTTCTGGGTGGGGATTTGTACTGACTGCTCATCTTATTGTTTTTCTCTTTGTTTTTATTAGATTTTAATCAAATTAGCTCAGATATAACAATTTTCATTGGAGATTTTTGGTTATTTTATTTGTGTAGATTATAGATTGGGTGCTCAATTATTGAGCACCCTTTAAAGTGTAAATGAGCTACAACTAATTTCAGCTGGTAATACAGAAAAGATGAAATGGATTTAAAGAGTTGAGGAAATCCAACAAGGTTCAGTGCATCTTTAATCTCTAGTTACAATTATAAAGACCCTAAAGTTCCATTTACTCAGGTTCTCTTCATTTTCTCACCCTGAGCTCTCATCAGATTAAAACATTTTTAAGAACTCAAACTAGGTGTCATGCCAACCATTTCAGTTTAACCGTGTTAGAGATTAATAGGGGTGAATGGGAAGAGTCAAAGGAAAGCAGTGTTTTAGAAGATAGAACAGACAGCTTTTCAAAGAAGGAATGCAAACACATAAAGGTAGGTTTGACCTTCTCAGTACAGTAAATAAAATATAACAATAATAATTAGTAAAATTATTGTTATTCCTACTCTTTTAGCAAATATTTATTTAGAATCTGGCCAGACTCTTACAAGCCTGGAATATTTCACAAATGAAACATCTTGTTTATGTGCTGCTTAAATTCTATTGTAAGGAGAGCAAGACATTAAATGATAAACCTACTACATATGGTGGCTCAGTGGGTAAAGCATCTGCCTACAATGTGGGAGACTCAGGTTCGATCCCTGGGTTGGGAAGATCCCCTGGAGAAGGAAATGGCAACCCACTCCAGTACTCTTGCCTGGAAAATCCCATGGACTGAGAAGCCTGGTAGGCTACACTCCATGGGGTCTCAAAGAGTCGGACACGACTGAGCAATTACATATATGATATACAGAGTGCCTGAAGAACTATGGACAGAGGTTTGTAACATTGTACAGGAAGTGGTGATCAAAACCATCCCCAAGAAAAAGGTATGCAACAAGGCAAAATGGTTATCTGAGAAGGCCTTATAAATAGCTGAGAAAAGAAGTGAAAGGCAAACGAGAAAAGGAAAGATATACCCCTCAGAATGCAGAGTTCCAAAAAAGAGCAAAGAGAGATGAGAAAGCCTTCTTAAATGGACAATGCAAAGAAATAGAGGAAAACAATAGAATGGAAAAGACTAGAGATCTCTTCAAGAAAATTAGAGACACCAAGGGAACATTTTATTTATTTGCATTTATTGCAAAGATGGGCACAATAAAGGACAGAAATGGTAAGGACCTAACAGAAGCAGAAGATATTAAGAAGAGGTGGCAAGAATATGCAGAATAACTGTACAAAAAAGGTCTTAATGACCTGGATAACCACGATGGTATGATCAGTCACCTAGAGCCAGACATCCTGGAATGTGAAGTCAAATGGGCCTTAGGAAGCATCACTACAAACAAACCTAGTGGAGGTGATGGAATTCCAGCTGAGCTATTTTGAATCCTAAAAGATGATGCTGTGAAAGTGCTGCACTCAATATGCCAGCAAATTTGGAAAACTCAGCAGTGGCCACAGGACTGGAAAAGGTCAGTTTTCATTCCAATCCCAAAGAAGGGCAATGCCAAAGAATGCTCAAACTACTGCACAATTGCGCTCATCTCACATGCTGGCAAGGTCATGCTCAACATCCTTTAAGTCAGGCTTCAAAAGTATGTGAACCAAAAGCTTCTAGATGTTCAAGCTGGATTTAGAAACAGTAGAGGAACCAGAGATCAAATTGCCAACATCCGTTAGATCATCGAAAAATCAAAGGAATTCCAAAAAACATCTGCTTCATTGATTACACTAAAGCCTTTGACTGTGTGGATCACAACAAACTGTGGAAAATTCTGAGATGGGAATACCAGACCACCTTACCTGCCTCCTGAGAAACCTGTACGCAAGTCAAGAAGCAACAGTTAGAACCAGGCATGGAACACAGACTGGTTCAAAATCAGAAAAGGAACATGTCAAGGTTGTATATTGTTACCCTGCTTATTTAACTTATATGCAGAGTACATCACGTGAAATGCTGGACTGGATGAAGCACAAGCTGGAATCAAGATTGCTGGGAGAAATATCAAATAACCTCAGATGTGCAGATGATACCACCCTTATGGCAGAAAATAAAGAGGAACTAAAGAACCTCTTGATGAAGGTGAAAGAGGAGAGTGAAAAAGCTGGCTTAAAACTCAACATTCAAAAAACAAAGATTATGGCATCTGTTCCCATCAACTCATGGCAAATAGATGGGGGAAAAAAAGACAACAGTGACAGACTTTATTTTCTTGGGCTCCAAAATCACTGCAGATGGTGACTTCAGTCATGAAATTAAAAGACTGTTGCTTCTTAGAAGAAAAGCTATAACAAACTTAGTGTATTAAAAAGCAGAGACATCACTTTACTGACAAAGGTCTGTATAGTCAAAGCTATGGTTTTTCCAGTAGTCCTGTACACATGGTGATAGTTGGAACATAAAGAAGGCTGAGCACTGAAGAACTGATAAACTGTGGTGCTGGAGCAGACTCTTGAGAGTCCCTTTGACAGCAAGGAGATCAAACTAGTCAGTCCTAAATGAAATCAACCCTGAATAGTCATTGGAAGGACTGATGCTGAAGCTGAAGTTCTAGTACTTTGGCCACCTCATATGAAGAGCTGACTCATTGGAAAAGACCTTGATGCTGGGAAAGATTAAGGGCAGGAGGAGAAGGGGGTGACAGAGGATGAGAAGGATAAATGGCATCATCGATTCAATGGCCATGAGTTTGAGCAAACTCCAGGAGATGGTGGAAGGACAGGGAAGCCTGTAGTGCTGCAGTCCATGGGTTCACAAAGAGTGGGTCACAACTGAACAACTGAACAACAATACTACATATGTAGCTTACATAGAATGTTAAAGGTGGTAAGTACTTTGGAAAAATAAAAATCAAGCAGGACAACAGGCAGAAGAAGAGGGTTACAGTTTAAACTAGGATGGTCAGAATAGACCTTTACAGATGAGTACCACTTAAACCAAGATTTGAAGGAGATGAGGGAGTTAGCTTGTGGGGATAGCTGTAGTGAGAGTATTCCTGGAAGAAAAGAGAGCTAGTGCAAAAGCTCTCAGGTGGGAATGTGTCTGGAGAATTTGAAAAAACAAACAAATAAACAAAAAAGCAGATAGGCCAGAGTGGTTGGAGTGGAATGAGCATAAGGAAGATGGTGGGGTGAGGGCAGGGGCAGGCGGTGTGGGGCTTGTAGCCATTTTAAGGGGTGAAGTGGGGGGCCCTTGCACAGTTTGGAGCAGAGCGGTTTCCTGATCTGAGTTAACATGGAGCAGGATCGTCATAGTGAAGGTGGGGAGACCTGGTCATATTCTGGATGCATTTTGAAGGAGGACCTAAGAGGATTTCCTGAGGCATTGAATATGAAGTGTGAGAGAAAGAGCAACGGCGGCGTGTGATCTAGGAGGAAGACAGTGTGGGGGAAGCATGGTGTTGGTGTGGGGCTCTCTCTCGCCCCAGGAAGGAAGAGAAGACCCACCTTGAGTGTTCAGATCTTTCCCGGGACCCTCTGCCCGGTTCGTCAGAATGAGAGCTGGCACTTGCTCTGTGTTTCCTCGTTGCCAAGGTCCGTTCACCTCGCGTGAACCACTAACAGTCTCCCTCAGTGTGTGCTTCCCACGAGGAACCTGCTCCATGTCCCACAGCTACTCAGTGACTGAGGCAGGGTTTGGACTCAGGTCTCTCTGACTCTAATTGCAGCTCATTTACGGTGAATTCAGTGGCTATGTATTCTTCACAATAACTGTCAAGACTAAACTGCCACGACTTTATGAGGCTTTAGGATGTTTTCAGGTGTTCTGGGTTTATCTGAAGTTCCAAGTGTTGTTGGCTTCGACGGCAAGTCCTTTTGGCTTATCAATTTTTTTTTTTTTTTAATTCTTTTTTTTTTTATTTTTTTATTTTTTTTCTTTTTCCATAGCCTTTTTTTTTTTTTTTTAAATTTTAAAATCTTTAATTCTTACATGTGTTCCCAAACATGAAACCCCCTCCCACCTCCCTCCCCATAACATCTCTGTGGGTGATCCCCATGCACCAGCCCCAAGCATGCTGTATCCTGCGTCAGACATAGACTGGCGATTCAATTCTTACATGATAGTATACATGATAGAATGCCATTCTCCCAAATCATCCCGCCCTCTCCCTCTCTCTCTGAGTCCAAAAGTCCGTTATACACAGCTGTGTCTTTTTTCCTGTCTTGCATACAGGGTCATCATTGCCATCTTTCTAAATTCCATATATATGTGTTAGTATACTGTATTGGTGTTTTTCTTTCTGGCTTACTTCACTCTGTATAATCGGCTCCAGTTTCATCCATCTCATCAGAACTGATTCAAATGAATTCTTTTTAACGGCTGAGTAATACTCCATTGTGTACATGTACCAAAGCTTTCTTATCCATTCATCTGCTGATGGACATCTAGGTTGTTTCCATGTCCTGGCTATTATAAACAGTGCTGCGATGAACATTGGGGTACATGTGTCTCTTTCAATTCTGGTTTCCTCGGTGTGTATACCCAGCAGTGGGATTTTTTTTAATTCTTTACAGGTCTTTGTACAGCACTGTCAAGGTTATGTAGGGGCTTAATTCTTTTGTCAGTAAAAAGTATTAAAAAACCATTGTCTCTTGCAGTTAATCTGTGGGTGTAAAAAAATCTCCTATCAACATGTTATTTCCAAAACATTTCTTGGACAAACATCTAAAATTTAGACTAAATTCCAAGAAAGTGTATAAGATTGTGAGACACACGCACATTCCCAGAGTGACAGGCCTTTAATGCTCTGATTTGTTCAAATGGCTTCTGAGGCTTCTCATTTTCTAACTGCCGTTGTCCTTTTGAAATAGCTGAACAGGAAGACACTCAGAAGAAAACCTTCACCTGCTGGATAAACTCACAGTTGGCAAAGGTGAGGAAAAACAGAGCAAATCAAGCTAAAAATATATTTAAGTGATTGCTCCTGTTCTCTCCTGTTTTGGTCTCCAAAATGGCAATGGTGAGAGATTGAAAGAATGTGTTGAATGTCACCTTGATCTTTTGTATTCTGTTTTGATATATTTGTTATTCTTTCCCAACACTAAAAGGGGGCACTTGGGCACTTCTGTTAAGGATGTGGGAGACAGTGCTATAAAATACTGAAAGCAGCAACATCTGTTTTATCAAATGCAATTATAATGGAAGTCCTATATATTGAGTGTTAGACACTGTTAAGTTCTTTAAATGTACTGACTACTCATTACGTTTCATTGAATTAGCAACATCCCACGATATAGATAGTATTGTTTCTATTTAAAGAGCAAGAAATGTAAGGCACGGAGTTGTGTGACTTCTCGATGGTCCCACAGCTTATAAGCGATAGTGTAGTAGTGTAGTGTTAGCTGCTCATGCAACCCCATGCATGGGCTTATGACGCCCACCACGCTCCTCTGTCCATGGAATTCTCCAGGCAAGCCTACTGGAGTGGGTTGCCATTTCCTACTCCAGGGCATCTTCCCAACCCAGGAATTGAATCTGGGTTTCTCTCATTGCAGGCAGATTCTTTACCATCTGAGCCACCAGGGAAGCCATGAGTGATAGCACTGGGATGCTGTCCCAGGCAGTCTGGACCCAAGACCTTGATCTTAATCTCTGTGCCACCCTGGCTCTCAGTGATGCCAAGTGCCTGGAGCAAACTACATACAAAAATGAATGAGCCTCTCTCACAGACTACCCATCCTAGCCCAATGCTTGTAGTTCTAAAAAGAATAAATTCATAAACAGGTTATTTCAGAAATGTAATCTCCTCTCCAAATGGGTCACTATTGGCTGATTCTGACTATCTTGAATGCCACTTCTCCACACAGGTTTTAAGCTTTCAGTGAAAGCTGAAAGGGTGTTGTGTTATTGGAAATCTACTGTGAGTTAAGTTCACTTCTTTCCTTAACATGTTTGGATGTGGAACTTTGTGTGTTTTCTATCATCTTGTTAATTAAGAAGAAAATCACTACCGAATTTTAGCTTTTACAGAGATCCTAAAGCACATTTATGAGATTCTTAATGTTACCATGTTTTTGTTCCAAACTGTTAATGATTACTTTTCTTGTGACCTTTGTTTGGTAGCACACCCCTCCCTCAGTTGTAACAGACCTGTTCACAGACATTAAAAAGGGGCATGTCCTCCTGGACCTGCTGGAAGTTCTCTCAGGACAGCAATTGGTAAGTTTTTAAAATTAAGTCAGTAAGCTTTTAAAACGACATCAAGAAATTTTGTGGATTAAAAAAAAAGCACATTTCTGAGTAATATATTTTGCTTGAATCTCATAGCCTCGAGATAAAGGATCTAATACATTCCAGTGTAGAATCAATATAGAAAATGCTCTGACATTCCTAAAAAACCAATCAGTGAGTATGAAATTCACATGAAAATGAGTTGGGGAGATTAATGCTGTGAAATATTTTCTCTTTTCTAACCTGCATTTTTCTTTTCCAGATCAAGCTAATAAATATTCATGTTACTGATATCATAGATGGAAACCCATCTATTATTCTTGGCCTCATTTGGACAATTATACTGCACTTTCATGTGAGTAGTTTGATAATGAAAAGTATTCCTCTTCTAATTACCACAGTATAAAATAAATAAGTGTAGTGCAAAAGTGTGACTTGACGCTAGAGCTTCTTTAGAAACGAGACCCATTGGAAGTCTTTTCAGGTGAAAGCTATATAGCTGACCTTTTGTCACTTATGTTACTCTTCAGCTGAAAATTGAATACTAAATTATCATGATATACTGAAATAGCATATATGTATCAGCTCCAGCCTGAATAGGACTTGCCATGGTAAATTTTTGTTTATTATTGTTTACTCTGGCAGAAGAGAGAATAGGAAGCTTTTGGAGTAAATTCTGGGAAACTAACCCACTAAACTTGGTAAAAATCTCCCTATTTTTGAGGTCCTTTGTCTAATAGTCCTGCAATATCTAGTTCTGTCCCAAGACTGACTCATAACTTTTCTTTCATTCCATGAGTATTTTTGAGCACCTGCTATGTGCTTGCTTTTGTGCTAGGACACTAAGAAAATAATAGCAAATAGCATGATTATAGTCCTGACTTTATGACACTTATGATTGATAAATACATACTTTCAGGCCTGGAATTTTGAATTAGTGCATGTTTTGTGGAGCTACTTGAAAAGTTTACATGTAGGTTATCTCCATAATTACTTTAAAAATAACTAAAAATTATATGGAAAGCAAGTGCTTATTTTAGGAAAAATAGAAGGTAACATAACTAATTTATATAAAATTTCAAACAAAATGAGACTTTGTATCATTTCTGTATACCTATAGTTGGTACAAAATAGACTTTGTATCATTTGCAAAGTATCAAACTGTATCATTTCTGGTTACCTATATTTGTAGTTATAGTAGAATAATATACATGAAGAAGATGAAAACTAAATTTAGGATTTGGAGTTTTTTTCCTCTGGGAAGGGAAGGAAATGGAATTGAATGCACAAAGACAGAGGCTCAAACTGTGTTTTGTTTCTTTAAAAATTATGAACTAAATGTGGTAAATGTTAAAATTTGATAATTCATAGGCATATTAAATATTTTCCATACTTTTTAAGGTATTTGAAATATAAATTAAGATGTCAACATAGATAATAAAAAGAAAGTCATCTAGAATTTCACCACTCACAGATAACCACTTCAGTTAATTTGATGTACAATCCTCATGACATAATATAGCAGGAATTAATATATATATTTGTGCATGTCTGTCTTAAACAAAATAGGATTGTGCTCTCCATATTGTTTTCAAGTTATCCTAATTATCATCTTTCTGGGTTTATATATATTATAATGGAAGCATGGTGTTCTATATTAAAGCATATTCATTAATGGACTCTCAAAATGCTCAGTTTTTTGTGACTGTAAGCAATTCCAAAAAATTTATCCTTAAGATAAAACTTGCATATAATCTTAATCATTCCCATGGGCCAAATTCCTTGAAACAGCATTCTTGGTCCATAAAGTTTGCAAAATAAAAGCTTTTTAAAATTTTGTTTTAATATTGTAAATGAACTTTTGGTAAGAGTATAACACACATAGAGGAAAAGGCACAAATCTTAAGTGTAGAGTTTGATGAATTTTCATAAATTAAACACATCCATGTAACCACCATGTAACTGAAGACAAAAAGATAGAACATGGCCAGCATGTCAGAGCCCTAGGTCTTTCTCCCAGTCTCTGTTCTCCTTCCCTATAGATAACCACTACTTTGATCTTTATCATTGGTTAGTTTACCATTTTAAACACAATATAAAGGGAATTATAACTGAATTCTTTTGCATACACTGTGTAATACTCTTCTGTATCTGATTCATTTTACTTAACATCATGTCTGTCAGATTCATCCTCTTAGGATCTTTCCTTTTCATTGCTGTGTATGAATATACCAGTGCATGAATATACTAGAACTTGTTTACCATTCTGCTGTTGATGAACATTTCTTTTGTTGCTAGTTTTAAGTTGTTACAAATAAAGCTGCTAAGAATGTTCTTGTATATGCCATTTGGTGCCTTTGGTGGCCTCATTTCTGTTGCATATTTATCTAGGACTGTAACTGCTAGGGTGTAGGGCATATGATCTCTAGCTTTAGCAGATCACTGCCCAACAGTTTTTCGAACTTTTTCTGATTTGCGCTGTTATCAGAGTTTGATAATTCTTTGAGCTAATTCTCACTAATCAGTTTAGTTCAGTCGCTCAGTCGTGTCCAACTCTTTGCGACCCCATGAATCGCAGCATACTAGGCCTCCCTGTCCATCACCAACTCCCCGAGTTCACCCAAACTCATGTCCATCAAGATGATGATTCCATCCAGCCATCTCATCCTCTGTTGTCCCCTTCCCCTGCACCCAATCCCTCCCAGCATCAGGGTCTTTTCCAATAAGTCAACTCTTCGCATGAGGTAGCCAAAGTGTTGGAGTTTAGCTTTAGCATCAGTCCTTCCAGTGAACACCCAGAACTAATCTCCTTTAGGATGGACTGGTTGGATCTCCTTGCAGTCCAAGGGACTGTCAAGAGTCTTCTCCAACACCACAGTTCCAAAGCATCAATTCTTCGGCGCTCAGCTTTCTTCACAGACCAACTCTCACATCCATACATGACCACTGGAAAAACCATAGCTTTGACTAGATGGACCTTTGTTGGCAAAGTAGTGTCTCTGCTTTTGAATATGCTATCTAGGTTGGTCATAACTTTCCTTCCAAGGAGTAAGCGTCTTTTAATTTCATGGCCGCAATCACCATCTGCAGTGATTTTGGAGCCCCCCAAAATAAAGTCTGACACTGTTTCCACTGTTTCCCCATCTATTTCCCATGAAGTGATAGGACCAGATGCCATGATCTTCATTTTCTGAATGTTGAGCTTTAAGCCAACTTTTTCACTCTCCTCTTTCACTTTCATCAAGACACTTTTTAGTTCCTCTTCACTTTCCGCCATAAGGGTGGTGTCATCTGCATATCTGAGGTGAGTGATATTTCTCCTGGCAATCTTGATTCCAGCTTGTGTTTCTTCCAGCCCAGCATTTCTCATGATGTACTCTGCATAGAAGTTAAATAAGCAGGGTGACAATATACAGCCTTGACATACTCCTTTCCTATTTGAAACCATTCTCACTAATACTTGACATTAAAACACACACACACACACACACATTTATTTTAGCTATTCTGCTATGTGTAATGATTTATAGAAGTTTTAAATATATTCTGGATCCAAGTCCTTTGTTGGTTATATACATAAGTTGCAAATATCTTCTCTGACTCTGTGACTTGCCTTTTCAATCCTTTAATTAACAGACATTCATAATTTTAATGTAGTTCAAATTTATCAGCTTCTTTTTTTTTCTGGTAGCTAGTACTTTTTGTGTCTTTTAAAGAATTCTTTCCCATTGCCAGTACCATGGAGATATTCTCTTACTTTCTAGAACAGTTCTTTCTAGTAGAACTTTCTGCAATAATGGGAATGTTCTATACTTGTACTGTACAGAACAATAGTTACTAGCAACCTATGGCTATTGAACTCTTACAGTGTTGCTAATATGTCTGAGGAATTAAATTAAAAAAATTTTTAAACCAATACAGTATTGTAAAGTAAAATAAAGTAAAAATAAAAAATTTAAAAAAATTTAAAAAAATTAAATGGTCACATGTGGCTAGTGGCTATCATATTGGACAGCACATGTCTAAAAGCTTAATTATTTCACATGTCACATTTAGATCTGCAGTCTTTCAAGAATGAATTGGTTTGTCTGTACACCTGAAACTAATACAACATTGTAAATCAAATATACTTCAATACAGAGTTAAAAAGAAGAATAAATTGATTTGTGTGAATATGTTATGTTAAAGCAATCAAGATTTACTTTTTCCATATGGCTATCCAGTTGACCCAACACTAATTTTTTTTTTTTTCCTTGCTTTACTGAGAACTTGACTGAGTTAGGGATTACCAAGGACATTGATAAGCATTAAAAATCTTAACTTACAGAAACTGATACTTTTTGCAGGAGAATGAACAAATATCACATTTTCCCAATAATTAGGATATATAAGGAAGAAAAAAACGTCCCTTTACATAGGGTCTTGGTACTAGGCAACTTTTAAGCAATTGTGTGCAAAATAACTTTCTCATTTCCAGAACACTTTTTGTCTTCTGTTTGCTGTGAGAGCAAGTGTCTGCACTTTCTGTGCTATGCTCTTTTTTTTCAATTGGAGGAAAATTGCTTTACAATGTGTTCATTTCTGCTGTACATCATGAATCAGTCATAAGTATACATATGCCCCTCCTTCTTGAGCCTCCCTCCCTCCCAGCCCTCTAGGTCATCACAGAGCACTGAGCTGGGCTCTCTGTGCTATACAGCAGCTTTCCGCACTATCTGTTTTACACATGGTGGTGTATATATTGTCAGTGCTACTCTCCTAGTTCATCCAATCCTCCCCTTTCTCCCGCTTCACGTGTCCACGTGTCCAACATTAATTGAAGAGACCATCATTTTCCTACTACGCTATAGTAGCACCTTCATAAATCAAGTAGTCATGTAGGTATGGCTCCATTTTCAGACTGTTCTGTCCCATTGTTTATCCTTGCACCAGGTCTATCCTAGATTAATTTCTGTAGCTGTACAGTCAGTCTTGATATCTGATAGTGTGCTCTCCTACATGTTTATCAAGATTACCTTGGCTTCTTTGCTCTTTGTATTTCCATACAATTTTTTAAACTGAGATGTAATTGAGATATACCATTGGGTAAGCTCATTGTTAATTTACGCACA
Source organism: Capricornis sumatraensis (assembly GCF_032405125.1). Taxonomy (NCBI): domain Eukaryota; kingdom Metazoa; phylum Chordata; class Mammalia; order Artiodactyla; family Bovidae; genus Capricornis; species Capricornis sumatraensis. The sequence goes on along the minus strand of NC_091070.1, from coordinate 26,771,307 downwards.
CAACCTACTGGAATTTTAATGAGGATTGATTAAAGTATAAAATCATTTGGAAAAAGTTGACATCTCTTACATAATGCATCTTTTAATCCAAGAATATAATATTTTCATTTGTGTTCTGTTCAAAAGATTTTAAAATTTTCATTATGATTTCTCATTTGACTGATGGGTTCTATAACAATCTATGACTTAATTTCCAAATATTTGAAATTTATTTTTTATATCTTCACTAATTTCTAGTTTAATTTCAGTATGGTCAGAAAATATAATCTGAATTATTTCAGTCCTTCAAAATTTCTGTGGCTTGCTTTATGGCTCAGCATGTCAATTTTGGTAAATAGTCTATATTTACATAAATATATTTATATAAATATATTTATATAAATATACATGCACTGGGTGCCATTTTGGTGCAAGGCGGTTTGCAAACCAGATCAGGTTTGTTCATTGTGTTGGTCACACCTACTATTAATGGTTATTTGGGAAATCTGCAATCATTGAAAAAAAGTGTACATCTTTCAATAACACATCTGTTTCAGGATTTGTCTTTTAACATTTCCTGTAGGTATTATCATATTGCCCATCCAAGAAATCGGAATCAATTTATGTGTTTCCAGCAATATATGAATATTCATCACTGACTGTTATCTTTTAAAAACTTTTGCCTGCATTACGAGTAAAAACACTATCCTCCTGCTGTATACAATTAGATTTCTGAAATGATCAATGAGGTTATTTTTCATATACGTAACAGAGATTTTTTTCTTTCTTGAAACTTAACATCTCCATGTGTTTGACTATTTTTTCTTCTATGTATATTTGTTTTTTAATGGTTTATAATCAAGGATGCATTTTAATTGACCCAATCTCTCCAGAAATTTTCTTGACTAGCTCAATTAAGCTCAGTTGAGTTTTGATTGACATACGTTGAACACCAGTAAAGTGCTTTGTAAGCATGGTAGGGGGGTGAATAGATGCCTGCCTTCAGTAGTCCACTGAAAAAACACCAAAGTGTAGCTCCAGATGCCAAATGGCATTGTTCAGAGACTTGTGCAGTGCTCATTTTACCACAAGTAAAATGTTACCATTAAATGATACTTTTAAGATCTTGTTTTGGCTGAAGGTTTTATCTCAATGCTGCTAACTTATGATTCCGTACACATTAACAATTATTATGTCTTCCTTAGATTGAAGAGCTTGCCCGGACTCTTCCTGACAATTACAGTCAGCCTTCCCTGGACAGTGTGAGTGCAGTTAACTCCTCTCCTACCTCAAGTCCTCCAGCTAAGAAATGCTCCAAAGTCCAAGAAAGATGGCGGATGTCTGCAAAGAAGGCTCTTCTCCAGTGGGCTCAGGAGCAGTGTGCCTCGTAAGTAGCTTGCTGTGACCAGGGGAGACACACAGGGCAGCTGTACAACCAACATAACTTTACTGACCTCCAGGTCTGAAAATCTGGTGTAACAGCTACCTGAAAACTTCCCTCTCATAAGAAGAAAATGCTCACTCTCTCCTTCCTCTCACATTGAATTTTTCACATGAAGATGTCTGCAAGCTCAGCCACTCTTGGTTTTAAAGACCAGAAGGTGGTGTCACCTGAGTAGCTTACCTCACTCCCATGCCCATGTATAGGTGGCCCATATGGTATACAGATAAAGTAGTCTTCAAATATCCTTTTCTTTAGGCACAATTCCCTTATGCATCTGGAAGGTGAATTTAGATTTTTAAAAGTTTCACCATGCTAGGAGTTCTTTAAAAGTCAAGACTGTTTTAGTTGACTGTGTATTCTTTTAATTTTAGCCTTATATATGTTCACGGTATAGTTGGCAATAAAGTTAGGAAGGACTTATGGTTGAAAATGTCAGGGACAGGAAGAAGATTTCCTTTATCTGAGGTGATCATGGAGTGCCTTTCTGAGGAGACCTTTGAGCTGAGACATGAAGAGATGGCTTTAAGTATATGAAGACTGGGGAGAAAGAGTGTCCAGGCAGAAGGATTAAAAGGGCTATCAAGAAACAGGAATGAGGCTGGTGTTGCTGTGTGTCAGAAGGTGGAGATACTGAAAAATATCCTCTGAACTGAAAAGGAGCTTTTAAGACTGAGAAACGATGTGGGCAACTCCATAAAGTGCAATTATGAAGATTATTGTGGGTCACTCACAGGCAGGATCAGGCAGACAGGGATCCAGAGGCACTCCGTGCCCCCACAAGGGGTACAGGGGGATTTAAAGGGGCCAGAGCTAAAAAACAGAATCAGTTACGAAGGGAGATGTATGTCTGCCCCAACAGGAGCCAGGGTTTTTTTCCTCTCCCTGGGAGTCTTGACCATTAACCATCTGTGTCAGCAAAAGGCATTCTTCCAGTTTTCATATCAGATGAAGGCAAGAGAAAAAGTTGATGGGGAACTTATCTGGCTTGGGCACATTCCTCGTGAGCAGGCCAAGCCCGGTCATGCAGAGAGAAGAGGGGATGGGACTAGCAGGCCTAAGCTGGAGCTGACAAAATGGAAGCAGTGTGGTCCAGCCACACTGCAGCATTGTAAGAAAGGCGAGATAGAAAGGTGGGAGAGGTCAGGAGGAGCCAAAGCTTGTAAGGCCCTGTGGGCCAGAGTGAGTGACGTTATTCTAAATATACTACAAACTATGATGTTTTTTCAAATTTTTTTATTGTGATAAAATATACATAGCAAAATTTATCACTTTAACAATTTTTAAGGGTACAGTTCAGTGACATTAAGGACATTCACAGTTGTGTAACCATCACTGCTAACTGTCTGCAGAACTTTTTTCATCTTATGAAACTAAAGCTCTGTAACTGTTTAACACCTCCCAACTCCACCTTCCCTTCAGCCTCTGGCCACCAGAGGTCTAATTTCATCAAAGAATTTCATTCTGCAAGGTTCCTTATATGAGAGGAATCATGTAGCAGTTTTCCTTCTGTGACTGGCTTATTTCATTCAGCATCATATCCCTAAGTTTCATCCATGTTATAGCATGTGTCAGAATTTCGTTACTTTTTGGGCTAAATATTTCATTGTACGAACGTGCTACATTTTGTTTATCCATTCATTCATAATCGGTTCTAAGCAGAGGAGTGACAAAGGCAGTCGTCTATCCAGTGAACTATTGACCATTGACTTGGCACAAAATATTGTTTAATTTTTTCCAATGAGAAATAAAATTATTTCTTCCAGTAAAAAGAACTTAATGGTTCGTAGAGATCCAAACTTAGTCAAGCCAACAGATTGTTGAATGAAGAGCATTAAATTTGAGTATCACTGTCATGTGAAGGACTTTTAAAGACAGATTTCAGGCCCACTTCCAGAGTATGATTCAGGTAGACCTGGGGTTGGGCCTGAGAATTTCTACCTGCAGTCCAAGTGATGCCATTACTGCTGGGCCAGGGGCCACACTTTGAGAACCAATATTTTGTAATATCGTGAGCCTCATCAAACTTGGCATTTCACTTTAATTTGACCTTATGATTAAAATAAAATACTTTTCTAGGTTGACTGACATAATTTGATTTGCTGAAATTTAAGTCCTGATGAATAGAGTGGAGGTACTTTGATATAGGCTTTTAAATAGTCTTTTTAATGTTTTTATTCTTTTGTGGTAGGTATGAATCTGTCAAGGTGACAGATTTTAAGTCAAGCTGGAGAAATGGGATGGCTTTTCTGGCTGTCATTCATGCCTTGCGACCAGACCTGATTGACATGAAGAGTGTGAAGCATAGATCCAACAGAGACAATCTGAAAGAGGCCTTCAGAATTGCAGAACGAGAATTAAAAATCCCCAAAATGCTGGAACCAGAAGGTAAAGAAGCTTCTTTCTTTTTGAAACAATGTCCAGTGTGAAGAGGATTTGAAAATAGTATCCACATATGAGCAAACATAATAGCATGATATTTAAGTCCTGGAGGGTTTAACTTTAAACTCTTTATTAAATTTCATGAAATTAAGAATTTCTACCAATTACTTAAACTTAGTACTTGCAGGGATGATGTCATAGCTGAAAGCAAATGATGCTGTTTTGCAGAATAATACGAGTCTTTCTCTTAATTTTCTTCTGTTGTTTTCTGTATTGTGTCCTCCTTGATTTGATAATTCTTTTCTAAAATTTCTCAAGTAAGATATTACTTTGAGTTGTCTAGGTAGCTCAAATGGTAAAGAGTCTGCCTTCAATGCGAGAAACCAGGGTTCAATCCCTGGGTTGGGAAGATCCCCTGGAGAAGGGCATGGTGACACACTCCAGTATTCTTGCCTGGAGAATTCCATGGACAGTGGAGCCTGGTGGGCTATAGTCCTTGGAATCACAAAGAGTCAGAGATGGCTGAGTGACTGACACTATTCACTTGAGTTGCCTATTGTCTGTGTACCTCCCTTTTCCTATTCCCTCTCCCTAATTAAAGCTGGACCTCTGTGAGGACAGAAGCTGCTTTCTCTGTTTCTTCCTCTGTGGCTGGCCCAGCTTTGCCATTGACTGTGCTCAGTTTTGTTGGATTGTTAACAACAGTAGCAAAATCCTAAATACTGGCTATATTCAAAGAGATAATTATCAGGTTATATTTAACTTCATGAAGGTAAGATTTAAAAAATTCAGTTCTGGAAAAGCACCGTACTCTGGATTGCATGGTTTCCTAATGTGCATGCTAAGTTGCCTCAGTTGTGTCTGACTGTTTGTGGCCCTATGGACGTAGCCCGCCAGGCTCCTCTGTCCATGGGATTCTCCAGGCAAGAATACTGGACTGGATTGCCATGCCCTCCTCCAGGGGATCTTCCTGACCTAGGGATCAAACCTTATGTCTCCTACATTGGCAGGAGGGTTGTTTCCCACCAGCACCACCTGGGAAACCCCTTCATAATGTATCCAAAGCTTATTTATTTATTTATTAAAACAAACAAAGCACCAGTAAGGTCATAAAAATGGCATGTGGTGAAAGTTGCAATGAACTAACAGGTCAAGAGGTACAAATTCTAGTCTCAGCTCAACAGCAGGGTGTAGGTCAGTGTTTAATATTAGGCTTTCTGAAACAGGTGTGTGTGTGTGTGTGTCTGTGTGTGTGTGTGTGTGTGTGTCTGTGTGTGTGTCTGTGTCTGTGTCTGTGTCTGTGTATGTTTAAAGGATGTGCAGCACAGTTTACAAATAAAAATATGTGATGCACTTTATTAGTACTTCCATATAGCCCCCAGATGCCTTTGTTGATTTTTGCCAAACTCTTACATTCATCTGTAGCCAACCTCTGGTTGCAGTTGCTGAACGGGTATAGTTCTGACATCAGTGTGGGCGGATAACTTCCTTTGCATTAATGAGTAAGTGGAACAGCAAAGAGGCATGTCAGAACTTCACTTGTTCTTCAGTAATGTGAATAAATTTTTGCTGAAAGAATACTGGAAGAATTTGAGTTTTATTATAGTCACAGTTTGACAGCTATAGACAAGACATACTTTTAAGATTAACCTGCATTATTAACAATTTCTCCATCTCTTTCTTAGCACTCAGAAAGTGTTAGTCTCTCAGTCGTGTCTAACTCTTTGTGATTCCATGGACTGTAGCCTACCAGGCTCCACTGTCCATGGAATTCTCCAGGCAAGAATAATACTGGAGTGGGTAGCCATTCCCTTTTCCAGGGGATCTTCTCAACCTAGGGATTGAACCTGAGTCTTTCTCATTGCAGGCAGGTTCTTTACCATCTAAGTCACCAGGGTAGCCCTCTTAGCACTCAGTTCAGTTCAGTTCAGTTCAGTTGCTCAGTCGTGTCCGACTCTTTGCCACCCCATGAATCGCAGCACGCCAGGCTTCCCTGTCCATCACCAACTCCCGGAGTTCACTCAGACTCAGACCATCAAGTCAGTGATGCCATCCAGCCATCTCATCCTCTGTTGTCCCCTTCTGCTTCTGCCCCAATCTCTCCCATCATCAGAGTCTTTTCCAGTGAGTCAACTCTTCGCATGAGGTGGCCAAGGTACTGGAGTTTCAGCCTTAGCATCATTCCTTCCAAAGAAATCCCAGGGCTGATCTCCTTCAGAATGGACTGGTTGGATCTCCTTGTAGTCCAAGGGACTCTCAAGAGTCTTCTCCAACACCACAGTTCCAAAGCATCAATTCTTCAACGCTCTGCCTTCTTCACAGTCCAACTCTCACATCCATACATGACCACTGGAAAAACCATAGCCTTGACTAGACGGACCTTAGTCGGCAAAGTAATGTCTCTGCCTTTGAATATGCTATCTAGATTGGTCATAACTTTCCTTCCAAGCAGTAAGCATCTTTTAATTTCATGGCTGCAGTCACCATCTGCAGTGATTTTGGAGCCCCTAAAAATAAAGTCTGACACTGTTTCCACTGTTTCCTCATCTATTTCCCATGAAGTGATGGGACCAGATGCCATGATCTTCGTTTTCTGAATGTTGAGCTTTAAGCCAACTTTTTCGCTCTCCACTTTCACTTTCATCAAGAGGCTTTTTAGTGCCTCTTCACTTTCTGCCATAAGGATGGTGTCATCTGCATATCTGAGGTTATTGATATTTCTCCCAGCAATCTTGATTCTAGCTTGTGTTTCTTCCAGCCCAGCGTTTCTCATGACGTACTCTGCATAGAAGTTAAATAAGCAGGGTGACAATATACAGCCTTGACGTACTCCTTTTTCTATTTGGAACCAGTCTGTTGTTCCATATCCAGTTCTAACTGTTGCTTCCTGACCTGCATACAGATTTCTCAAGAGGCAGGTTAGGTGGTCTGGTATTCCCATCTCTTTCAGAATTTTCCACAGTTGATTGTGATCCACACAGTCAAAGGCTTTGGCATAGTCAATAAAGCAGAAATAGATGTTTTTCTGGAACTCTCTTGCTTTTTGGATGATCCAGCGGATGTTGGCAATTTGATCTCTGGTTCCTCTGCCTTTTGTAAAACCAGCTTGAACATCAGGGAGTTCACGGTTCACGTATTGCTGAAGCCTGGCTTGGAGAATTTTGAGCATTACTTTACTAGCATGTGAGATGAGTGCAATTGTGCGGTAGTTTGAGCATTCTTTGGCATTGCCTTTCTTTGGGATTGGAATGAAAACTGACCTTTTCAGTCCTGTGGCCACTGCTGAGTTTTCCAAATTTGCTGGCATATTGAGTGCAGCACTTTCACAGCATCATCTTTCAGAATTTGAAACAGCTCAACTGGAATTCCATCACCTCCACTAGCTTTGTTCGTAGTGATGCTTTCTAAGGCCCACTTGACTTCACATTCCAGGATGTCTGGCTCTAGATTAGTGATCACACCATCATGATTATCTGGGTCGTGAAAATCTTTTTCGTACAGTTCTTCTGTGTATTCTTGCCACCTCTTCTTAATATCTTCTGCTTCTGTTACGTCCATACTATTTTTGTCCTTTATCGAGCCCATCTTTGCATGAAATGTTCCCTTGGTATCTCTAATTATCAGAAACAGCAAATCAAGCCCTCATTTGCTGATTTTTTGTGGTATAAAGCTTGCCACCAATGTGAAGTCACTGAACACATTGGGGAAAGATACACAGTAGTATATCATTGTATATTATTTCTGTCTTACAGATACTATAAGCATAGCCCCAGGAGTGTGGATAAGTAAAATGCAAAGAAATAGTTGAGTACTAATGAGTTTTGAGTATTTATTACCCATTTTAATATAATTTATGTAATTGTACATTTATATAATTTAATTTTTAATGCTGTGTTAAACAACTGACTTATGAAACTGCTGAAAATTTAACGATCAGCTCTCTCAAGCTGGTATAAGCACATCACTGACTGAGTTGACTATGTCTTTCCCACTTAATCTTTCTGGTTTTAAATAGCCTTATTAGGATATATTCACATACCATACGGTGTACCCATTTGACTCTACAACTGAATGGTTTTTAGTATATTCACAAAATTTTGCAACCATCATTCCAATCAAATTTAGAACATTTTCAGCATCGCCTAAATAAACCCAGGGAGCCCTTTAGTAGTCCCTCGCCATTTCCCGCAACCTCCCAACCCTGCCAACCATGCCTTCCCCCCACTCATAGCTCTGCTGCTGCTGCTAAGTCACTTCAGTCGTGTCCGACTCTGTGTGACCCCATAGACGGCAGCCCACCAGGCTCCCCTGTCCCTGGGATTCTCCAGGCAAGAACACTGGAGTGGGTTACCATTTCCTTCTCCAATGCATGAAAGTGAAAAGTGAAAAGTGAAAGTGAAGTCGCTCAGTTGTGTCCGACCCTCAGTGACTGCATGGACTGCAGCCTACCAGGCTCCTCCGTCCATGGGAATTTCCAGGCAAGAGTACTGGAGTGGGGTGCCATCGCCTTCTCCAACTCATGGCCCTAGGCAACCACTAATCTACTTTCTGTCCCTGTAGATTTGCCAGTTCTGGAAATTTCGCATGAATGGAATCATACAAATACCTGGCCTTTTGTGACTGGCTTTCTATATTTTATTTTGCTGACAAAGCAAGGGAATTTTTTGGGGGAAGTTTGCCTGGGTGGGGAGCAGCGGAGTAAGGAGCCCAGGAGAACTGCTCTGTGACTGACTTCTTTAAATTAGCTTAACGTCCAAGGTTCACCCATAATATATACTGCAACATTTATTAAGACTTCATTTCTTTTTCACTTTTTGATATACTTTATTTTTAGGAACAGTTTTAGATATACAGGAAAATTGGGAAGGTAGTACAATAACTTCCTGTATACTGGACACCCTGTTTTCCCTATTGTTAATATCTTAGTACAGAACACTAGTTACAAATAATGAGTCAATATTGTTATATGATAATAAAGGCAGCACTCTATTCGCCTTTTCTTAGTTTTCCCCCAATGCCCTTTTTCTCTTCAGGATCCTGTCAGAACACGTTACATCTAGTCATCATATCTCCTTGAGCTCCTCTTGACTGTGATGATTTCTCAGACCTTCGTTTTGTTTTGTTTTTGATAACGTGATAGCTTTGAGGATTACTGTTCAGGTATTTCGCTGGATGCCTCTCTACTGGAATTTGTGTTATGCTTCTTCTCAGACTGTCAGCTCGACAGCACTGTTGATGTTGACCTTGATCTCCTGTCTGAGGAAATATTTGTGAGTTTTCTCCACTGTGAAGTTACTCTTTGTCTCCCCCCATCCCATACTCTCCTCTCTGGAGGGAAATCACCAGGCACAGCCCACATTCAGGAAAGCTATGCTCACTCTCCTTGAGGGCAGGTTGGCTACATAAATATTTGGAATTCTGCACGGGAGATTTGCCTATTCTTCTCCATTTATTTACTTATCCAACTATTTATGTCACTGTAGACTCAATGCCACTTTATTTTATTGCCCTAATTAGAAAGAATTCCATTCATGGGTAGTTCCTTACTCTGGCACTACAGGATGCTCCAGGCCCATCTTCTGTACTTCCTACTGTAGTCCTGGGATCAGTCATTCCTCCAAGGAGCCCTGGTTCCTTTTATTGGAGAATGGTATTGGAAACCAAGGTCTGGGTGCTGCGTACACTCACTGCCACTGATTCTTACTTTTTTGAAACTTAGTTGTTTTTGTAGAAGTTAAATTAGGTGATATTCCTAAGTTAGGCTAATGGTTCCGTATTTCTGTAATGTTAGGTTTGTTATTAGTCTGATTTCTTGTTGCTTGTTAATAATCCTGCTTATTTGACCTTCACCCATCACTTTCATGCATTGGAGAAGGAAATGGCAACCCACTCCAGTGCTCTTGCCTGGAGAATCCCAGGGACGGGGGAGCCTGGTGGGCTGCTGTTCATGGAGTCGCACAGAGTCGGACACGACTGAAGTGACTTAGCAGCTTAGCAGCATCTTCTTGTGTTTCCCTCCCTCTTTATTTTTCTTACTTCTTTTTGTTTTTTAACCTTTTGTCTTGCCTTATTGGCTTTTCATTATCTTTTAAAAAGTTCTTCATTTCCCCCCATGCTTTGCTCTATTTCCTATTTCTGTTTTTTAGTCTTTATTACTAGTGTTAACTATTTTCTCTATTCTAGTATGTGAAAATAACCATGCAACTAGAGGAGTAAACAATTTAATCAAAACAAATTTCCACTGTATAAATGATTTCCTATAATTCATTTTATATAGTTTAAATAATAGCTCAAAAATGTGAAGTACATCATGATTATTTATGCAGACCAAATACCAAAGTCATTATTTGAATAAGGGAATTATCTTTTGAGACAATCTTGTTAATACTTTTATTCACTCTGCATTCCTTCTTATCCAATGAAAATATTTTAAAGTATCCAGTTAAGGTGATACAATTATTTTATGTATCTCTTGATATTTATATTTTTTCCAATAAAAGATAAAATAACTCATAGGAATCCTTTCTTTATTGAAACCCCACTCCTACCTTTTTATTGATTCTTTTTATGTGCTTACTGTCTTTAATTTTATTATTTGGATATAGATTAGTTTCACTTCTTCTCTCAGCTGACTTAATGCACTCACTTGGAAACACGTTTCCTAAAGAATGCATTTGTTGTATTTGTTGTTTTTCTCCTAACTGCAAGCTCCTTGAGGGGCAAATAATGTCTTAAGGCATCTAGCATCTACTCAGGAGTCTGGCATCTACTTGCTGAATGGAGGGATGAGACAGTCCCTATGAGCAAAGTCTGAGCCTTACATATCATGCTTGTGACCTGCATTTGTTGATGCTCTATAAATATTTTTTAAATTGAGCTTAACAGAATTAATAAACATAAATTTCCTTGTCAATATTGTCACTGGACATAGCTAAAGACATCCCCAAATTATGTGTTCATTTTATCTGTAACATATTGCAATCTTTTCTTTTGATTTTGCGAATTACTTACTTTATTATAGGCCTGGAGATGTTCTGCCCTTTAATTAATTTATAATATTTTAAATTTTGTGTAAATCAGCATTTTCCAAATTTATTTCACCATGGACAATTTCAGTACAACACAAAGACTGGCCCATAGAAGGCTCTCAGTAAATGTATTTGTTCCATGAATGAATGAATAAAATCTTATGGATGTTTTGAACAGATCTTCTATACAACATATACTCTTTGAGATTCTTTACTGTACAAGTGCAGAGACCAGTGTGTCAGGAGTGAATTCCGTTTGCTCTATATTCTACACTCCTGGAGGAGTTTCTGCATTGTGTCACCAGAAAGTGGAAGGCTTTCCTTTTCCTTTTCACCCTCCCTGACTACTTATGTCCTCATACATACAACATGCACAGTGACTTTTTTATTATTGGGAAACCAAGGCTGTGCATGTACTCCTGCCAGGATTCAACCCAGCTCCATCTGACTCTAGATCTAAACTCTTAACTACTGCATAGTCTTGGAGCAAGGGTGAGTGTGCAGAGATTGCATGATTGGTTGACTGGTTTGATTCATTTCAAGTTCATTTCAATACTCTTCTTGAGTATTACAGTAAATCACACCTGTAGCTGATTGATACTATGGTGTATTTTGCAGATGTGGATGTTGTTAATCCTGATGAAAAGTCGATCATGACCTATGTGGCACAGTTTCTGCAGTATTCAAAGAAGGCACCTGGGTCTGGAGATGAAGCCCAGGTATGTCTTTATAAGTACAAACCAAGCTCATTTTTGTTGTACCCTACTAATGGTTTAATTTTTAGCATAGAGGCATAATTTGCACACAGACCTTAAGTGTACAGATCAGTGAGCTTTGACAAATGCATATACCATATGTCATACTTTAATCATGACGTAAAACATTTCTGTTACCCAGATGTTTCACTGTTCCTCTCTGTCCGTACTCCTCTACCCTAAGCAACCAGCACTCCAGTTTCTTCCACTGTAGATTAGTTTTGCTTATTTTTTTTAAAGTTAAAAGCAATAATTTATTAAACTTTGTTGAATTACCTAAGACAACATTCAGATAGGTACTACATAGGACAACTTATAGCAGGCTTTAAAAATATTTTAAAGATATCAGACTTTTATCTATTGTAATTTTCAGCAGCTTTATTGAGATACAGTTCATATTACCATAAAATTAAATCATTTAAAATGTACAGTTCAGTGGTTTTAGTATGTTTACAAAGTTGCGCACCATCATCACAGTCTAATTTTAGCATATTTCCAGTTTACCTGTTTTTTAGCTTCGTATAAATGGAATCATCGTGTTCCACTCTTAATCCTTGTTTGTTGAGACACTCTCGAATTTCCATCAGATTTTTACAGTTTTTTCCTTTGACTTTCAGTTAGTTACACCAAGTATTGTGGGTGGAAATTTCATAAAAATCACTGAGCTGAAAGTAAACAACCTGCTTCTATATGGATAAATGAGTGCTGTGAATTTAGTAAAATGTTTTTCAATATTATTTTTAAATGTAAACTGCTTCCTCAGACATGTAAGCATACAGTCGTATTACTGCATTTTGTTTGACGAATTTAGGACCATGTTTTCCCAACTGTTATGTTTGAGGCACCAAGCCAGATTGTTGCTGACTCTGGAAGAGAGACTCAAGCTGAGACTTGGGCTTATAATGCGCTTCATTTATTTCTGACCTGCTGAGGAGCTTCTTTTTTCTAATTAATTTTCTTATTAAAAACTAAAAAATTCAACTGTCCATGAAATCAGATGCAAAAATATACAGAAACTCTCTTCCTTAGTAGGAAGGAAAAAGTAAACGAATGTTAAAAGAGAGTAGAAGTAAGATGTAATTTCTTTTGCTTTATCCCCCAGCAGTAAACTTTGCTTCTAAATGTGTGCAAGCTTACCACCTAAATGAGAATCTAAATGTTGCTCATTTCCATAGGATAGCTTAACCAAAGCCTTTAATAGTGTTATTTGTAGCATCTTTAAATTGTTCAAGATGTTTTATGTCATTTATTTAGTAGATGTAAACATTTCTTGAGTTGCCCATGTTTAGGTTTATTGGAAAGCAGAATTCTGAAATGCCTGTTATAAATAAATAATTTAGAATAACATTCTCTAAAATTGAAGAATGATGGAAGTGAATAAGCCAAAAGCTAAGAGCTTGATTGCCCTGTTTTTTTAGTGCTTTATGTTCAGATTCTAGTTTCAATCCATTTTAAAATTTAAGGTGCCACATGAGCAAGCAAAGTCCTTCTTTGACACAGTGAGTCACTGGTGTATAGTGATTATACTATATCACTGATGTTTGAAGTTGTTAATTTTGTTGTTAAAAAAAAACACAAAGTCTATTTAGGATAGACTTTTAAATGTGTGTGTATGGGTGTGTGTGAATTACAGGGAAAGGTGAAAGATGCTATGGTCTGGTTAGCTCTACAAGAGAAGAAGGTACAGAAAATGCTAACGGATTCAGAAAATGAGACCTACTGTAAAACGTATGAAGTAAGTATGACTTTAAACAGCAGTTTTTTTGTGGTTTACTCTTGGGGAAGAGTAGGATGTTTTCAGAAAAAAAAGTTTCAGAGCTAATTTATTTAAATACCAAATTAACTCCCAAGTTTTAATGCTGAGTTCTAGGGACAGAGCCTCTGGAAAATCTTGTTAAAGTGCAGGTTCTGAATCAGTAGTTCTGAGATGGGGCCTCAGACCCTGCATTTCTCACAGGCTCCCAGATGGTGCTGATTCTACTGATCCTTAGAGAACTTTGAATAGTAAGGTTTCAGTGTGGAAATTGGCAAACTGGTCTCTTGACCCCACCACCTGTTTTTACGAATACACTGTTATTGAATATATTATATTATAATATATATTGTATATGAGCCATGCCCATTGAAGTATTGTTTGTGACCTCATTCTCATCACATTGTTGAATAGTAACAGCAGAGACCATACGACCCAAGACACAAAGCCCAAGATGTTTGCCATCTTGCCTGTTACACTACATGTTTTCCAATCCCTGGTTTAGAGCAGAAATACACTTTTCAGAAAGAATTTGAAGGAAAAAAAGATTAGGAAATCAGAAATGGAGCCATCCCAGAAGTACTGTGCAGAGTTTCAGCCAGCATGTCCTTTGGGGAGTAATAACAACTGATATTATCACCATATATTGAACATTTGCTACATATCAGGCACCTTGCTGACAAGCATTTTACATGTTATAACATCTTGCACAGTATGGTATTGTTATTTCAGTTTTACAGATGAAGATAAGACTTAGGAGGACCAAGGGATTTATCTAAAGTTACATAGATATTATAAGGTAAAGGTGGGATTTGAATGAAGTCTAGCTTTAAAGCTAGATGCTCTCTTGGCGTCCTGATGCTTCTCCAGGGTAAGCAGTTATTCCCGGTGCCACCTTGAAGGAGACTTAACAGGAGCCAACGTGAAGGCCCACAGGTCTGTTTCTCAGAACCCAGTCTACACAGACTGTGCTCCCCACCTGGTCCCCATCCTAAAAGGGACACTTCCATGGGTCTACCCAGCATGAGCACCTCTAGGTCTTTATCCCCACGTTGGTTAAGGGAGGGAGTTGGATGAATCCAGTCCAGCCTTTCTGTGGATTGTGTGACTTGCTGGCCCCCCTTTCTTTTTGGTCTGCAGCCACCACCAAAGGAAGGGATCTCATCTTCCTTCTGTCTGAACTGCGTGGGCTTCTTGTGCTTCTTGCCTCTGAGCTCTGGCCTTAGAATTTTTTCAACAAGGTGCTCAGTGTCCACAGAAAGTGTCTTGCTCTCTCTTTGATTTACTGAAGTACCACAGATTCAAGCTTCCTAAATGAAAGACTATGTGAGGTTATTTTTAGGAAGAATTTGAAGAGAGTTTGAAGACAAAATTTAATTAGAAACATGGCCAAAATCGATGGGTAATCTTTTGAATAGTATTTTTGCAGTTGAGGACTCAAACTCCAGTATTTCACACAAATACAAGCCAAGAAATATTTATTCATTAATTTTTTGAGGGCAAAGACAAAGTATTTTCTAAAGTCCGTATAAAATGACTTGGGAAGAATTGACTGAAGCTCAGTAAATCATGGATACTTCAAAAACTGTTTATACTTGACTGCTGTCATTTAATTCTTATTACCACTCATTCTTATTTTGTTGTGAACACATATTTAGGGAGGAGAAACTTACATTTTTCCTGGATTATTATGACTTGTCCTCTAGAGCTGAGTGGCCTTGCTGCCTTACTCCAGTAGAGGCAAATGCTGTGACTTATGTCACTATAAGGGTGTCCAGATCATGAGGGTGCGCTGAAGAAAGAAAATGGATTGCTGAGAGGATCCTAGATTTAGGGAATTTTAATTTTTTCTAAGTAAGAAAATTAAATATAATCTGCAGCTGTGGACCTTCAAATAGCAAATTACATTTAATAAACTATTTAAACATTTCAGTCTTTACTCTTCTAATTGTAGAGCCTGCTGTCCTTTTTGGAGTCATTCAACAAAGAAAAAGAACGCTTTTTGGATGTCCTGACAATAAAAAGGAATGTAGATGACCTGAATAAGGATCAGTTGCAGTTGAGAGAAGCCTGGGATGGTCTCAACTACCAGGTTACTGTGTTATGTTGATTAGAACATTTTTGTGGGGCAGCTTGTTTGTTGGATCAGAGCTTTAGACTTCCGTGAGGAGTTCTGTAAAAGACAGGGTAGATGCTTCAACAGAAAGTTGTGAGAATATATTGTGAGTTCTACCATATTTTCTCCATGATCTCATTTGAGTAGTGGTTGATATAAATAGGAACTTATAACATTCTCTTGAGAGAAATTGCAGGCTTATCCAAAGTTTTTGTATCTGCCATCAGTGCTTGCAATCGGAATCCTTATTCTATCAATATTGACCTGCAGCCTCCTCTCTGCTTTGGGATAGTACAATAGATGCTTCAAGTGGGTGGGGACAAACCCAGAGAGAAAAGTGTAGTGATAAATGTGTGTATGTGTGTCTGGATATATCCATATGATCTCAGTCATTTTAAAGTTATTGACTCATGTGTTATGGTATATATGGAAGAACATGTAGTCTGTAGTCATCTGATATAGCATTCTGTAAATATCAGTTAGGACAAGGTGGTTGGTAGTATTCAGATTGTCTATGCCTTGACTGTCATTTTGTCTAGACATTCATTCTATCAATTTCTGAGAGAGGATTATTAAAATCTGTAGCAATCCTTCCTTTAATTTAGTCAAATTTTGTGTCATGTATTTTAAGACTTTGTTATTAAGTATGTACGTTTATGACTGTTATGTCTTCCCGAATCAACACTTTTACCACTATGAAATATTACTGTTTATCTCTGGTAAGACTATTTTTCTAGATGTCTACTTAATCTGATATCAATATGATCATTGCATTCTTCCTATGCTGACTGTACAGCACATCTTTTTCCTTCACTTATTTTCAACCTGTTTGAGTCTTTATATTTAAAGGGCATCTCTTATAGATAGCATATAATTGGATCTTGCTTCATTATCCACTCTGACATCTCCTTTTTCACTCAAGTGTTTAGACAATATTTAGTGTAATTATTGATATGGTTCAGTGTAGGTTTATCATCTTATGCTTTTTTATGTTTGCGTACATGCTAAGTTGCTTCAGTCATATCCAATTCTTTGTGACCCCATGAACTGTAGCTGGCCAGGCTCCCTGTCCATGCAATTCTCTAAGCAAGAATACTGGAGTGGGTTGCCATGCCCTTTTCCAGGGGATCTTCCTGACCCAGAGATTGAACTTGTGTCTCTTACATCTCCTGCATTGGCACGCAGGTTCTTTACCACTAACTAGTGCCACCTGGGAAGCCTTTTTTTAATGTTTATTCCCTCTGTTTTTTGGGAGGGCTTCCCTGGTGGCTCAGATGGTAAAGAATATGTCTGCAATGCAGGAGACCTGGGTTCAACCCCTCCTCCAAGATCCCCTGCAGGAGGGCATGGCAGCCCACTCCAGTATTCTTGCCTGGAGAATCCCAGACTAAGGAACCTGGTGGGCTACAGTCCATGAAGTCGCAAAGAGTTGGACATGACTGAGCGACTAAGTACACACACCTCTGTTTTCGGTGTCTCTATTCTTTCTTTTCTTGCCTTGTTTTAGATTATGTTAATTTGTAACATATTAAATTCCATTTTAATTTAGCTATTGGCTTTTTAACTCTACCTCATATTGTATTTTACTGTGATTACAATATACATTAAAAATTTTTGCCATCTACTTAAAAGTTGTAAAATTCTAAGTTGTACAACTTCTTACAACATGTAGATGTCTTGCAATCAAATCTCTCACTTTTTATGACTGGTTGCTTTATATATAAATATATGTATGATGCACACATGTGTTTTAAAGTTCCCAATACCATGTTATAAATTTTTGTTCCAAACAGTCCTGTGTTTTAAGTAAATTAAGGGAAAAATCAGTTTTTCATATTTATATAACTATTTACATTTCCATTGTTCTTTGTTCTTTCCTAGAGATTTGAGTTTCTATCTGAACTCACTTCTTTTCAGCTTGAAAACTTCTTCTAACTTATCTTATATTGCAGGTCTTCTTTTTTTATTTTGGCTTCCCTGGGTCTTTGTTGCAGTGTACAAGCTCTTCATTGCAGCAAGCAGACTTCTCTCTTGTTGTAGTGCTTGGGGGCTTCCCTTGTTGTGGTGCAAAGGCTTAGTTGCTCCATGGCATGTGGGATCTTAGTTCCTATCCAGGGATTGAACTCATGTCTCTTGCATTGGAAGGTGGATTCTTAACCACTGGAACCACCAGCAAAGTCCTGTCTTCATTCTTTCTAAACAGTTTTGTTGAGGTATGATTTATATGCCATAGAATCTGCTCATCTTAAATGGCTAATTGACTTTTAGTGAATTTACAGAGTTACAACAGAGATTATGCATCACAAATAGTCTTTGGCCCTGAAAAAGTTCGCCAATCCCTGCTCAAGACTGTTGACCACCAGGAGCGACAGCCTGTTTTCAGAATACATTTATCACGCCGTCTGTGAAATGTGTTAAACACTAGCTCAGTGGCTTGAAAAGAGCCACACTTTCTGAGTCTAATTTTGAAGGACCAGTGCAGCTCCAGAAATCTTCTCATAAAGTGACAGTGCTCCTTGCGTTATCAGCTCCTGTTCTGATCACAGCTCTGACAACTCTGATCCCTGTGAAGGGCAGGGACTCTGTTACAAATCCTCAACAAGACAGAAGAGGAAGAAGATGCTGTCTGTATAGTTCAGGCTGTTCCAGGCCACTGAGATCTGGCCTCATTTTGCTGCCTATGATTTGGAAAAATCACCCAAAATAATGAGAAAAATCATTAAAAGAATTATTTAACAAAAGTAAGTGCTACAAATTGATGATAGCTTGAAAATCCAATCCTTAGGCAGAGTGCCACTCATTTTCTTGGTGTTACATAATGAAACTTATTAATTTTAAAGTTATCATATGTATAATAGTCAATTCCATCCAGTTTCTGGTTTAATTGGTTGAGGACACAGATATCTCAATGTATCTTAATAAGTGGTTTCATTTTAAGCCTGCTATAGGAAATAGCCACATTGTGTTATTTTGACCTGACAAGATCTTGTATAAATTTTCATCCAAATTCAAAAGTAATTTCCAACACTGAGAAAGAAAGCGTAGAACTAGTTTCCTATGATAAGCGTGGAAGGAGAATGAAAGGAAAATATTGCCTTCTATCGTTCCTCTTCCTACTGCTGCACAGAGTACCGCTCACAGTCCGAAAACTCGCATTTGTCTTCTTTCAGAGCATATATGGAATTCAACCTGGTGCTCTGTGACGACCTAGAGGGGTAGGAGGAGGGAGAGAAGTTCAAGAGGAAGGGGACATACATATTCCCGTGGCAGATTCATGTTGATGTATGGCAGAAGCCAACACAACATTGTAAAGCAATTATCCTCCACTTAAAAATAAATAAACATACAGCTTTCTTTCAGTTGCGAAAAGAATGATAGCTGAGTTAGAGGTATCATTCTTAGCTTATCTTTGGCTCAGTTGTTTGCCAGTTTTCTGTGTTTTTGTTTATTTTTGGAGAAATGCTAATAATAATAAATTATATATTTATAATAAAAGTACATCCTAGCTTCTTTATATTAAAATTCATACTGGTGAAAACCTCTTTTTCATTTTTTTTCCAACTGGAGCCTTCACGGCATATAATTAATGATTTAGGATTGTAAAGCTGTCTTTTGCTGCATACGTTTTGAGAAAATAAACTTGCAAGGCAATTAATAAAATACTGCATAGCGTCACTTATATGCGGAATCTTTATTTAAAAAGTCAAACTTAGAAGTTCCCTGATGGCTTAGTGGTTAGGATTCTGGGCTTGCATTGCTGTGGCCTGGGTTCAATTCCTGGAAACTGAGATCTTGCAAGTAGCATGACGAGGCCAAGAAAAGAAAATGAAAGTCATAGGAACAGAGAGTAGAAAAGTGATTGTCCAGGACTGAGGTGGTAAGAAATAGAGAGAAGTTGGTTAAAGGGTTGGTCAGCTATAAGATGATTCAGGTCTGAAGAGATAAAGTAAAACTTGGTGACTATAGTTGTTAACACTGTATTATATCACTGAAATTTGCTAAGGGAGTAAAACTTAAATGTTCTTGCCAATAGAGATAAATATGTGAAATGATGAATGTTAATTAACTAGATGGTGAGACTCCTTTTACAATGTAAATGTGTATCAGATCACCACGATGTACACTTTAAATATCTTAGTGTTGTCAGTTATACCTCAACAATGTTAAAAAAAAAAAAGCAAACCAAAATGCAGAAAATTCCATGCTTCTAGTTTATAAATAGTGCCATTTGACTGCCTTAAAAGAGCCTAGCTTTTTTCTCATTTTACATCTTTGTATTTGAGTTGTGGGTTTAATGGGATTTTTTTTCATACTTGCCTTGCATATAGTGGGCAACCAATAAATGTTTTTCAATGAGTTAATTATGAATTAAAGAACCCTATTCTTAAAAAGTAACCTAATTTTTGCCTATTCTTACCTATAAAAGCAACTTAACTCCAAGAATAGTGACAATTTATTTAGTAGAACTGTGATAAAAGAGAAAGTAGAGATTTAAAACTTATGCTTTCATCATCAGTGTGGGGTCCTCCCCAGCCCTTTGCTCTGTTATACTGCTGACCACACTTTACTGTGGGCTTCCCTGGTGGCTCAAATGGTGAAGAATCTGCCTGCAATGCAGGGGACCCAGGTTCGATCCCTGGGTCAGGAAGATCCCCTGGAGGTGGGCATGGCTACCTCCTCCAGTGCTTGCCGGGAGAATTCATGGACAGAGGAGCCTGACAGGCTATAGTTCATGGGGCTGCAAAGAGTCAGACATGACTAAGCAGCATTCACTTAACTTCACTTCTTCACACTTTTCTGTAACCATGTACTTACTTGTTTCCCACACTAGGTGGCTCTGGCAGGAGCTGTGGCTGTTGTTTATCTGGTTGATCCTCAGATGTGTGGACCGTTGTGCTAAACTTACTCTTGTCTTCATGACGCATGAGTCTGGACAAGATCCTACTCCTATTTTTATTCACTTATTAAGGCTACAGTCCACGGGGTTGCAAAAAGTCAGACATGACTGAGCAACTGACACACACAAATTGTGTGTTTATTTGCTTTTATCCTTATACCCTCCTTCCATTCTTCTTGTTCCTTAGGCCACCATTGTGATGTGCCTAGCGTGTATCTTTTCATTTATATGTTCTTCCAAAATGCAGTAATGCATTTATGTAACCATGTATTAAGTTGTATAAATTGGTATTATATGTTATTCTGCTTCTTACTTTCAGTTTTGAGCACACATATATTTAAGCCACCTCCACGTTGCCATTCATGTACATCTATCTAATTGAGCAAATGTATGAATGTGTGAGTGAGTTTTGGTGGTTCCTCAGCAGGGAGAGAATTCAGGTAGAAGGGGCAGAAAAAGCAAAGACCTGAGAAGGTAATCGGGGCTTGGGGCAATAGGTGGTTGGCATGTGTGTGACTCACATACATCAGGAGTGGTGGGAAGACTGAGGATGGAGGAGGCAGTGGGATTGACGGGGGTGGGGGGGGTTTGGTGAAGGACAGATAATCGGGAGATGTGGTAGAGATGTCTAATATAAATAGACGATTGGGGCTAGTGAGGGAAATAACCTATACATCTGCTAGCTATCTATAGATGTAATGCCAGAGAAGACAGGGGATTATAGGATTTCAAATGATCATTCAATATAGTAGTCTATCCCCACTTTGTAACTATTTACAACCAACTTTGTAACTATTTAAAACTAACTTTTTACCCCCATGTTGTAACTATTTCTGATTCCCTTCTTGTAACTGATTATGGGTTGATCAAAACACTTGTTTTCATTCTTGCACCCTCTTCTGAAGCTTTTGAACAAATTATCTTCTCGATCAGCAGCTAGCCAATGATACTTAGAAATATATCTATTGATCAGTATTTCCTTGACTAACATATCAGAATTAAAGTGTTTAAAGGGTTGTTTTAAAAGAATTCTTTAGAGGATTAAGCATACTGTATGTGAACAAACTAGAAAAGTGTCTACTGAAGAACATCTTTTCTTTTTTTTTTTTCAGATTAATGTGTGGCAAACAGAGTTGAATCGTGTCTTGCCCTCACCCCTTTATCAAATAGAAACTTGGCTCCAGAAGGTAGAGAAGCTTATAGATGAAGATTTGTCAGTCTCCCAGGATTACAATGAAGCCATGGCTCTAACACAAGAGAAAATTACTTTATTCCAGGTTGGCAAAGAAAAAAGAAACAGGGAAAAAAATCTATATTTTGTTAGAACTGTTCTTGAGGAAGACTTTTCTCCTAGAAGAAAGGGAAGGAAATATAGTGGGTATTTGAGGATGGTTTAGATGATTCCGCTGGAGATTTTTGGGACCCAAAATGATTGGTCCAGTAAATTCTAAAGCAACTGTAAAGTGGCCAAAAAGGAGAGGGGAGACTGTTTTAAAACATGGGAGATTAGGTTCTCACTAAAATGATATGAAACAATTTAATAGGTGAGATTTATAGCATTTGAGCCCATAATTGAATGGAAAATACATCTGAAAACAAAAGATTTTGATAATGCTTTTACCAGAGAAACTATAGTCTGCTTCTCTGTAAAATGTTCTAGTTTAAAACATCTATGATGGAAATATTTATTCACAACATTTTAGTTGAAAATGTAAGGACTTTATGATTTCTTTTTAAAAAGATGCAATGCGTGGACAGAGCAAATGAGATTAACAAACCCTTGGTTACAGAGTTTGACAATAAGTGTGGTTCATGTCATACTAAATTTCTTTTCAGAGTCTGCTGGATAAATTTGACTTCCATTTGAATACTCTCCTGGCATTTGAAAATAGAGATGAAAACCATTTGCCTTTGGTACCCCCTGAAAAATTGGAGGAAATGAAAAGACGGTTTGTACCACCATCCTTTCACAACTGCTGACATCTTCGTGTATGAACACTAACATGGTGCTGCAGGCAGCAGGAAATACAGATTTGTAGATAATTTTTGACAATTAGTCTTTAGCTCTTGATAACACTTCCTTTGTGTTTTATGTAATAGTAATATAATACCATGCTAACATACTTCCTCTTTTATTTCCTGGGAGGATATGGTGGTAGAAAAAGTTCTGGAGTTAGAGGCAGAAACTGAGCTCTTTATCTTGGTTTTGGCCAAGTTATTATGTCTTTCTGCACATTTTCTCATTTGTAAATATAGAGTAATGGTAATCGCTCTGTTCATGTCTCACAAGGAATACTAGGTGAAATGGGAGGAAGTATATGAGAGCACTTAATAAACTCCAACAAACTATAAACTAAAGATTATTTAATTGGTGTTTGTCCACATCATCTTCTCTTTTCTCATTATTCAGAGAATGATATTAAGAAGGTATTAGCTTTAATAATGAAAGCTGTTAATATGTAAATGTGTAAATTATAGTTGTATTCTTATATGGAAGTTTTCAAATTCAGTAAAATGTTTTAGAGATTAACATTTTATCATAGAATTTCTCAATAGGGGAATAATTTCTTCAGAACATAATTTTGTTGGGTATTTTTATCTTAGAAATAGCTTGTTGATATCTCATCACAATGTTTGTTTTACTTTAAAAAAAAAAAAAGAGGTGAGGATGCATCTGAGTTCCATGTGATTAAAAGAAAATGTTAAAGCCCCAGTATTTTTAAAAATGCCAAACAGATTTTTCACATTTGGCCAATCGTATTAAATTAAATTCTAAAACCTGCACTATCTTCCAGAATCAACAACATTTCGGGGGAAAAAGTCATTCCACGTCTAGAATTTCATTACTATGAGTGCTCAGTTCTTGGTTTGCTGGAGGAAGTGAAATCAAAATTACTTGTTTGGAACATCAAATACGGGAGCAAAGGATCTGTGGAATTACTACTGGAAGACTGGCATGTAAGCTACTTTATTTCTCTTCTCCATGATCCTGGGTTTGCATGTTTCCTAAGCACAATATCCCTTAACTTTTCAGGTTTTGAGATGAGTTTTCTTGGTAGCTTTCAGTAGCTTAAATATTACCTAGAGAAAAAGATTATAGGCAGTCAAATAACAGACATCGAGAAGTATAAGAAGGAGAAAATAATATTATTTAGCACAACAGAGGAAACTGAGTTAACCAGGCGAAGTTACAAAATAGTTAGAAAAAGTTTAATGTTACTTCCTTTAAAAAAATTCCTATTCCCACCTACTGGGTATCTTGCTTAATATCTTTTCCCACTCTGATATATGGTTCTATTCAAAAATTAAATTTTTCTTAGGACATTTTAATCTTAGCCTTTCAAGTTTAAAGAATGGGCAAAACAGTATATTCTGTCTTGGAGGTTTTTCTGGGGGAGGGGTTTAGCTCTTACAATTTATAGGAAAAATTTTTGCAAATGACTTAAATATATGTGTATATATGATAAATTAAAACTAAAGCATCCTAGCAATGTCATTTCTATAGTTAGGCCTTATTATCCTTCTTCCTGTATCTCTGTTTTTATTTTTTGACCATATTGTGTGGCTTGCAGTGTCTTAGTTCTCCAACCGTGGATCCTGGGGCCACGGCAATGAAAGCGCCACATCCTAACCACTGGACCACCAGTGCATTCCCTGTTTCTCCATTTTTGGAATGAGGGCCAAAAAGAAAAATCCAAGATTATAAACTTCAGTGGAAAAATTGGAAAAACATGATGAGGAAATATTTATTTATAGTTTATGATTTAAACACTGTACTTTCCTGACTAGGAATCATCATCCTAAATTAGATTTTGAATATTTTAACTTCTTTTTCCTACTTTGATTTTTCGTTTTTCCATTCAAATAATCATACAGTTGGCACATAAATGTATAATGAATGAGTTTTTAATTGTCTGTTCTTCCATGGAAGATTTTGCTTGCTTAAGACACATAATAACTTGGATAATGGTATTTCTCAAGGGTCTGTGATAGATGATAGATTGTATCTATTTATATCATGCTCAACATACCTAATAAAAAATTTTCAATATTAATAAATACATGAGAAGAACCAGGGTAGAACTGTGTCACTACATTGAGATAAACTTTGTCCGGTCTCGTACTTGTATATTGCTAATATTCGTGTGTATGTTTCTTTGACCTTAAAACTATCTTTCTTCATGAACTGCTTACCCAAATATGTAGTATTAATTACTGTAAAGAAATTCTGGTGCCTAAGCGCTTCATCAATGTTTATGTCTCTGTCTGGATTTCTTGACACATTAAAAAAAATTGTCAATATGTTTTATTTTCATTTCCTCCCCCCTAGAAATTTATTGAAGAAAAAGAGTTCCTAGCTCAACTTGAAACTTCGTTTCAAAAATGTGAAGAAATTCATAACAACTTGGGTAAAGCTGTATTTTCTTTTTGATGGAATGACCATCACTTAAAAATAACATTTCATTTGTTTCACTTTGCTTATGTATCTTAATGCTTTAGGAATTGGTTTTACATATATGTATGTTTTAGAAAATTCTTGCATTCACTTTTAATACTGTTAGTATACATATTTATTTCACCACTGTCAATTAGTATGCAAATATTTTTCTTAGCAGTATTATTTTCTTAATGAAAAACTGTTTTTTAAAATTGCTCTCTTGTTTTGTTAACATTATAGCTGGAGAATATCCAAATATTAGTAAACAATATACGATGGTGAAATATCATTTTTCCATGTATCGAGAAAATATACTTAATGTGAAGTCCACTCTACAAAAAGTTCTGGCATGTTGGGCTACTTATGTGGAAAATCTTCATTTACTAAAGGCTTGTTTTGAGGAGACAAAGAAAGAACAGATGAAAGAGGTATTTTCAGTCTTACGGAATTCACTGAATTTTATTTTATTTTTTTTCATTTTGTTTGGATACCCTCATTTTCAATCCTAAAACGAGAGACCAGGAATGAGTAAACAATTGTTGGAAAAATTCTCCAAAATATTGGAAAGAGTTTAGGTTCTTTCTCCTATAATAGCTAAAAGGAATTTTCCTCCTCATTGTAGGTTTTAGATACACACACAGAATTTTATTGAGGTATAACCCACATACACAGTATAGCATTTGGAAGATATATTGCTTAATTCCTTGGAAAGGAAATAAAAGACATGGAGTACTGGATAGCTTATGCTGCTGCGGCTGCTAAGTCGCTTCAGTCGTGTCCGACTCTGTATGACCCCATAGACGGCAGCCCACCAGGCTCTCTTGTCCCTGGGATTCTCCAGGCAAGAACACTGGGGTGGGTTGCCATTTCCTTCTCCAATGCATAAAAGTGAAAAGTGAAAGTGAAGTCGCTCAGTCGTGTCTGACTCTTTGCGACCCCATGGACTGCAGCCTACTGGGCTCCTCCATCCATGGGAGTTTCCAGCAAGAGTACTGGAGTGGGTTGCTATTGCCTTCTCCAATACATTTAAAATAAATTAATAAATTAGAAAGTTTTGTTTACATTTAGGTGAGTACCTTTCAGTTCTAAAAGCTTTCTTACTTTCTAGAGGAAGAAAAACAAAATACTTCAGATTTATGTGGAGAAGTGTGGAAGAAATTTTGGCCATTTGTGTAATAACCTGTTTTATGATTTTTCTTTGAGGTAGTTTTCTTTCTTTCATTTGCTTTCTTCTATTCCAAATAAGTGTAGACAGCCTCTCAGATTAAACATTTTCCATATAAAGGCTAAACATACTGAACAAAAAACAGGCTGTTTGTATAAAAGTAAAATTTCTAATAAGTGTATGAGTGCAAAAAGAATATTCGAGTGAATCATTACTTCTTCCTATAACCTGTATTGATACCCAAAATTCAAATCTTTGGCTTTCAACGGGTCTTCTGTCTTTTAAAGGTCTTTTAATGAGATTCACATTACTTTGAAAAAATAAGACTTTAAGCCTTGCAATTTCCAAACTCGATGCTTAGATGCCCTGAGCTACCAAAGAGAACTCTTGGGTAAATTTAAAATTTGAGGGAGAAAAGCAACATCTATCTGTTAAACAGCACACAAATAACCACTAACCTGTTTGGACCTGACTAATTATGAATGAGAAGTGTTAGGTACTTTTTCTAGCTTAGGGAATCCTTGAAAAAATTCCTGAGACACTAAGGGGGCCATGAACTGAAAAGATTTGAAACCTTTGCTCTAAGCCTGTCAGCTGCTTAGAAAAATAGAAGAACATCACATGCTTCTTAAAAGTCCAGGATCAAGAATGACGACAGCTAATGGCAACCCACTCCAGTATTCTTGCCTAAAGAATCCCAGGGACGGGGGAGCCTGGTGGGCTGCCGTCTGTGGGGTCGCACAGAGTCGGACACGACTGAAGCGACTTAGCAGCAGCAGCAGCAGCTGCCAATTAGTGATCAAGGATGAAGAGGCAGCCCAACAGGGAGGGTCAGAATCTCTGCAAAACCTTCACACTTACTTTTGCTCGCAATCAAGCTCAGTGACAATCTTTTATGAGTAATAGAAAAACAAATATTATGTCATTAAAATATTGCATTGTTTATATGTTATATAGGTTCCCTTTGAGACACTCTCCCAGTGGAATCTACAACACACTACTTTAAATGAAGTGGGAAATTTCTTATTTCAAGTCAGCAATGATGAAGTTGGATCATCTATTTCTAAAGAACTGAGGAGGCTAAATAAAAGATGGAGAAAGTTTATTACAAAACCTCAGCCTGTAAGTTTTTTTTTTTTTTTTTTGGTAATAGCTTCTTTGAGGTATAATTCACATGCATACAATTCACTCATTTAGTGTGAATTCCTCAGCAGCTTTCAGTATATTTAATGTTGTGCAAGTCATCACCATAATCAATTTTAGAACATTTTCATCACCTCATAAAGAAACTTTGTACCCATTAGCAGTCACTCCTCATTTTCTCCCAATGTCCCCAGCTTTAAAAATTGTCCTATTCTGGGTATTTCACACAAATGAAGTCATAAAATATGTAGCCTTTTGTTTCTGGCTTTTTTTCACTTAGTGTAATGTTTTCAAAGTTCATTCATTTTGTAGTTTGCGTTAGTACTTCATTCCTTTTTATCAGCAAAGCATAATCTGTTGTATGGATATACCACATTGTATTTAATCATTGATCAGTTGACGAACATTTGGCTTCTTTCCACTTTTTTGACTCTTATGAATGATGCAGATATAACCATTCATGTTCAGATTTTTGTGTGGACATTCAACATAGATTTTTAGTTGAAATTTATTTGCCATTAAAGAGTAACATAAGCATTTTTGCCTGTTAGATTTCAAAGTCCTTGAGAACATACAGCAAATTTTATCTTTATATTTAATATTGTTGTTGTTTAGTCCTAAGTCATGTCTGACTCTCTTGCAACTCCCTAGACTATAGCCTGCCAGGCTCCTCTGTCCAGGGAATTTCCCAGGCAAGAATACTGGCGTGGGCTGGCATTTCCTTCTCCAGGGGATCTTCCCAACCCAGGGATGGAACCCATGTCTCCTGCATTGGCAGGCAGATTCTTTATCACCAGGCTACCAGGGAATCCCTATATTTAGTATAGTGCTTCATAAAAGCACATATTTAAAAAATAATTTTTGAACTTAAATGATTAAATTATTCTCTTGTTCTTAATAATTTGAGACTGAGGTGTTGTATGGGAAATTTTATAATGTTCCTAATAAACCCTAAAAAAATTAAATATGTCTCCTTATTGTTTTTAATCATATATCTTAGAATAAAAGATATAAACATTACATTTCATGACATTAATTTTTTATAGGAAGTGAACCTGCCACTTATGAAATTACAGGATGAGCCCTTTCTTGACAACTCTGGAAATATTCAGCCCTCCAAGGAAGAAAACCTAACTGTTGGTTTTTCAACCAATACGTCAAGCGAACTTCCTGAAAACCACAATCAGAATATTATGGTAAACAGTCATATCTTATGTAGTTCCTTTGTACTGATATATGGAAATAATTTAGCTTTGCTGTTTTTTCTTTGGAAAACAACCCATATTGTTGAAACATAGATAAGTAAGATTATTAGATAACACTTAAAGTATGGTCATTGTTCAGTAAAATGCCCGAGTGGTACCCTCATGCAGTGGTCATCAGTGCCTAAACAGTAGCCATAAGCCTATAGCTTTTATGGCTGTAGATTTATGGATTAAAATAAATAAAAAACTTGAAAGGAAATAGTAAATAAAAGCCCTGTGCCTCTGACTCACTGAAGAGTTTGCAGACACACAGAAGCAGTCATGACTTCTGAGCTGTGGGAGTGGAGTTGCTGTTTTCTTCAGATTACTTCTGACTGGCACTCAGTTGTCCAGCTTTAGGCTAGCCGCTGGCCTGTCTTGCATCCTTTCTGTAAAATGGGGGGAAGTAAAGTCTTTCTTTATTGCTGTGTTGTATAATTCAGAGGATGAATTTAGATTATAAATAAGAATATGGAAAAGAAAGAGCAACAACAAGAAATCATACACATGTATGGTGTAGCACCTGTGATTTTGGAAATATGCTCCCTTCAGAATAATAACTTATACAACTTTAAAGAAATAAATTTATCTGGCTTTTGCCAGTTGCTATGATGGAGTGCCTGTTTTCCCATCGTTAGGAGACCTAATTATGGAACATCTTGAATCTGTGCACTATGCTCTTCGAATAGAAAAATATAGAATATTTTTCTCATACATTTAAAATGTGATCTGATTAAAAACAGCTTTAAGAATGTGTCTGTCATGTAAAGCTGTAGCATATCAATTTATAGGATACTGAGAGATTATTAATGGGAAAAGGCTTAATTTCATTGAAATTCGATTCTGATATTTCACAACTACTGTTACCAATGGCTAGCTGTATTTAATTAAATTGTATACCAGTTTTAGAAATGTGTTTATAGAGTCAATACTATAATTTTCTAAGCTCTAATCTCTCCTGTAAAATGGAAATAATAGTAACTAACTGATAGGAATGATATCCTTAAGAAGATTTTGTGAATAAATCTCTTAATTTTTAAAGTATTTATACTATCATAATGTATCATTATCATATCCAAAAAGTAGATCTTAAGTCATTAAAATATGTTGATTTAGCACTCTCAGGGGGAAAAAAGCAATATAATGTGTTTATTTTTAATTTTTTGGCATAAAAGTTCAGTATGCATTTTAACTAACTTTTATAAAGATGCTATTAAAACATTGAGTTTAAAAAGCAGCCATTGTTTTTGAGATTTTCATTGTTAAATTAATTTAATGGTAAATGTTACCATTTTCTCGAGTGATAATTTTGAATGTTGTAGGCTGGGGAAGATCATGAAAAAGAAGATGAAGACTTTTCGGGGCCACTGAAAGTGGCTGAAGAGGTTGAGAAGCTCACTGGACAAGTGGAAACCTGGGAGGCAGAAACCACATCTGTTTTGGATCTTCTGAGACAGCAGGATGATGTAGAGACCTCAGTGGAAGAATCTTTGCAGGTATGAGTGTAACAGCATTGACAAGACAGCTTTTGTGGCTGTAGGCTTATGGATTAAGATAAAAAGTTTTAAAGGAAATAGTAAATAAAACCACTGTTTGAATTTTCTTTGTTGGGGTTTAAAAAAAAAATGACGTGGAATCTCAACCTTGGATCATTTGCTGTGATTTGCCTGAAGACAGAGGATACAGTTGAAGACTAATAATACCTGAGGAGTTTAAATTCTTGAACTGATTTTCCCAGCTCCAGAGTGGAGATTAAAATATTGTCTTTCATCAGAGGGCAATGAGATGAGTAAGTGAGTTCAGTCTTCCTATAGCTCAGTGCAGTGTGAATATAAGAGATGATGCAATCTACTGTTGGAAAGCTAAACCCTTGTGGAAGCCACTTTCCTTTCTTACCTGATGCAGGAAGGGGGCTGCATGTTGTTAAAAAACTCTGTTCTGTCTTTATTCTCAGGCAGTTGACTCACTGAAAAGCAATGAGGCAAGAGTGTATTTTAATATCACTCAGTTCTTCCTGGAAAGAAGTTACAATTGAGGTTTTACTGAGTTCCAGCTCAGCTATGAAATTTATAGAGCATGTCATAAATTATAGCAAGATGGAAAGTTCTAGGAATAAAGAATTATTTGTTTAATTCTTTTGAATTTTGAAATTCTTTTCTACATTTTGAAAAGGTATATATGAATAATTTTGTGTTTCATTGTTTGTAAGAGTAATACCTTTCCTTGCTTTGAAAATATTATGTGAACTTAACCTGTGCCATCTGCTGGTACTTTTCTAATTTTATTTATCTATTTATTTTTGTAACGGATTTCTTTTAGTGTAATAAGTGAGTGAGAAATGAGAAATTCAGTATTTTTAAAATCAAAGGTGTTAAACAGTGAAAACACAAACATGCTGAAATATAATTCTGATAAGAAGTTAAGTAGAACTTATGGTTGCTGGGAGGAAGGAACTGGGGTAAGGGATACTTAGGGAGTTTGGGATGGACAGGTATACACTGCTATATTTAAAATAGATAACCAACAAGAACCTACTATATGGAACAGGGAACTCTGCTCAGTGTTATATGACTTGAACGGGAGGGGAGTTTGAGGGGAGAATGGATACATGTATATGCTTATCCCTTTGCTTTCCACCTGAAATTGTCACAACATTGTTAATCGGCTATGCTCCAATACAAAATAAAAGGTTTGATGAAACAAAAAAATGAAAAAAGGTAGATCTTTATTGGATCAAGATATATTGTTAATTAAGAAATACAAGTTGCTGAACAGTATGGGTAATGTGCTTTTAGTGTTTTAATACTAAAACACTAAATGCTTTTCGTGTTTTTAAAAACAGTTGCTTTTTGTACTTTATACTTTTAAATCTATAGAAAAATATCTGTGAGCCCTCCTCTTAGTGTATTTCCTGGTACATAGTAGATACAAAGTACTTATTTTTTAAATGAATATGCAAATGGTTGATTAAATGACAAGGGAAGGATGGGGAAGAAGAAAAACTTTTTCTTCATGTGCTGTACTTCTATTCTTGTTTAAGTTTTTTACAGGAACTTTTGTTACTTTTATAATTAAAAATAGAAAAAAATTGAAATTACAAATCAATGTGCTCATTTCAGAACATTTAAAAAATTCATAAAAGTATAAAGTGAAAGTGTTAGTCACTCAGTCATGTCTGACTTTTTGCGATCCCCTGGACCATGGATCCATGGGATTTTCCAGGCAAAAATACTGGAGTGGGTTGCCATTCCCTTATCCAGGGAATTTTCCTGACCCTGGGGTCAAATCCTGGTCTCCTGCTTTGCAGGCAGATTTTTTACCATCTGAACCACCAGGGAAGCCCATAAAAGTGTAAAGAGGAGAACAAAAATCACCACAATTCCTCTGTTCTATGATAAATAAGATCAATATTTCCATAGTTGATATCATACAATATAATTTCTATTTTATAGAAATATACTACGCCACCTCTGAGTTGTAATTTAAAATTTTTTTGTTATTTTGATAACTGAAAGTGGTGTGCCATTATTTTAATTTGTAACTTATCTGGTTACATGTAAGATTGAACTGTCTTTCATATATTCATTAGCCATTTGTTTCCATGAATTATGTCTTTGTATTTTCTGAATTTTCTTTGGGATCTTAGTATTTTTCTTATTGAATTTATAAACTCTCTGAATCATGACTCATTTTCATTTGTATGGCAAATATATTTACCAAGTTGTTGACTTTTAAGTTATTTTATTTTACATACAAAATTTCTGTATTTTTATAGTCATTTCTGCCTTTAAAGCCCCTCCAAACCCAGGGGGCAGATCAGTTTTCATGGATAATTTCTTCTCTTTCTAGTTTCATGTTTTATATATAATTTTCTAATTCATCTGAAACTTATTTTTGGTATCTTGGAAAAAGCATGGTTCTAAAAAGATGTTTTTCCAACAGCTGTTTTCTCCAGTAACATTTATTGAACTCCTTTCTGATTGATTTGACTACGTGAATAATTTCACTTTAATGTTTATTACTATTCTCTCAACATATTTTCTCTCTATCGGCATTGTATTCCTCTAAGTAAGTGAAGCTGCTCAGTCGTGTCCGACTCTCTCCAACCCCGTGGACTGTAGCCTACCAGGCTTCTCCGTCCATGAGATTCTTCAGGCAAAAATACTGGAGTGGGTTACCATTTCCTTCTCCAGGGGATCTTCCCGACCCGGTCTCCTGCATTGGAGGCAGACGCTTTAACCTCTGAGCCACCAGGGAAGATTGTATTTCTCTAGTCTTTATTTTATCTATGTGCTTAGTGTTTAAGAATAATACATAAAAGTCTATGTTGCTCAGAATCTGATTGTATTAATATAAATTTAAAAATGAATTTTAAAAATAACTTTTTTAGAATATAAATTTGCCTCATTTTGGATTAACAGTTAACTTTTTATGATTTCCTGATGAGATTATTAAGATTATTAATATGTTTAGCATATAATCAGAATATTTATTGTTATCTCACTCTAATGTGTTTTTATAGCATCTTATTGCCAAAGGCTCTATGTACGAAGAGCTTGTATCTAGAATCGAAGACACTTTACAAATGGATGTACCACATGTTTCAAGTCAGGAGTCTCTCCAACATGTCCTCACTGCTGGACTTCAGGCAAAGATTCAAGAAGCTAAAGAGAAAGTCCAGGTCTCTCTCTAATATTCCCTATTTACTGAATTTAGTCTTTAAAACCAAGTAGTCAATGGGAGGGCCGGACGGAGAAGGGGATTGCCTTGTAGTTTGAAACGTTTTTGCAAAATATTACTTTTCCCTTTTATTTCAATATCAATATAGTAAATATAGTAAATAGAATATTCTTATGTCTAGTGGGAAAATATGAGTTGCTACTCAAGCTGTTTTTCAATTTATGAGTTTTCTAAGAAGTTGGGCCAAGTGTTAAGTTGACAGTTTTTCGTCATTACAGATCATTATGGTAAAATTAGTAGCTGTGTTGAAGAACTCAACTGATGTTTCCCAAGACCTGGATGTCAGGCTGAAGGTGGAAGAAACACAGAAGGAACTTGAATCATACATTACAAGGGCTGAGCAGTTACTTGGGCAAAAAGAGAGCCAGAGGGGACTAATTTCAAAATACAAGGTGGGGCTGTTTCAACTATCACATGTAGGACATTTTTCATTACCTCATTTAAAATCAAGATGTTTCCATCACTGTAATTATAATAAAGTTATCATAACTTTAAAAAAGTCCCAGTTTTATATATTGTTCCCCAGAGACTCTTAAACATTCAAGTGATTATTTTAAATTCAAATTTTACTGTAGACTCACTGAATGAATTCAGTGGTATAGTGTAAAAAGCATGGCTGACTCTATGACACTGAGCAAGAATTTGATTTCTCTGGCTTTTTTAATCAATAAAATGGACATAATAATTCCAGTCCTATTCAACTGCCAAATAAATGAAAACAAGGTATGTGAAGAAGCTTTGAGTGGTTAAAATTCCCCAAATGTAAAATGAAATTATTATTAAAATACTTTAATAAAAGTTACTAGGAACATATGCTTATCAGCAGTTAAAGATCCAGTAATACGTTGTATGGAGACAGTTTTTGGTTGATTTCATGGTTTGATAGGCAGCTTAAGACGGTATCAAAATCAATGGTAAAAACTACTATGTATAAAATAGGAGGGAGGGGAGTTCAGGACAGGGAACATGTGTATACCTGTGGCGGATTCATGTTGATGTATGGCAAAACCAATACAATATTGTAAAGTAATTAACCTCCAATTAAAATAAATAAATTTATATTAAAAATAAAATAAATAAGCTCCAAGGATATATGTGCAGCATAGAAAATATAGCTATTATTTTATGATAACTTTAAATGGAGTATAATCCATAAAGATATCAAATCACTCTGTTATACACTTGAAACTAATGTAATATTGTAAATCAGTTATACTTAAAAAAGAAAGATATGTCCAAGCATATCTAAAGCAGAGACTCACTATTAATTAATACTGGGAGGCACTGGGAGATATGAAATAAAAGTAAAACAAGGTCTCTACCCTTAGACATCGGAGAGGTAGAGAAATATATGTTCCTTCATTCACCCATTCAACACTTACCAAATTTACTGAACATTTTAAATGGGCTAGGCATTTTGGGAGAGATAAAAAGAAGTAAATCCAAAGCAGAAATAGACTACCAGACATAGAAAGCAAACTTATGTTTACTAAAGGAGGTAGCAGGGTGGGGAGATAAATTAGGAGTTTGGGATTAACATATACATACCACTGTATATAAAATAGATAATCAGCAAGGTCCTACTGTATAGCATGGGCAACTCTACTCAATATCTTGTAATAACCTCAATATCTTATAACAATAGAAAAGAATCTAAAAATATATATATATATTATATATATATATATATAAATAAAACTGAATCACCTTGCTATACACTTCAAAGTAACCCAGTATTGTAAATTAACTAAACTTCAATTTTTGTAAACAAAGATGAAGTCAATCAGTACTCTGTGCTACTGCACCCGGTCTTTCCAGGAAAAGGGACTCCTCCAGCAGCCTCTCTTAATCCTCCTTGTGGCCTCTTCCTCTTGTCTGGGTTCAACCCTCTTTGGCTTTCTGGACTGTTAACCATACTGGACCCTAGCACCAGCTATTTCAACATTGCTTCTCCCACCACCATCTTATACTGTTTGCACCTTGTCAGCCACCAGCTTTGCCCAGTTCCCACTGTCTTTTTTTTCTCCCAGTTTTACTCCTGGAATGCTGAGAGTGCTGAACTGAGCTTGAGTCAGTGGTTCTTGCAAATAATCACTAGGATGGATTTCAAGAGGACAGATACAGCCAGCTGAGGAAAGAGGGAAGGGAAAGAAAAAGCAGAGGCCTCAGGCCCCTTCTCTACCAGAGGGAGGAATTACAGTGTTAGTTCTCATACCACTTTCCTCTTCCTGCCCATCTTCCTTCTGAAATCTGAAGCCAAGGCCTCCCCCTTTTTGTCTCTGGCATTTAGTGAAATAGTCCCATTTTCACAGCAGAAGCAGAATCCGTGCCTTGCCAGTTACTGCCCTGAGGCCCCAGGGATTCCTGGGACACATGAGTGGCAGGAGTTCCCTGCCTGCACATGGGGCTAGCATGTCTTCCCTTTCCATAAATCTAGCAGTCCTCACAGAGGCTTTAGAGGAGGTCCCTGGGGCTCAGACTGTACCTTTTCTGCAGGAGACCCATGATAAATATGTAATAAGTAAATGAACAAATCCCCAGCCTGCTTCATTGCTTTCTCCCTCAGAATTCGTTTCATCTTCTTGTCTCTTATAGATTTTTCTGCCCTTTCATAAACGCTATAGACTATTTTCTGTTCTGTTGTTTAGTGGTTGCCTAAGCCAGGTTTCTGTTCTTACAGAGTATTATTGCCAGGCAAGATCCTGTAAGAGTAAGTAAGTGTGAGATAAGGAGCAGGCACATTCCAGTCTATGGGACTGCCATTGTTGTTGGCCCTAAATAAGCCTTTGAAGTCCATGATAAGAGGATGTCGCCTCTTTATGTTGCAGCATAAAATGATTAAGCACAGTATTAAACATTTGCCACATTACCCCTACTATAAACTGTGTCTTATTGCAACACTGATATCTAATACAAGCTGGTATACTCTTTAGACTATATTACTTATGAAGTGTGGTCATCTGCTCAGTAATTAAGAACTTTAGAGGATACTTTGCCAGTGGCTCATAATAATAAGCCTTTTAATTGTTTATGAAAGGGACCAAAAACTGTTTGGAATATCATAAGGAAGTCTCTGTCTTGGCCTCAAAGGTGTAACTACATTTGAATAATAAATATTTGCAGTTCTTTTCAAAAGAAATCAAAGCATACAAAAGGGAGATCACCTTCAGTCTACACCTAAAAGTCTCCCCTAAAGCTTCAAGTAGTCTCCATGGAGTCCTTTCCTGGTTCTCCCTGTTAAAATTCTCTAAAATTATACCTGTTAAATTAGCTTTGAGAACATAGCCGTAGAATAAGACTTTCATGTTCTTGTTTGTGGGGTTTTTGTTTTTTTTTTAGGAAGCACTGATAATTTTTAATACTAAAAGTCAGGCCAAGTATTTGAAAGCTGTTGAAGAACTGAAAAATAATGTAACTGATGATGTAAAGCTGTCTTTGGAAGAAAAGAGTAGAGACCTCTGTGCCAAGTGGGAGGTAAGAACATGCACGTATGTCTGGGGCCTGTGCCTGGGCCTTATGATCCTGATATTGATCCTGATATTAATATATACACATGTAGAGTTTCATAGAAAATAGGGGTAGGCTTTGGTGGCAGACAGACCTGGATCCAGCAGCTAATGAATGAACTTGAGTGAGTTGCTTAGCTCCTAGGAGTTTCATTGATGAATTGGGAAAAACCTCATTGCCTTGGCAGAATTGTTGCAAGGCTTTATATAAAGTGCCTACCACAGAGATTGTTTTTGCTAAATGTTATTGAGTATTAAATGTGTGTGTGAGTATATGAAGAGAGAGAGAGAATAAGGTAATTTAATTGAATATCTACTGTTAAAGGGTTTCTTAAAACACATTTTAAAATAATCTTTTAATTTTAGAACAATTTTAGATTTACAAAATTATTACAAAGGTAGTAATAATGATACAGAGAATTCCAGTGTATGCATGCCCAGTCTCCCCAGTTATTAATA
Source organism: Capricornis sumatraensis (assembly GCF_032405125.1). Classification (NCBI taxonomy): domain Eukaryota; kingdom Metazoa; phylum Chordata; class Mammalia; order Artiodactyla; family Bovidae; genus Capricornis; species Capricornis sumatraensis. The sequence continues at coordinate 26,734,261 of NC_091070.1, read as the reverse complement.
TATTAATATAGTACATTTGTCATAAGGGACTAATAGTACATTATTAACTGAAGTTTATACTTTATTCTTGTTTCCACAGATTTCCACCTAATGTCCTTTTTTATCTGTTATGGAATCCCATTCAGGATATACATTGTAGTTACTTGTTATTTCTCCATAGGCTTATTTCTCTATATTTTGTATATATTTTCTCCCAGTCTACCTCTTGTCTTTTAATTCTAACCATGTCTTTCACAGCTGAAACACATTTTTAGTTATTAGAAAGAAAAAAAATGTGTTTATGAGTCTGGTATATTTTAAAACATCCTCCCCAAAGATATATGCATGAATCAGAATTACACATAAGTTCATTTCTATCCTTGGTTACCACAAATATTTTTATTTTTTTAATGGAAATCTTCTCAATATATCCTGTTTCCATGGTTAATATGTGTCTTTGATTTTTTTTTTTAAACAGTCTGTTCATCGTGAAATGTCCCTGTATATTCAACAACTAAAAATAGACATTGAAAAAGGAAAACTTAGTGATAGTATTGCGAAACTCGAAAAGCAAATCAATAAAGAAAAGAAGCTAATTCGCAGAGGAAGGACCAAGGGTCTCATCAAAGAACATGAGGTAAAAACCTGTTTTCATTCAAGTTTTGTCATCACTGTGGGGTTTATCCTAAATGGTTTAGTAAGTCCTTGGCTAGGATTAAAACTGCTCTGAAAATTACCTCAGCGCTTTTGTCCCCTGGGGATCATCCCTTCTGCAGTTCAAGCTCTGTCTAACCAGAGTCTGCGTGTCTTGTTTTTTAGAAGTGAGAAGAATTCAGCATTGACTTAATTTTTTTTTTTTTTTCATATATCTCAGTGGCCCCTGTCCCCAAGACTCTGGTTACAAACATGTCACCCTCTGTTGAAGTTCCCATAGTTATTTTTGTAAGGACTCGGCATCCTCTGAAGCACAGCTTTTGTGAAAGATAGCAGATCAGGATATAAACCAGCCCGGGCAAATCTTATGGTCTTTGGTCCTCATCCTGTTTGATTGCTTTCGTATATTTGACAGTCCCGACCCCTCTTTTCATTTAAACTTTCTACTGCTGTGGCTCTCTCAATATCCATCTCTCTTGCATTTTATTATTTTGGGGGAGATTCTTCTTTCTATGCGTTCTTCACAAATTTTCCTTTTTTCTTCTGATATCCCAATGCTTTTGTTTTGGAGTGTCTGTTTTTGGCTAATCTCATGCTTGCTCCAGGTGACTGTATGCACTTTGGTGCTTTAACTGCCCTCTCTGCAAGGAAAAGCCCAGATCCTTATCTCCAGCTGAGTCCTTTCCCCTGAAGTCCAGATTGTGTCTCTGAGTAGTAGATACCACCAGTGTTCTTCAGAGACCTCCACTTCAGCATGTCCAGAACCAGCCAATCTTATCTCATTTCAAACTTTTCTTCCTCTAACACATCCTGGTTATGAAGGTCGTCACCGTCTCAGAACTCCCTCAGCCTTGGAGTCAGCTACCAGGTCCCATCTGTTAATCTTCAGAAGAGCTGCTTGTTCTCCTTCCTTTCCATCAGTGTTGCTACTTCCCTTAACCTGGGTAATTTTTTCGCTGTGATGGTGGTGGCATCATTTTCTGGTCCTGTCACGAGAGTGATCCCATTGAACCCCCCTTACTCTCAGAACATCTCTGAACTCCTCAGAAGGCCATGCAGGCCCTTCACTGTGTGGCCCCAGGACACGCCTTCAGTGCCCCTCCTGCCACGCTAGACTCCACGTCCTTTCAGAACATCTGGAGCTTTTCCTGTCTTGGCTGCTCCTTCTGTTAGGCATGACCTCTCTCTCCTTTTCCTTGGAGGACTCTGTGCATGTTCTTTCAACCTCTAGCCCAGATGGTTCCCTCATGTGAAGGGGGTTTTCTCAGACTGCTTAAGGCGGGTGGTGTCCCTTGTCATGCTGTATGCTCATTATTTGTGTGGTTACTGTGGGGAAGGAACAAGCTTTCCTCGACACTTTAAGATCTTTGGTTGGATCTGGAAATTGAACTGACAAAGAGATTAACAGGAGAAAAGCATACATATTTCCTTGAATTTTTTTTAATGTGCGTTGGAAACTTCACAAGGGCATGATGACCCAAAGAAGTGACCAGAGCAGGAAACTTGTGTACCTTTCAGACAAAGAAACAATACATTTGTGAAGAATTGAGAAGATGGAGAAGTTTGGGATAGGGGTAGTAAAATGGTGAAGAAGTAACTAGGAAGAGAAGCGTTAGCGTGCAAGGTTTGTTGCAGATTCCTTTGGTTCCGTCTCTGGGCTGATAAAACTGTCTCCAGTAAAAGGAGCTTTATTTCTTGCCTTTAGGCAGAAAAGGAGAAACCTTTTCTGTTTTATTTTTTGACCACACTGTGCAACTGGCCGGATCTTAGTTCTCAAACCAGGGATTGAACCCTGGGCCCCAGTAGTGAAAGCACTGAGTCCTAGCCACTGGACTGCCGGGGAATTCCCTCTGCATTTACTGCTGCTGCTGCTTTTTTATTTTATTTATTTATTTTTTGCTGCTTTAAAAAAAAATATTTATTTATTTGTTTGGCTACGTCAAATCTTAGTTGCAGCATGAGGGATCTCGGTTTTATATCCAGGATCCTTGTGGCTAATGGACTCAAGTTGTGTCTCATGGGCTCCAGAACTCTAGGGAGTCATAATGAAGAATAATATAGACGTATTGTTGACAGTTGGCCCTAAAGGGATTCGCCACAGCCTAATGATGGAATGAAGGAAACCAGAACACGTCGCCCCAACGTATGCCTCTCTGACACGAAAGGAGATTTTTTTAATTGAAGCATGGTTAATTTACAATGTTGTGTTAGTTTCTGCTATATAGACAAGTGATTCAGTCATATATATAATTCCCTCTGCATTTACTGCTTCTTTTTTAAAAAAAATTTATTGATTTGCATATTATATATATTGTTCTTCATTACGATTTACGACATGAAAATTATTTTGAGCTGAAGGCAAGTAAGAAGCAGAAAAGGGACTTCCCTGGTGGTTTAGTGGTTAAGAATCCACCTTCCAATGCAGGGGAAATGGGTTCAATCCACGGTCGGGGAACTAACATCCCATGTGAAGTGAAGTAACTAAGCCTGCTCACCTCCACTGGAGGTGAGGCAGAAACTAGAGTTCCAGAGCCCATGAGACACAACTAGAGTCCATTCGCCACAAGGATCCTGGATACACAACAGAGATCCCTCAAGTCGCAACTAAGACCTGACATAGCCAAGTAAATAGATAAATACTTTTTAAAAAAGAAGAGAAAAAACAAGAAGAAGTAAATGCAGAGGGAGTTTTATATATATATATATATATATATATATATATAATGACTGAATCACTTGTCTGTTTCAGTTGAGTTCAGTTCAGTCGCTCAGTCGTATCTGACTCTTTGCAACCCCATGAATTGCAGCATGCCAGGCCTCCCTGTCCATCACCATCTCCCAGAGTTCACTCAAACTAACGTCCATTGAGTCAGTGATGCCATCCAGCCATCTCATCCTCTGTCGACCCCTTCTCCTCCTGCCCCCAATCCCTCCCAGCATCAGAGTCTTTTCCAGTGAGTCAACTCTTCGCATGAGGTGGCCAAAGCACTGGAGTTTCAGCTTTAGCATCATTCCTTCCAAAGAAATCCCAGGACTGATCTCCTTTAGAATGAACTGGTTGGGTCCTTGCAGTCCAAGGGACTCTCAAGAGTCTTCTCCAACACCACAGTTCAAAAGCATCAATTCTTCGGCGCTCAGCTTTCTTCACAGTCCAACTCTCATATCCATACATGACCACTGGAAAAACCGTAGCCTTGACTAGATGGACCTTTGTTGGCAAAGTAATGTCTCTGCTTTTGAATATGCTATCTAGGTTGGTTATAACTTTCCTTCCAAGGAGTAAGCGTCTTTTAATTTCATGGCTGCAGTAACCATCTGCAATGATTTTGGAGCCCCCCAAAATAAAGTCTGACACTGTTTCCACTGTTTCCCCATCTATTTCCCATGTCTGTATAGCAGGGACTAACTCAACATTGTAAATTAACCATGCTTCAATTAAAAAAATTTCCTTTCGTGTCAGAGAGGCATATGTTGGGGTGATGTGTTCTGGTTTCCTTCATTCCATCATTAGGCTGTGGTGAATCCCTTTAGGGCCATCTCTCTCGTCTTTGTTTCCAGTGCCCACTCCCACAGCAGGCACACTGGAGGGGCTTATAAAAGAATGTGTTGTTAAAGCCACACACATCTGTTCGTTTCTAATCCTCACGGACTAATCATGTAAACTCATCGGAAACACATTTCCCACTTTATTTCCTCAATCAGGCCTGCTTTTCTGAGGAGGGCAGCCTGTACCAGCTTGATCATCACATGGATGTCCTGCGGGAGCTGTGTGAGGAGCTGACTTCTCAGAAGAGTCAACAAGAAGTGAGGAGAGCGCTCAAAGATTACGAGCAGAAGATAGAGAGGCTTCGGAAATGTGCTTCCGAGATTCATATGACACTGCAGCCCACCTTGGGAGGCACATCAAAAAACAAGTTAGTGCCTCATGAGAATAGCTACATATGAGGGAGAAATAAGATGAAGCCTTTTGTGAAGGCACATGACAGTGAAAATTATTTATTCTCTTAGGCTTCATTTTTTTCTCCTGATATTTTAATATGCAATTTTGATTCCTTCCTAGGGGAAGCACAGATGCATCTGAGAATGGAGGAGGGAATACCCTCAGCGAGGTGCCATCTGCAAAATCAGACAATCAGCCATCAGCAGAAAAGGTGTTAAATCTGGATAATGTGTTTTAGAAGTAAACCCAATAAGAAAAAATACGAAGAGTACAATAATCCATTTCTCATTGAGTGTTGGTTTTAATTATCTGATTGTTTCTATCAGCTGAGAATTCTCACTTAAATAATGTAAGGAAGATTGCTTTTCGAAGAATTAGAATACAACAAACCAAAGCCAGGGCAATCATAACTTGATCTTCCCCCTGAGGACACAAACAGTTCTTTCCAAAAGACCGTTTTGAACCATTACGAGTACATGCTGCCTATGAGGGTTACTTTTGAGAACACAAGAATGTTGAGCTTAATCTGCACAGATGCTTCAGCATCAGAGATGAACTACTTCATTTGTCATGGTTTTTTTTTTTTTTTTTTTTTTTTTTGTCATTTGTCTTTTTATCATTATAATGTCTTTTACTTTCTTTGGGAATTGGATTTTCTAAATTCTTGAGTTCTAGCTTAGTGGGGATTTGCTGTGAGTCCCGGCTGCCAGTCAGAAGGTATGGGGCGGGAATGAGGTGTACTTGTTTCAGAGGTCTGCTCCTGTGTGTTGTGCTGTGCTTCTGTCTGCCCTTGACCATGGATGGCTATGTGGTCACAAGCAGAGACAATGCTTAGGGGTTGGGAGAACTCCTCTATCCTGCTGGCATACCAGTTCAAAGGTGAGAATCAGCCTGATAAATCTCCTGTGTCCTACGGGAAGACCTGTCTCTGAGCTGAAGTTTGGGGTATAAAGAATCAATGATATCCATTTGTATCACAGAACTGTTTATCTTTTCCAGGCAATTAAGTATATTGAAGATAGTATGTTTACTCTTTTATGTATTTGCTTAGGCAATGGAATTGGTTCAGAATTTTAACCTGGAATCCAAGTTAAAGCCTCAACAGGAGGAAAGCATCATGGAGAAATATGAAAAGGGTCACAGTACCTCTATTGACAGTTTGCTAGAGAGGTAAACTGTTTTTTAAAAAAAAGATTTTTATTTGAAGTATAGTTGATTTACAATATTGTGTTAGTTTCAGGGGTATGGAAAATGATTCAGCTATACATACATACATATATGTGTATATGTTCTTTTTCAGATTCTTTTCCCTTATAGGTTATTACAAATATTGGTATAGTTCTCTGTGCTATACAGTAAATCCTTGCAGGTGATCTATTTTATGTACAGTATTGTGTATATGTTAAGGAGAGGTAAACTCTTTTAAACAGCTAGAAAATCTAGCAAAAGTCTTTTATCAGTGCAGATATGGTATACTTTAATAAGTTTTTATTTTCCTTTTGTCATAATTTTTGCCTGTAGTCCAATATCTTAAGTAGAAATTCCCTGGGCTTTCCTCATGGGCAATTGACAGTTTAAAAAATTTGGGGGTCTAATTTTAAAAATCAAGTAACTTTGCATTTAATTTTTTTCCAGGTATGATACACACAAAGACACTCTTGAACTTCACCTGCAAAACAGCATTGCCAGAATTACTTCTGATTTCTCCAGTGACAAGGAAAGGAGTAGTGTTTGTCTACAGGACAAACTGACAGATCTACAGGTAAATACTGAAAATATTACTAGAGGAGTTTTATCTTTTATTAGAAAATAATGCACCATGGGGTTTCACTGGTGGTCCAGTGGTTAAGAATCTGCATGCCAGTGCAGGGGACATGGGTTCAGTCCCTGGTCTGGGAAGATCCTACATGCCATGGGGCAGCTAAGCCTCTGTGCCACAACTGCTAAAGCCTGTGTGCCTAGAGTCTGTGCTCTACAACGAGAAAAACCACCACAACTAGAGAGTAGCCTTGGTGCCCACAGCTAGAGAAAGCCCACAGGCAGCAATGAAAACCCAGGGCAGCCACAAAGAAATAATATGTAAAAATAAATAAATCTTTTAAAAATCATAAAAAATGTTTATTACGAAAGAAAATTGTAGCACCCTGCTGCTGCTGCTAAGGCGCTTCAGTCGTGTCCGACTCTGTGCGACCCCATAGATGGCAGCCCACCAGGCTCCCTTGTCCCTGGGATTTTCCAGGCAAGGACGCTGGAATGGGTTGCCATATCCTTCTCCAATGCATGAAAGTGAAAAGCGAAAGTGAAGTCTCTCAGTCGTGTCCAACTCTTAGTGACTCCATGGACTGCAGCCCACCAGGCTCCTCCGTCCATGGCATTTTCCAGGCAAGAGTACTGGAGTGGGTCACCATTGCCTCCTCTGAATAGTACCCTAAATATAGAAAATAAAGACACCCTAAGTATTACACCACCATTTTTGTTGAGGTCCCAGAGGCTAGATGTTTCTGAAGAATGTTCTGTCACCCAGTTTGAGAAAGACACCCAAACCAGTAAAGAGTTTGGTTCCAGGTCCTGATTTATTGCTCATGCTCTAATTTGATATTTTATCAGATTAGAAGTTTGGATTGTGTTTGGGATGGAGATGAAATCTTCAGATGCATTGGATGAAACAATATGTTTGAAGGTTATTTCAACCAACACACCTTCTAAAATTGCTCTAAAGTTAAGGATATATGAAAAATCAGCCACTCTGAATTTCTGTCTCAGCCAGCTATCATCTTAACTGAATTGTCACATTATCTGTTTGATGTTGGTCAGTAAGGAAGGAGCAGGTAGTGGAGGGAGCGTTCACAGTACATGATGGGTGACCTTATGGAGAGCCTTCAGAGGAAGTATTGTATCTGAGTCAGGAGCCGCAGAAAAAAACAATTTATCTAGTGGTGGGCATACCAGCTGTAAGTTCTACAAATAAATATCTTCCTTGGACTTCCCTGGTGGTCCACTGATTGAGAATTTGCCTGCCAATGCAGGGAGTGTGTCTGATCCTTGGTCTGGGAGGATTCCACGTGCCGTGGGGCAAATAAGCCCAAGTACTGCAATTGCTGAGTCCGTGTGCTGCAAATACTGAACCCTACTTGCCCTAGAGCCCATGCTCTGCAACAAGAGAAGCCCCTGCAGAGAGAAACCCAGGCAATGCAACCGGAGAGTAACCCCCCACTTGCTGCAACTAGAGAAAGCCTATGCGCAGCAATGAAGACCCAGTACAACCAAAAATTAATTAATTTTTAAAAGGATGTTTCTTATTTAGAAGATAATCAGCATTACTGTGCAGCACCCTTGTATGCTTGGCGGTACATTAGAGTAAACCCTTAGAGAAGGCATATCCAGTGGAGAAAAGGCCATGGGTGCTTCCTTCAGTGCCTCTGGTATTTTCTAGTCATCTTCCTTTTAAGATGCTAGTTCCTGAATCACGTTCTACCAAATGGCTCCTTTCTATTTTCCATCTGAACAAGCAAAATTCATGTGTGAAAATCTCTGTTGTTCAAGTGATGAATTTAGCATGTTTTCATCACAATTAAGAAATGGCCTTTTGAGACCTTACTCCTGTGACTGAATAATAAGTTGATTAGAAAAGCTAAACTAAATCCTTGGGGAAAGTGAAGGACAAATGATGCTAATGAACACTCAGATTTTATAGCAGTGCCTTCTTTTTTAAAAAATAGAACCAAGAGAAAGATTTGGAATAGTATAGAATTTTAGATGTTTGGTAATAAATCATAAATTAATTTTATTCACTTCTCTTTTGACAGAAATATTCTGTTTTGCTGCAGTTGTAGTTTAAGGAGAAAAATGATTATCTAGAGAAAACTAGAATATCTAATAGAATATCTGTCCTTCCTTCTCTGTGTGTCTTTCTGAGTTGTATTCTGTGTATCTCACTTCAGAAGGGGGGTTTGGATTCCTTAAAAGTCATGTTGCTGATTCCCTTGACTTTCAGTGGATCCTCTGAGGGCGCAGTTAATGTAATTGTTCTTTGAAGGACAGTTTACTTGTAGATGGTTGGAAGATATCTTTTCAAATGTATCTTCATGTGAAACTTGAAGATGTGAAACTTGCTTGTGCCCACAGTTGTGAATGTTTCATTTTGTAAGAATAGAATAATTGTGCCTATTAACCCATTCATTAATAAATTATGTATTCCACACAGGTCTTAAAAAATGAAACGGATGCTTGCTGGAAAGAGTTTGAAATCACTTCATTGAAGTTAGAAGGGCTTGAGAGTGACATTAAGAAGCCTTTTATAGTTAAGGCAAGAGACAAATTAAAGGAGAAAGAAAGAGAGCTTCAGATGACTCTTAAGTCCAGGTATCATTCTGGGATCTATTAACCATGCGTTTACTAAATTTGCTGAATTTGTTAATGCTGTTTTAAGCAAGGTTAGTATTATATTTACGAAGTGTGTTA